>NC_045770.1:69922289-70224589 GCF_008692025.1 Phocoena sinus
ATCTGGATCACCCAGGGTAATCTCATCTCAAGATCCTTAACTTAATCATATCTGCAAATACACTTTATCCATATAAAATAATACACTGGAAAAACCTCAGTCTTCCACCTGTGCAGGAGAAATCCAGCTTCTCCCTAGTGTATGTTTCTTCCCATGAGCCTCCTTTACCACTCTCACAGAACACTTCACTTCTGGTTACCAAACATGTGGAGGTTTTTCCCACCAAAGTGTGGAGAAGAAGCAATTCTCTGTGACATCAGCTGGGTGTCCTACAATTTAACTCAATTCTGACACTACCTGGAGATAACATCACATCAAACAGGTTAAGGGCTTAGTCCTGCAAAATCTCCCCCGCTTCCACACACACTTCAAATGCCAATCACAAGCCCAGGTTATCACCTGAGCTTCTGACCAACTGGCTATAGATTGGAAATTCCAATGATCCCTTCTTTGGGTTTGATTAATTTGCTAGAGCAGCACACAGAACTCAGGGAAATACTTACTTAGGTTTACGAGCTTATTAAGGATATGGTAGAGGATACAGATGAACAGCCAGGTGAAGAGATAACACAGGGTCTATGAGGGTCCTGAGCACAGGAGCTTCTGTCTCTGTAGAGTTGGGTCTGTCATCCTCCCAGTGTGGATATGTTCACCAATTTGGAAGCTCTCTGAACTGCTTACTACTGAGAGTTCATGGAGCTTCCTCACATAGGCATGATCAATTATTCACTCCATTTCCAGCTGCTCTCCTCTCTCTGGAGAAGGGGGGGTGGGGCTGAAAGTTCCTGGCTTGTAATCAGAGCCTGGTCCTTCTGGTGACCAGGCCCCATGCATGAGTTCATCCAGGAGCCCACCCAGAGTCACGTCATGAGAAGAAAGGATTCTCCTAATTCTCTTATCACTTAGGAAATTACAAGGGTTTTAGGAGCCCTGTGTCAGGGACAGGCTCAAAGATAAACACTAGGACAAGAGATACTTCTAATATTCTTATCATTTAAGAAAGTACATGGGTTTTCGGAGCTCTGTGCCAGAACTGAAGGCAGAGACCATATATATATATACACACACACACACACATATATAATTTTTCCCGTATTATCTAACAGGTGACATTTACAGGTTCCAGATACTGGCACCTGATATTTTTGAGGGCCATTATTGAGTCTATCACAGTCTCCAATAGCTATAAAGTAAAGGTAAAGGAGCCAAATGGTAAAAGTAGAACTGGCCCCTCTTACTCCCAGTGACGAACCTGCAGATTTGTGTCTTTTGTCCCTGTGAGCTTAGGTGCTGCTGGGTTAGAGGTTCAGTTCTCTGGGAAAGTACATTACCAATAGGGAACACAATAAGTGTTTTGCTAAAGCTGAAGCTCTGACTGTACCTGGTCACTTTGGGTTCCTCATGCTTGTGGAGAGACAGGTAAAGAAAGAAGTTATTGCACCGGAGGCATGAAGGGTTGCTGCTATAAAATGGGAGCAGGGAGCAATGTGGCTAGAACCCAGAGAATTCACAAGGAGTGTCTTTGGGTTCTTCTGCACCCAGTGGAAATGGTGACTGGACAATGGCAGCATCCAAGGCCTGACAAGAGCAAGGCGACTAAAGGTTCAGACTCCTCAAGGTGAAAGTCTAGATCAACAAAACGGACAGAAACCTTGAGCAGCTGAAGTGCTGACCAAGGGGGGTGGAAATCTAGACTAGGTGGAAGGAGAGGGAGATGACCAAAATTAATTTTAAAAACACATTGGTGATTGGAGTCTTTTCAACCAAGCCTTTTGTATTAAGTGGTTTCAGAATTTGAAGCTAAAAAACACTCTGGAGTCTCAATTGACATGGAGGTAATGGGAGACCCAGGTTGACCAGAGCTGTGCCAAGGGTGGTCTCTAGAGACACCTTTGGTGCCTTCAGTGGGTACTGTGGGCACCATCTAGATCCCTGCTCCATGACTAAACCTTCCTTCCTTCCCCCAGCAGCTGAAAATATCACCTGCTGATGGTTTCTGCTGAGAAATTCTTGAAATTGCCATCTGCTGAAGGGAACCCTAGTTTGTGCCTTTTCTGGGGCAGCACACATTCAATAACCAGTTGATGTGACAGAACCAAGGTCAAGCCACCTGGCTAGATTCAGAACATCTCTGAAGGACCATCCCAGCTCCAGAGATCTTTCTGAGATCAGTGGAAGCCTCTATCGCAAGTGCATTAGCATTCACCTTCTGCCTGTGCCCCATTCGGCTTCCCTCACTCCCTTAGTTATTGTTCTCCAGAACATTTCTCAAGAAACTGGTACATTTCCACCTAAAGCCAATTCCCGGGAATCTCAACCAAAGACAGTCCCCCAAGTCACATCCTCTAAGCCCACCTCTGACCTCAGTCACATTTTCAGTGAACGCTTCATGCAAACTCAGACTCATCTCTAACGGGCCAGGTTCCATCTCAATCATGTGCTGTATGTCTTCACTTTCTGATACGGAGTCCACGCCAGCTCCGTGAGAAGTAACTTGGCCTTTACACGTGCAGAGCTTGGAAGTACAGAGGAGCTAATGACCTCAAGGGAGGAAATCTCATCTGAGGGGATATGGGAGCCAGGAGATAAATTCCCCAGCCCCCTATCCTTCAGAGGAGTCGCGCTGGGAGGCCTTCTGAAGCTTCCAGTGGAATATAGCTCCTAACACCCAAAGAGACCACCCCAACAATATATCGTTATATTGACTTTTCCTCCCTAGTCCCTGCTTACTGGATTAATCTCTTTACAATTCCTGAAAATAAATCTTTATCTCAGGCTCTGCTTGGGGAGAAACCAAATTTCTAAGTACCACTCTCAGCTAGGTGGCTGTTCCCCTTTCCTACAACTTTATCTTTTTCAAAGCAGGGAAATTTGGGGGGAGGGGACTTACAAATTCTTCTTGATTCATATATAATAAAGGGGGAAAATACCATGTGTCAAAACCTACTATGTGTTAGGATCTCTACCACAAATATAGCAATGAGTAAAATAAAACATTTTCCCTAGGGAAGTTGACAGTTTAGTAAGTGTGGGGTGGCCAGGGTAGGAAGGAGGGTTGAGATTCACATCTAAAGTGGGAGGAGACAAAGGAGGCAGTATTTCCATCTCATTGGAAAAACCGAGACAGCTTCATAGAGGAGGTGGCAATTGAGAAGGTCAGAGTGGAGTCAGGAGGATCTTCTGGATTGGGGGAACAGGATGAGCAAAGGCCTAGGAACCAAGAAGGACAGAGCTGGGTGGAATGGCTTGGAAGAGCCCAGATTCGATGAGGTGTCAGGCACATGAATGAGGTTCACTGGAGATAAAGCTGGAGGTGAGGTCTGTGTTGGCGACCCTCAGATGCCAGCAACGGGAGTCTGGGCTTTGTTCTTCTGTGCGAAGTAACCTCATGCATGTGCTGGCATTGGTAGACCATTCAGGGCACAGTCTTGGCACTTTGCAAGAAGGCTTTCCATTGACTCCAGGAGGTGGCAGGCAGGGTAACCAGAGGAAACCATAATTCCAGAAGATACATGCACCCCAATGTTCATAGCAGCACTATTTACAATAGCCAGGACATGGAAGCAACCTGAATGTCCATCAATAGAGGAATGGATAAAGAAGATGTGGTACATATATGCAATGGAATATTACTCAGCCATAAAAAGGAACAAAACTGGGTCATTTGTAGAGATGTGGATGGACTTAGAGACTGTCATACAGATTGAAGTCAGAAAGAGAAAAACGAATATTGTATATTAACATATATGTGGAATCTGAAAAAATAGGTATAGACAATCTTATTTACAAAGCAGAAATAAAGACACAGATGTAGAGAACAAACGTATGGGTACCAAGGGGGAAAGGTGGGGGAGTGGGATGAACTGGGAGATTGAGATTGACATATATACACTATTGATACTATGTATAAAATAGATAACCAATGAGGACCTACAGTATAGCACAGGGAACTCTACCCAATGCTCTGTGGTGACCTAAACGGGAAGGAAATCCAAAAAAGAGGGGATACATGTATACATGTAGTTGATTCACTTAGCTGTACAGTAGAAACTAACACAACATTGTAAAGCAACTATACTCCAATAAAAATTTAAAAATAAATTTTAAAAAAAATTAGGCAACTTAAAAGAGTTAACTAACATTTATTGAACCCATACTATATACCAAATACTGATCTTTATTTGCATTATCCCATGCAATCCTCTCAACAACCTTTTGATAATGGTACTAATACTATCTCTACAGACAAGAGCACAGAGGTAGAAATAGGCTGAGTAAGTTGCCCCCAGTAGAGCTAGTAAGTGGCAAAGTTGTGAATGTGCCAAAGGCAGTCTGGCTCCTGTGTCCAGCACTTAACCTCATAGCACTTAACACTATGGCAGGGCTGTGTGAACAGGGAAAGTTGCCCACCATTCCAGTAAATAAAGAGTGTTGCCCACCGTTCCAGTCCTACAGGGCTCAAGCCATCAGCCACTGCAGCCACCCCAGCCCCATGGTGCACCTTGAGGGGAATTCAGGATGGAGAAAACAGGAAGTATTCTGTGTTTTGGATACTGGCCCTAGATAGTTAAGGTGTATACCTAAGGAATAATTTCAATTAACCCAGATCCTTGCACCTTCCCATACACAGAAAATCACTAAATCATTCACTTGAGATGTCTGTTCTCTGTGATTAGCAGTAATCTTCTGATGTGATGTTTGACTATCCTATTCCTGCCTTACCTCTTTGGAGCAGTTTTTCAGAGCTGCTTTTTGGAGCAGTTTTTCAGAGCTATTTGAGAGGCTGTGTCCTGGACTATGGTCCTCGGTAAGGTCCCCGAATACAACTTAACTTACAGCTTTTAGGTTGTACATTTTTTTCAGTCAACTGGTGGGATGAGAGCTAGGTAAGACCGGCAGTCAGCAGGAGGTATTGGGCAAAACCCTATTTTCAACAGAGTCCTCTGCCCATTGTAGGGCTTAGGACTGGGAAACAGAATTAAGGACTGACCCCTAATTACAGGATTAGGTGAGGGGACTAGCGTCATTTTTTGGCATTACTCAAAAGTCTCCTTAGCCTTCTCTAGTTTTGAACATACATAGCCCATCCATGTATATTCAAGCCTGTGGGTGGGGAAGAAATCCCATCCTGGGCCAGGATTCCATGGCTCACCTCATAGCTGTTCACAACTGTTGCTACCATTGGTTTTGAATCTCCAACTTGCCATCTCTTCAAAGGCCTATACCTCTAAGTAGCCCCATTAATACCCTAATTATTTTATGAAGCATCTCCCAAGTGAAGATCCAGCTACCCTATGCTGTTTACTCATTAATAATAACAATAGGTAACCCAAATACCTACATGCATCCTATCACTTAATTGTCACAACTGTATGAAATAGGTACAATATTATAACTACCTTCATATTTTAAATAAATAAGCTGAGTTACAAAGAGGCAAGATAACAAATGTAAAGTCACTGTATTGTAGAGGGTTCAAGAAATTGATGGAGCCATTTTACTAAGTCTACTTGAAAGCACCATGAAGCTGCCAGGAACCAGGCTGGGGTGATTGCAAGATATCTGGACTCTTATCTCTGGAAGCCTCTCCCTCAGGCATGGCTCCCCACCAGCAAGAGCCATAAATATACTCTTGTTTACCAAATGCCTCTTATGAGCCAGACCCTTGTCACACATTGTGTCATTTCACCCTTACAGTGCCCTGTGAAGAAGGAATGGCCACAGCTATCCTCATTTTGTAGACGAAGAACCAGAGGTTCAGAGAGACTTATTAAGCTAAGTGCACAGTTGTCCTCAAAGGACTCATGGTCTAGACAGGGAGATAAACACATTGAAAGAAATGAACAGGTAATCAACATGACCAGCTAACTATTAAGTGCTGTGAGAGCCCCCCAGGAGGGAACAACTGACTCTGCATGGTGGCAGCAGGAGGGGGTAGGAGGGTATAAAGGAAGAATCTGGAAAGCTGTCACAAAGTGGCATTTGTGCTGGGTTTCAAGGGACAGGAGCCAAATGGGGGCGGGGGGCGCGGGGTAGAGAAAAGGTATTCCAAGCAGTACAGGGAACAACTAGTGAGAGAGTGGTGGGTATAGGTTGGTTTATTCTAGAAGGGTGAGTGGTCAAGCATGGCAAGAGCAATGGGTACAATGGGAGAGGTGACAGTGGAGAAAGAGGTGAGGCTCACATCCTAGAGGGCCCTGTGAATAGTGCCAAGGAGTTTGGATGCTATCCTGGCAATGATGGGAAACATTTTAAGTTCTGGAGAAATGTGGTGAGATTTAGGTATGCACCTTTCACAGAGGGGAAGTGGAGATGCAAAGGGGAAGGAAGGAATAGAGAAGAAATATTTATGCAGTCAAATCCGTAAGTCCTCGTGATGCTTTGGGGTGTGTATGTAGGGGCTGTGAGCAAGGGCTTGGGAGCTGACTCTCCAGTTCCATGTTAGAAGGTTGGGTGAGTGGACGGTGGCATTCACTGCATTAAGGAGGAGCAGCTTGAGGAAGAGTGGCATAGATAACCATGAATCAGCCGAGCTTGAGGAACCAGGCACCCAAGGGAAGATGTCCAGGAAGTTGGTGGACCTGAGAGGTGAGAGAGAGAGAGATTGAAGAAATCCATTGAGCAGATGTTCACTGAGTATCTACCATGTGGCAGGCACTCTGCTCAGTGTCCTACGAAGGCACAGCATTGGCTGGGGATCCAGAGGGGAATAGCTCAGGGTCCCACTCAAGGAGCACACAGTCTGTAAAAGGAGTAGACCAGTAAGAGTCCTGCCATGTTGCAGGAGCCAAAGCATGTCCTGGGTCTGGGGTTGGAGCATGAAAGAAGTAATGGCCAACTCTACTATGTGGGAAACGATCAAAGAAGGCTTTGAGATATGAGTGTTTGCATAGGAGGGGTCTTGAGATGTGAGAATAGGTGTTCACAGGCCAACAGCGAAGGAAAGGGCATTCCAGACAGATGGAACAGCAGTGACAAGCACATAAAAGTGCACACAGGCCTACATGGCTGTGGCCTGCAAATAGCGCAGTATGCCTGGAAGATGTAGACATGAGAGGTGGAGAGAGGAGGAGCTATGGGTTATGATACTGAGGAGGTAAGCAGAGGACAGGTGGTAGAGGGCCTGCAATGCCATGTTAAGTGGTTTGGACTATTCCCTGGATAATGGAATCCACTAAAGAAGTTTAAGCAGAGGAGTGACATGATTAAGTTTGGAATTTTGGGAGTCAGAGAGTAGCAGTTAAAATTATAGTAGTGGATATAATCTATCAGGAAAAAAAAAAGGAAGAAGGAAAAATATTGAAGATTGGTTCCAGAGGTAAGCAGAGAACTTCATAGCACCCTGCCCAAGTTGGCCCCTGTACCAAATTATTAAACACTAACTTCTGTGGAGCACATACTCTGTGCCAGATGCTATTCTAAGCACTTTATATGTATTAGCTTATTTAATCCTCCTAATTATTCCATGAGGTAAATTAACTAGAACATGATAGGGCCAGGATATGGAGCTGAGATTTGAACCCAGGTTATACAACTTCAGAGCAGATGCGCCGTCACCACTGGACCACACAGCCTCCTGCAATGATGGTAGCTAACATTTGCGAGGGTTTAATAGATGCCTTAATAAGTGCTTTATTTGCACTATCTAGTTCGGTCCTTACAACAAGCCCGTAAGAGATGAGAAAATGAAGACACAGGTGGGCACATGCAAGTTACTAAACTCGGCCAAGTAGGAAAACCTAAGTAGCCAAGTTTAATCCAAGTTTTCTGGCTCAACAGGCTGTGCATGTAATGATTTTGCCCTGCCGACTCTGTAAGTGCTCCATACATACTAGCTGGTTGAAAGAGCAGTGTTTCTAAGAATTGGTTTCTGCATCCCCAAGACACAAGTATCACCAGGCCAAACACTCAGAGGTGACTTTCCAGAGGCTGAGGTACAGGGAGTAGTGGGGCTGGCTCCTATTCCAACTTGCCTGCTTCTACAGCCTGACCCTTGTAGGGCAGGGTGGGCATCAAAGACTGCAGGGATGAGGTAGGGCCAGCCCGCTGTTCCCTTAGTGGCCAGGCCCCATCAAAGGCGCTTGTGTCAGGCTCTGCTCTCCTCCAAGGCTGGGCAGATCAAAGAGGCTTGCAGAAGCTGGTTGTCTGGGCAGCCCCAGTTCTGATCATCAGTTGTCACTTTGGCAGTGACAGAAGAGGGTCCAACATGACAGGACTACCACAGCCAAGGCTCCTGGGGCAGACATCAGAGAGGCAGCTCCAAAGGCCAAGAAACTGCCTGAGGCTCCTTTGGGCTTCGATCCCTGGTGGGAAGAGAGGAAAGAACTGGAGAGGCCCCTAAGGAAAATGGAGCAGGTTCACTACAGGGAAGTTGCTGCAGGCGAGAAACCTGACCTTGGCATTTATATGCCTGCCTTGGAACCATGAGATCTGATTCCCTCCTATAGCTGGGAGAATTGTTGACACGCTCACATGCATTCACTCTCACGCATATATTATGTATGCACACACATGCATACACTTTACACACCTCTATATATTTATACACACACGCGCACACACATACATACACCTGAATCACCCACTGGGACATACATGCATTATAAACATACCCCAACACATGCAGACTCTCACACAAACTAAAACACATAAAAACATTTATGCCCATATGTTCCCTCATACTCATCATACTTGCCTACATACACATGCGTGCACATGCGTACACACAGCGATACACACACCTAAAGATGCAAGTAACCATACACATATATGTGCTTACTCATACATGGGCGTGAAATCTTTATAATATAATCTGCCGGCTTCTAGAGCCCAAATCCAATATTTTCCTCTCCGAAGGGTGAGAATAATACTTGTGCATAGACTTTAAATATAGAAATAAGACTATTACACAGGTCCTGATGCCAGCCACTCTCCAACTCCTCTGTAGAAAAGTCTAGAGGAAACATCCAAAATTGTAGCAAACAGCGTTTATGTCAGCTCTTGGAAAGGACTTTCTACCGTAAGAGCTATTAAAAATATTAGCATGTTAGAATTCTGTTCATTGAGGAATATTTGGTTGCCAGAAATTTGAACCAGTTGAAATAGCAATTCTGCCTCTGAAAATAGTTACGTGCTTTGGATTAATATATTATAGATAGATAAATGATAGATAGGTGATAGAAAATGACCTACTTGTAAATCAGAGGGATCTACTGTAATTTGGGGATCTGAAAACACTTTAGTTTAAAAGACAATATCAGAGTTCAGTTTAGCTAAAGAATTAACAAATAAGTGTAAATAGAGCAGTTTTGTACCAGAGTTGAGATCTTGTTGGAACACCCTCTCTTTCGCGATCAAAATCGCCTGACTGAGAAAAATAGCATGGGGTCCTTTCAGACGAGTCCAATATCATCTCCTCTGAGAAGTCCTCCCTGACCCTCCCGCCACCAGACTGGCATGGGCACCTGTAGTGGACAGTGTGGTTTGTCACCCAGGTTTCCCTTCAGGACAGAGGCACTCACTCCACCAGCTGCTGGAAGCATTGGCTGCTCATGGCCCCGAAATTGTTTCTTCAGCCAAAGGTAGCATCTCACCGTCCCCTCCCTGGGGACAGCCTGCATCCAATGACTGGTTGACGTGGAGGTATAAAGGTCCAGGCCCCTTGCCTCAGATGGGACAATGAGAAAGGGTTATCCCCATTCCAGAGCTTTCAGCAGGATCAGCTGAGGCCTCTGTTGCAACTGCATCACGGTGCAATATCTCCCCCTCTTCATCTTCCTTCACTCGCTCACAGGTATTGTCCCTGAAAGCACTCCCCGATAAACCTCATGCACCCAAATCTCAGACGCTCAGAATCAGTGTCCCAGAGAACCTGACATATGGCAGCATCTTTCCTCAGTGACCCCACATCTCTATGTAGTTCCCTCTTTTCCTCACAGCCGTACCCAAACAACAGCAAATTTATTAAAACTGTATCCCAAGTCCCATTATCACCTCCACGGCTGCCACTCTGGTACAGAGCTGCAGTTACCTCCCCTCTGGCTCACTTGAACTTTGGACCAGTCTCCAAGCTGGTCACCATACTTCTTCTCTTGACCACTGCAGTCTATCCCTCAACATAATAATAAAGGTAATCCTGCCAAAACGTAATTCATTCACATCATTTCTTTGATCAAAACTCTTCAGTGGCTTCCCATCTTATTAAAAATTAAAAAAACGAAAACCAAAAAGACAAGAGTCCTTGCCATGCCTGCAGAGCCTCCATTACCTGGCCCTCTGCTTGCTCTATGCCTTCATCTCTTGTCTCCCTTGTCCATTCCTCTCCAGCCCACTGCCTTTCCTGCTGCTCCTTGAACGCATCAAGCCTCTTCCTGCCACAGGATCTTTGCGCTTGATGGTCCCCCTTCCAGGACTCCTGGGATTTATTCCTTCCCTTCATTTGGTTCTCTCTCAACTGCTACCTCACTGAGAAGCCTTCTCTAGTTATTTAAAATGCCATCGTCCCACACCTGTCACATTCCGCCCCCTTTTCTTGCTGGCATTTCTTCGTAGCACTTTTGGCCACCTAACATATTATAGACTTACCTACTATCTGTATCTTCCCAACATGACAGCATCAGCTTTGACATGTTTGTTGCTATATCTCCAGTACCAGGCTCTCAATAGATATTTGCTGAGTGAAGTAATTGGCTTATAATGAGCTTTTGTGCGTCTCTCTCCTCCGTTAGGCTGTAAGCAACCTGTGTTCAGTTCTGGATCTTGTTTATTTCAGTATGGTGAGTACCTAGCCCAGAGTCTGGCCATACTCTAGGCACACAAGAATATTTGAGATGAATGAATGAATAAGTGACTAAGACTAATGGTATGGCCTTTAGCAAGCAATACATTGCCTCTTTAGGCCTCAGTGTTCTCCTGTGTAAAATGAAGAGAATATTAACCTCCGCCCCCTGCCAACCTACCTCAAAAGGTTGTTGTTAAAAGTTAATAATATACTATACCAACTTCAGAGGCATTTCTAAGAAGCCAAGGGTGCCATATCCATGCAAATACTGGGCATACAGGAAGATAAGTCAGTAAGTCAAACAAGCTCCCCAGGTTCCATGAGACCAGGACTTTAGCCCCCATCTCCAGACTACCTGGAGCCATAGACATCAGGCCTTCAAGATATTCTTTTTGTAAAACAATGGCTTATGTGTTTGCTGCCAGTAAATTTCAGATCTTCTCTTCAGTCAGCCAGCAAATGTTTCCACTGTAAAAATAATACACCAATGACAGCAAAGAAAGTAGTGAAACAGGAAGAAAAAGCCCCCTAAAAATTCTAGAACTAAAGAGGGGTTCAGAAACTAGCATCTATGCTATGCGGCTGCTTCCCACTAGCTATCTATTTTACGTTTGGTAGTGTATATATGTCCATGCCACTCTCTCACTTTGTCACAGCTTACCCTTCCCCCTCCCTATATCCTCAAGTCCATTCTCTAGTAGGTCTGCTCCATGCTTTGTGACCACCTAGAGGGGTGGGATAGGGAGGGTGGGAGGGAGGGAGGGAGACGCAAGAGGGAAGAGATATGGGAACATATATATATGTATAACTGATTCACTTTGTTATAAAGCAGAAACTAACACACCATTGTAAAGCAATTATACTCTAATAAAGATGTTTAAATAAATAAATAAATAAAAAGAACCTAGCATCTATTAGTCTACAGGCAAGGAACAGGCATAGAAATTCAGGCTTAGAGCAATCAAACAGCACTCTGAAAGCAAGGGTGGTAGTGGTGATACAAATCACGTTTTATGCAAAACAGAGCCTCTTAGCCCTCTCCCCACAAAGCCAGTGTTCCACGTGGCATGTTGGCTTGTCCCTGAGAAGAGTGCTTTAGGGGGTTTCACATATACATACACACTCAACCAACAACGCCAAGTCTATAAGCAAGGAAAAGCCCCCCTCCCAATTTCTACTCAACGTTACTAGTCCTGGTTAGTGGAATCTGAGGTTAAAATGCCACTCTTCTTACCAGTGGTGCAGCTGGGGACATAGCAAAGGTGTGAAAGCTGATATGGCATTTGTCTCACTGTCAGTGATTTAAGATGAACATGGCCCCCATGGATGCACTCGAGTTGTTATCCTGCATCCTAATCCTGTATCCACAGTCTTCCTATGGTGTGCCTTGACACTTGCTTCGTTGGCCTCTGTGGAAAGCCCCCCCTGACACTTACTCTTCTGAGACTCCAGTGGGGATCTAGATTCCTCCGAGCAGAGCCAATATCTTCACTACTCCATACCCTCACCCTATTAACCACGTCTTACCAGTCACCAAAACATTTGGATTCTGATTCTTGATGCTGTCTCCATTCCATCCCCTCCTTGCTTTCCCCAGTGCCACTGTTATTAATCAGACCCTCAAATATCCTGTATGTATTAATGGAGTAATAATTTGAAATATTAACCCCAGTGCTTTTATTCCCGTTATTATTTCTATACATCCCATGGTCTTTCCCCCATTAAAACTAGAACATAAAGCCTGAGCATCCATTGCCTCAAAGAAAGGTAGTTATAGCAGAAATGCAAGAAGTAAGTAAGTTTATCATTGGTTTAACAGCCAAAGTCTTAGCCTAAACAATAGATTAGGAAGGATATTTACCGAAGGCATAAAGCTTAACTGAGTTGAGAGAACTGGCAGAGAGTCAGAGAGGAAATTAATAAGGTAGATGCCTGTGTGGGTCTTTAAGAGGGGTCCCTGTGTTCTGCCAGCCTGGGCTGAACCCAGGGGTGCAAAGGGGGGAAGGTGATAGTTCTTCCCTTTAGTTCTGGGATCTGTGGAGACCCTGTGCTCCACTTCCCACTTTCAGCCCAGGAAGATGGCAACCTGGAGGGTTCTCCTGCTATCCACAAGGGAATGGGAACAGAAGAGTTGGTGTAATTACTTGGGACATTTAGGCATAAGGGCTAACTCAGACCCATTGAATTTTGCACAGTGGCCAGAAAGTCTCCAAAAGAATAGTCTGAAGGCCGTGGACCAAAGAGCACTTGCTGGGCTTCCCTGGTGGCACAGTGGTTGAGAGTCCGCCTGCCGATGCAGGGGACACGGGTTTGTGCCCCGGTCCGGGAAGATCCCACATGCCGCGGAGCGGCTGGGCCCGTGAGCCATGGCCGCTGAGCCTGCGCGTCCGGAGCCTGTGCTCCGCAATGGGAGAGGCCACAACAGTGAGAGGCCCACGTAGAGAGGCCCGTGTACCTCAAAAAAAAAAAAAAAGAGAGACCTTGCTGTCTAGAAGATGAAAAGGCCACACGATGGCCTGTGTGGATCAATGACCTAGGCCACATAAGAGCCTGGATGTCCCAGCAGATGCCAGCATCAGTAGATGAGAGCCACTGCCACTCTCCCCCATCCCCACACTGTCCTCGCCCCATAGGTTGATGCTATAACCTCCCCCCTCCCAGCTCCAGAACTTAGATATAACCACAAAGAGAAGAAAAAGAGGGAGAAATGTCAAGCTAAGATTCAGCTTCTGCCAAGAGAGGACTTGGGTTTAAGTTTATAGAAAATAACTTCATTTTTGCACACCTTTGCTTAGGAGATTTCAAAAGCTACCTAAACTCACTGCAGTTGTACCCCAACTGGTCTCTCTACCTCTACCCCTCACCCCTCCAGTCTATGCCAGGACCAGAGGGGCATTTATTTAACGTGGATATGACCATGCTTCTACTAGTGACAAGCCAGGTTTTCAAGATCTGCAGATCTGGGTTCAAATCCAGAGTCTAGATGTCAACTGTCCTTGGGCAAATTACTCAACCTTTGTGAGCCTCATTTTCCTACCTTGTGAAGTAGAATAATCCCAGGGCCTACCTCACTGGATGCCATTAGGACTCCATGAGATGTTGTAGGTCTTGGCACAGATTAGGTGTCCAGGCAATATTTCTGGTCCCTAATGTATGATGGTGTCTATCACTTCCTTGGCTCTTTGCATGTGCCACTCCTCTCCTACCTCCCAAAAGAAAAGCAGAAAATTCTCCCAACTATCACGTTATTCCTCAAGGCATTAGCAGGGCTAGCTTCTTCTGGGCCACCTAGGGTAGGTTTAGGGGCTTCTCAGTGCTGTACCTTCAGCTCCCCAAGCTCAACCTAATCATAGCATCCATTGCACATTATCTGGTTACTTGTCAATGCTCTTCAAAAGCCAGAAGTAATCCTTGATCCCTACAGTGATGGCCCTGAACCCTCTTACAATCTTGAGCTCCCTTTTCCCAGAGAAGACCCAGGAGGCAAGAGGAAGCCCTTCTTTAAGACAATGGTAGGGAAGGGGTCAGAGGTCAAGTTAAGGAAGAGTCGGGCTTGTAATCTTGCCTATGGCTTCTGTGAGAGTCCTCCATGACCCATGGGCCCAGGGCAGCCTGGCATCCCAGCAGGCTGGAATGCAAGTTTTCCAGGTCAACTTTTATCTTCATACATGGTGTTTGTCCCTTTGATCCTTGAGCAGATCAAACAAAGCTCACCAATCGATGGCTTCCCTCCTTGCCTTTCAGAGCAGATCATCAAACACAGCCTTCATCTCTCCCTGCTTCCCTCCCACCCTTCTTGTTTTCCAGTCAGTCATCTGCTCTAAAGACCCGGTCTGCGGCCCACCTATCACCCCTCCCAAGTACTGCAGGTGGGATTGTTGAATGTCTTTCATTCAAATGAGTGTAGATCAATTTCAGTATTCACTCACTGTCACATCCCGGTGCTTCCCTCTCACCTAGGCCCTTGGGCAGGGGTGGAATGAAGCATAGACTGAAATTGCCTGGTCTTGGTGTAGAAAGCACCTGGTAATAAGAGAACCAGGGAAAAAAAGAGACTTTTCTGGGCCTATTTCCCCTTTCGTGTAACTGGACTATTACTTCCTGCCCCCTCACAACCCCCAACTCACAAGGTCCAAGCGAGCAAGTTAACGGGTGTGAAAGTTCACCAGGAAATGTGGCACTCTGGATGCACATTGGGTTTGGCTAGTCACAGTCTTTACATGTTGGGAAAGACTCTATTCCCAGTTTCCCCAGGACTTCCTGAGAAGCAGGAATTTCAGTGCTAAAACCAAGAAAATCCCAGGCAAAAGTGGATGAGTTAGTCGCCCTACAAAGAGACAGCACTTGGGAATGGATGTTATGGACTGAATTATGTCCCCCCAAAATTCATTTGTTGAAGGCTTACCCACCAGTACCTCGGAATATGACTATAGTTAGATAGAGCCTTTAGAGAGGCGATTAAGCTTAAATGAGGTCATCAGGGTGGGCCTCAATCCAATTCAACTGGTATCCTCTTTTTAAGAGGACATTTGGACACAAAAAGACACCAGGAACACACACAGAAAAGAACATGTGAGGACACAGCATGAAGGTGGCCTTCCACGTGCCAAGGAGAGAGGCCTCAGAAGAAACCAGCCCTGCTGACACCTTGATCTTGAACTTCTGGACCCCAGGACTTTGCAAAAATAAATTTCTGTTGTTTAAGCTGCCCAAACTGTGGTATTTCGTTATGGCAGCCCAAGGTGACTAAAACAGTGTCCCACATACTATATATCTAACTATTTGAAAGTCACATACCAAGAAAACACACAGACATTCAAATGTTTCTATCTTGTGAAGTACACCTCTATAAAGACCTGAAAGGCCACGTAAGAATTTAGAATTCTCAAGGTTCTGTGCCACTCCTGGTTGGGTAGGGTATAGCCCGCCTCTGGCCCCCAGCCTATGGCCTGTCCCGTTATACTCCCACACCCTGTCTTCGTCTTACACCATGAGTAGCTTCCCAAGTCCATGTGTGGGAACCTGGCTCTGATTACAAACACCCCCCACAGACAGACACTCGTTGGCCACCCTTCAGGCCTAGGGATGTGCACACTGAAGGTGGGATCCCTCTCAGGGAGCATAGGCCACTGTCAGCTTAGAAGCAGACTCAGGGTCAGTAGGGCTGGGAATTGTGGAGTCCCAGATGCCAACAGCATAACCTGCAAGGAGAGGATGAGGGCTCTAGGTTGACACGTCCCCTCAGCCCATCAAATCCCTCTCTTTAAGGGGAGTGGCCCCGGTAGAACAGAGTGGAGCCCTCTAAAGTGTGGGGATCAGGGCAGGGCTCCCAATTGCCCTGGTCTGAGGGCAGTACTTTCAGGAAACCAGATCCCATGACTGTGCTGTGGCATTCCACGCCAGTCCAGAAACGGGAGGAAGAAGGGACCAGTCAAGGGGAGAAGGGATTTGAATCCACACCTTCTGGTTCCAGAATCCGAGTTCTTAATGGATTCTTAAGAGCTTAAGAATTTGCACTGCTTCTTACCAAGAGCACTGCTTCTTACCTAGAGCAGTGGTCAGAGGAGACGGCCAGAGTGGGAGCCGTCAAAATAGCCTGATGTGTAGGAAACGGGTAGATGAACAGAGGTGGTTCCCTGAAGACGGGCATTCTGGGACACTCATGAGGAGGGACACATCTCAAGAATTTGAACTCAGGATTTCTCCTGCCTACAAGATTTCTCCTGCCTACAAGATTTGTGCCCTCACTCATTAGAGCCCTGTCTTCTTCTGACAGTGATGATAATAAAAGTAATAAATTATCTCTCCATGTACATTAAGGAAAGAAACGTGAACATGCATGAAAGAAAGCTTTTGCACATAAGTCACGCTCATGGAACAGTATCGGCTTCAGCTTAGGAGTAAGTAAACTGAGGCTCGGAGAGAAGAGCTGGCTAATCAGAGGTGACAGAGTTCGAAATTTGACTCCAGAATCCAAGTACATTTTAATCGTGGCACATTGAGACGATCCACAGTGGCACTGAATTATGTCCATCCGATTGGACAGGCATTTATTAAGAGTGTTTCTGTGCCAGGCATTGATTAGCTGCCAGCATAGAGATGTGGACAAGATCTGTCTCTGCTCGAGTGACTCACAGACCACAGGGGAAATGGGCAGGTGAACTACAATTGCAGCAGTTGAGAAGTGCCGGCAATAAGGAAACGCAGGGAGGACCCAGAGGATGGTCTGTGAAGATCACCCCAGGAGATGATTCAACTGGACCTTCAAGGCTGAGGGGAAGTGGCAGAGAACAGAGGGAAGAACCTGCTGGACAGGGAACAGGAGTGTTCTGGGGAAGGAGATCTGAGATAGAGGGCAATCCTGGTGTTGCTTGAAGTGCCCCAGCTTGGAGCAGGGGTCGGGTTGAGGGTGGGATCGTGGGGCCTATGAAAGTCTAATTAGATATAAGGGAAGGTCTACTCAGATTTTAATCCAGGTAGTGACCAAATCAGAGATGCACCGTTATCTGTATCAAACACCTCTCACTTAGTACTGAAATGGCCTCTTTCTTTGTCTCTGTCCCCCTCCCCTGTCTTTTAGTTCCTCAAGGAATGAATTTTATTATAGGCAGTGTCCCATGCAGTGTCTGGAATTCATTTACTGAATGAATGAATGAACAAACTCTGCTACCCAGTTGTATTCTCCTATTTTGGCTTCCTTTTCTTTCCTGTGCTGTTTCTGATTTTAGTTAAGGATTGAATGTGGGCTCCACACATAGGCCCTGAGGCTGTGAGTCTGTGTGTGTATGTTTTACATCAGCCAAACCAAATAAACAAACACATGGCAGAACCCCAGGCGTGCTGCTCCTACACTTGGCACCGCTAGCTGGCACGTGGCTGCCCCTTCCCAGACACCCCAGCTCCTCCCTCCAGAGTTACGATGCCGCCTAGAGGCTTGGCTGTGGACTTGGGAAGCCCCCTCCCCTCTCCGGGGGCAGCAGCAGCAGCAGGACTCCAAGCACACACTGACACGCTCCTTTTACTTGGAGGGAATTTGAAATCACTTTTGTCTTAAAACTCCGGAGAATTGGTTGGCAGCCCCTAAGAAAATGAGGGCCCACCGACAGCGTGGTGACCACAGTACCAGGACAGATTTCTGACCTCCTGTCTCCAGCTGAGCTTCCTGGCTCCATTATACTCATTCCAACTGGATTAACTGCCCAACCCCTACTGACTGCCCTCGTGACCCCTAGGGTTTCCTTCTGTGGGGCATGTCTGGCTCTTCGAGAGCCCCCAAATCTGTGGTCTCAGTACGGTGCTCACCCTCTGAGGTCTTCTTGTATTTCCCCCAAATCAGTAAATGACTGCCCGATTTCTAGGTCAGGAACTGGGGACTAATTCTAGACTCCATTTCCCTCACTCCACAGCCCTAGTCACCAGGCATTGCAGAGTTGCCCACAGAGCTGCTTCACAAATCCATCTCCCTCTTTCTATACCCTAGAGCTGCTGTCCTAGTTCACGTCCCCCTCATCTCTGTTTGGACATGTACAACTACCTCCTACTGGTCTCCTTGCCTCCGTCTCCCTTCTATGATCCCATCTTCTTTCTAGGCGCCATATCACTCTCTCTAAATTACTGATGTGATTCAGTCACTCCTTGACCTAAAGACAAAAATAAAATATTAAAAAATAAAAAACCTTAAATGGTCCCTATAACAAAAACTGTATGTTGTTCTTCAATCTCCATTTTTCTCTAGTAATACAACCCCCACATTTTAGGGGGCTACTCGAATTAAGACTACATTTCCCAACAACCTTTGCAGCAAGGTGTGGTCACGTGACTCAGGTCCGACCAATGAGATCTAGCTAGAAGTGCAGTATGCAACTTTTAGCAGTGTCCTTAAAGGGAAGTAGTGTGCACTTCATCTTCCTTTCTTCCTTTCTGCAGGATGGAAAACAGATGTGATGGCTGGAGCTGGCGTAACCATCCTTGATCATAAAGTGCCCTTGGCAGTGGAGGTCACACAGGGTAAGATAAAAGTGTATCATGGATCACCATACAAATCCTGCCTTTTTCTTCCCAACTTGCACATGAGAAAGAAACCACCTTCTATCCCAATGAAACCACTGTTATTTCAGGGTTTTCTGACACTCCAGCTGATCCCAGTTTTAATGAATTACCACCTACAGATGGAGTCTGGAGCACAAATGCCAGCAGGAGCCAGGTAGGCAGCATGACTTAGTGATGCCTTCAGGGAACAGGAGACTAGGAATGGATTTGTTTATTCATTCATTTTTATTTATTTATTCATTCAGTTTTCCATTTAACAAGTATTTATAAAACCCGGCACTCTTAGGCACCGGGAAGGCAAAGACAATCATATCTGGTCCCTTCTTAAAGGAGACCTAGTCTGATTGGGGAAGACATTTTAAACAGATAAATGTAGAAGAGTGTTATGGAGATTGTAATAGTGATGTAAAAATGTGGTAGAAGCACAAAAAAGATTGGATTCTAAATAAAGATCTGAAAACAAAAACTTCAAAGAGAAGGTAACTTCCTCCCAAAAGATGAGTGATGAAGGGAACTATGGATAAACAAAGGTTAGGAGGATTCTATTCCCTGTTGTTGCAATTGCCTTCCCTTTCGGGGAATTGCAAACATTTTGGTGGAATAGAGCCCAGGTGGGCTCCACCCAGAAGGCAATGGGAAGGAACATTAGTACAGCATAAGGAACTCTAGGACTTGATCCAGTTTGTTCTGCAGACATTTTGCTCACTGAGCCCTTTACAGGATTTGATAACGCTGGGGAAATCATAGCTCCTTACCAACAGCACTACATTGTAGAAGAGCTGATGTTTAGCGACTGCAGGCACCATGTCTAAAGATCTGACACATAGTAGGTGCTTAGTAAATTTGGGTGTAGTAAGAGAAGACTTCCTGAGGGGTTTTGTCTCTCTGTTACTCTCTTGCTCCAACACCCCAAGTAGAAAGTCCTGGAAGTTTGGGGGACATTACAAATATGTAAAAATCCAGTATCACATAGGACTGGCTAACCCGATCAGAAACTGGGTATAAACAATCCATTTGTCACTATCTGTGTAGACCCGGTGTACATCAGCCCTGCCTGGTGGAGGCTGTTTAAAATAACAGTGTAAAATTGACTTACCTGCATTTTTTATGAGCATTGAAAGAAAACGTCCAAAGCAAGAACTACAGAAAGCACGAGGCACATAGACGATGACCTCTCACTAATTTTCACTTTGCACTTGTTGCTACTTAATCTTGGGATGCATCCCTACTCTAATTTCACCCTAGTCCAATGGAGTCAGTTTCCAGAGGCTGGACAGGGTGAATTAGAACCCTGAGCAGATCAAGTCATCTCTGGGGCTCTCAGACTTCCCTCAGGGGCTCAGAGCCCAGCTCCCTGCACAGTGGTCCTTTTCACTCTTCAAACAGAGCATCGGATTCTCACTACAGACACAGCATGACCCTTGCTCTTGCCCTTTCCATCTTTTACAATTTCTTGTGCTCCAAATGGCCCTAAAGATAACCATGGGGAACACATACCTGACATAGTTTCGTCTCTGAAGCACTTTCCTCATGGGAGAACTCTCTTCAAAGAATGCTTTAAGAGAATAGAAAAGAACAAGGCTGGGCTGCATTCGTCAGCCAATAAGGAGCTTGGAAATAACTCCTCCAGCTGCTCATTTCTAAAAGTGGAAAGCTGAGACCCAGAAAACTAGAGTGGGTTGCCTAAAAACACACAGAACACTTCAACACAATTCTTCAGCAGTTTGAAGTGTGTGTACTTTCCAGTCCTTTTCTCTGCCTACACCTTGTAAACATGTTCTGAACAGATGGAAGAGTGATCCACCCCAGTTAACCCTGGGCACACACCGAGTCCCCAAGCTAAGGGCACGGTTCAGGACAGAGCCCTCTGGGATCCTCCTTGGTCCAAGCATGTCGGGAGACCTGAGTGGCTCTGGAAAGCCATGTGGATGGAGGGGCTGGAGTTGGGGTCAGCGAAGCAGCAGGGAGCCCAGGTGATGGGAGCAGGGCCGGCCTTCTCCTCCCTGGTCTGCAAGCTTTGAACCTCTTGGGCCCAGCAGGTGGGCATCAGGGTTGGGGGCATTACCATTTGTTTTTCCACTTTGATCTTTTGTCTTTTAAGTGTTGTGGAAGATCTTTTTGGCTGGAGCCTGAGAAACTGAGCATAAGAGGCTGTGGCTTCAATACTGTGAAACTCTTCTCTTTGCAAAGCCCACTGCCTGTCTCATTGCATCCCCACAAGTCATTCCCTTGCCCTTCCTGCCTCTCAGTTTTCCTCATCTACAAAATAGGAGGGTTGGACTCATCCAGTGATTTTCAGACTTCACCTTTTAGCAGCAGAACCTCACCTTTTTCCCCTCAATTTACCCCCGGAAACCCAACGCTCAAAGCAAAGTGCAGCTGCTCTGCCTGAAGCTGGAGGTGGGGGTCTCTGTCTACTTGGGTAACCTCGAGGCCCCTTCTTTAGTCAGTTGACCCCCAGGTCCTGCTAGAAGCACTAAGAACACAGTTTGAAAATCTCAGGACTAGATGACCTTGAAGTCCCCTTCCGGTTCCCCTTTATAATTGTAAAGCGAAGCCCTAGGAATTGTGGGAAGGGAAGCCAGGACCTCTAGTCTGATTATATAAATGAACTGGCTGAAAGTCAGAAGTGGCACGTGACCGGCCTAAGTTATAGGGCAGCTCTGCCTCTTTCTGTCAAGTCTTACCCCCTGTTCTGCCTCCATGTAGAGACCATGCATGCAAGCATGCAGCCAAATAGAACTACTTAGAGTTCCCCAGACATGACACTTTTACCCCTCTCTGCTCCTGTTAATGC
This sequence comes from Phocoena sinus, assembly GCF_008692025.1. Taxonomy (NCBI): domain Eukaryota; kingdom Metazoa; phylum Chordata; class Mammalia; order Artiodactyla; family Phocoenidae; genus Phocoena; species Phocoena sinus. Next base: position 69,943,916 of record NC_045770.1, read on the forward strand.
TCTGCCTTCTACTTGGAACGCAACTCATACTCTTTTCAGACTCTTGAATGGGCACGTGTTTAAACGGGGTTCAGTAGCACCCCTTCTCTGAAGACTATCCCAAATCCTACACCCTTTTCTTTGTGCATGCATAATTCTCTGCCTCTGCCGTAATAACAGTCCTTGGTGATTTATCCCCTTAACTCTTCCACTAGAGGACCCATAATGTAACTGATTTATATTTTGGGGACTTTTCAGGGTAGCTTGCACATTGTAGATATTCAAATATATGTAGTGAATGAATGGATAAAGGAATGAGGGGCATTGTTGGGACTGGCTGAAGTGCTGGCCTTCTGTCACCACGACTTCGCCATCACAACAATCATGGAGCGATTTTCGTCTTCCCCTCTTTGATGTTGCCCGATATCTTCCTCCATAATATTTCCTAACATTCAGCTCCAAGGAGCAAAGGCAATTTAAATCTAAGGTTGTCCTCAGCTTGCTTAATACAACCAACCTCATCTGCTAAGGATAGATCAGTGTGGTCAAAACTCAAAACCCACAGGGCAAATTTCCCCCAGGGAAGTCATTCAGCATAGGTCGTAAAGGAAGAAAGAAATGTTTATCTATTGGTGCCCTTCTGTGTGATGGATGCTTTATGCAGGCAGAAGAACCAAGTATGCTACCCTCTTCATCCCTTTTGTCTTGCCTACTACCACCATCCACGTCCCCATCTGGGAGAAAGTTGGTTTTGGGCACTTTGAAACATTAAGATATTCCTAACAAGGTGACCCCTATTTGGGGAGTTTGTTAGCCTCGTGTAAGCTTCTCTGAAAATTATGAGATGAAAAGGAAAAAAGGACTTGCCTTCAGAGATCACTTCCAGCTGCAGCAGTGGGTGTCCAGGGCCTGCAGTCTGGAGGAAGTGTCCAGCAGTGCCCAAGTGTCCTGAGACAGTGGCCTCAGCAGTGGTGTTCTAAGCCAACCATTCCTGGGCAGGATCTGGGCTGTACCAGCCATCTCTTGCTTCCCACTTCATCCTCCTTGATCTCTCTCCTCCTCAAAGTATGAGCTACCTGATAAAGTCTAATAAGTTCCTTTTGTGTTTACACTTAAAAAATAAATAGAATTTGCCAACTTAGACTCAAGGGGTCATAACTTGGAACAGAATTTGCAGACTGGAGCACAGTGATAAAGCCCAGATTCTTCAGAGACAGGATAAGAAAGAAGGGAGGCCAAGGTGGAGGGAGAGATCTGAGGAGCTCTATTCAAGGTGAACTTGACAGAACTAGAAGAGGACCTAAGGAGAACAGTTAAAACATGTTTGCACCATCTTCTATATTCCCAGTAGCTTTGGTGGTGGACTGAGCACTCATGCAATTCTCACGTTGGAAGACAAAGAACCAGCTTTGCATTTCCTCATGTCATTCTCACAACAGCCCTCAGAGGTAAGTCCTCCTGGTCTAGCACTACTCAGAGGACAAGAAGCCTTTCCTCAATGGCCTTTTGCCATCTGGCCTTTTCCTGGAGGCCAGGACCTTGGGCCAGAAGTGAGGGGCAAGTGGAGGTCTGGAGGAGGGCTTATGTTCTGATATTGAAAGAGAGAACGGAAAAGTAGTTCTCTAAGACTTTTTGGGGTGATGGTGCTTCCATCACTGAGAAGTCTACCAAAGTCGGGCAGGAGGAGGCATTGTCTACAGAAACTTAGTTGAGAGGCTGGTGTTGGGGAGGAAGACATTTTCCTCTACCCTTCTAGGCTTTATTGGCTGGTCTAAGAGTTAAACTGACATGAGACAGATTAACAGGAGAAAATTAAAAGTTTAATAACATGTGTACATGGAGGAGACCCAGGAGAACTGAGTAACTCATCAAAACAGTCAAAGCCCTTACCTTAAATACCATCTTCAGGTAAAGACAAAAAAAAAAAAAAAGGATGTTGGGGATAGTGGTTTGGGACTTCAAAGGAGAGAAAGGAAATTCACATGGATGTGGAAAGCAAATGTTTGGCAAGTAAATGTTTCCTGGGCCTTGCAGAGACAGTGGGACACAGAGTGGATGGTGATCTCTAGGGCCCGCTGAATGTCCCCTACCACACTTAGCCCATAGTTTTTGCAGATATCTCTGCTGATTGCTCTTTTCCAGGGATAGAAAAATTCCCTCTATCTAAATTCGATTAGGCAGTTAGTGAAGGAGGTCACAGTTTTGTCCTGAGTCTTTCGGGCCTTGATTGTTTTCAGCCTGAAATAATCCACATGCTAAAGATTTTGGGGTGGCAAGTTTTGCTCCCCTACACTGGTGAATTTGTTTAAGCCCCTTTCACGTGATGACAGGCCAGAGTTCAGATCCTGGAAGTGTATTGAGTTCGTACCATGTGCCAAGCACAGTGCTACACTGTGCGGCAACAGCTGTGAGCAGGACACCCCTGCCCTTGACGGTCTGGAGAGCAGATGTACTGCCTCTGGGGGTTCCTGGGCTCTTGTCTCTTTCTCGCCAGAACATTGTTGGAATTCTTTATCAAAAGTGAACCAGAGGGATCTTGTGGTCCATTCTTTTATCCTCACCCTCTGTTGTCTGTTGACGTGATTGTGTTTTTGTCTGAGAGCTGAAGCTCTTTGCAGTGTGTTCTCAGTCTTTCATCTGCAATTGCTCAAGCTTACTTTGCCTTCATCATTTTTCTGCATCAGCTGTGCTTACACTGCTCAGTTGTATTTACATTGCTTGAGCCTCTTCTGTCCTTGTTTGCCACAGAACCAGTACATGAAAATGCAGCTCCAAAACAATGGAAACAGACTACTGTTCTCTTCAGTGATGTCCCCCATTAATAACTGGTGCAACGGAGGATTCAATTAAATGAAATAATATATAAAATGTATTAAGATTGTGCCAGGCATGTGGGAGGCACTCAATGTATGTTAGCCATTATCATTAGAAATCTGTATTCTTCAAGCTGACGGTTACCTGGAAGAAGTCCATTATGCAGAGGTCCTTCTTGGCTCTCATTAGCAAATGGCCTCTTGACCATAGCAGCTGGGGTTTGGGCCACCTGCTTCCTGCTGCTGTTGGTTTCCCTGCCTAGCAGTGTCATTCTCACCTTCAAGCAGATCATCCCTGCTCTTTACTCCTTACCACACACTTACCTTGAAGTGTCACTGGGGGCAGAGAAACACGCATTCCCTATTAAATTTTAACCACACATTGGGGACAATGTGAAGTCATTTATCCATTCAGCGAACATTGTGAGCACTTACTCTGTGCTGGGAACTGTGCTGGGTGCTGAGGCTACAGAGATAAATGAATCACAGCTCCTGCCCTTCAGGAACTCCAACATGTAAACAAAGTGGAACATGTTAACTATGTCCAGGTATGAACAAAGTATCCCTTTGTGTTATGGCAAGTGTTCCTGGAGATTCCTATTCAAATGAAATTATCCCACCTAAAAAGATGAACCAGCAACAGCCCCCCCCACCCCATTTTCTCCAGAATCAAAACAAAATTGCATGGTACTTGTGATAGGTTACAGAATTTTTAAACAGCTATTAACTCACTCCCCCCACCACCTCCTATGGGAAAGAGCTCTTTCTCCCCATTCATGTTGAGTATGGCTATGTGACCTGCTTTAGTAGAAGTGAGTATTTAAGTTCTGAGCCCAAGCTTTGAGAAGTATCCTGTGTTTCTTATTGCTACTCTGAGAGGTTCCAACCCCTTCCATAAGAAGAACACAGCCCTGATAGCTGCTACCTTCTGTCCTGGACCCACAGTGAGATATATGGTACAGACCTGAACTTGCCCCCAAGCCTGAAGAAGAGCCATTACTATGACCTAAAGATGCATGTGCAAGAAATCAATGATTATTTTTTATGTTCTGTAACTCTGTACTTGTTTGTTATGCAGCAAAACTGACTAGTACTGTCTTCAAGACTCAGTGCTCTATATGACTACACCCACCCTCTCTGGCCTTCTCACACTTAACAATTCACCTGTTCCCAAGCCCGCTGTGTGAGGTATTCCCTCTGCCTGGGCTTGTCTTCTTCACTTACGTATGGTTCAAAGCCTGGATCAAATGTTCACCTTTTTAATGATACCCTTCTTCTTTTTTTTTCTTTTTGCGGTACACGGGCCTCTCACTGTTGTGGCCTCTCCCGTTGTGGAGCACAGGCTCCGGACGTGCAGGCTCAGCAGCCGTGGCTCACGGGCCTAGCAACTCCATGGCATGTAGGATCTTCCCGGACCGGGGCACAAACCTGTGTCCCCTGCATCGGCAGGCGGACTCTCAACCACTGTGCCACCAGGGAAGCCCAATGATACCCTTCTTAATCCCCAGCCCCCAAATAAAAATAAATATGATGATAATAATAACACTGATAATACATTGCTAATTCATTCAGTAAGTATTGATTGGCTGCCTGCTCCAAGCAGATCCACGTTCTCCCTGTGTGCCTCCCAAGGTCTTCATCCAAATTCATCAGACCCTCACCACATTGCCTTGTAATTTGCTGTTTAGGAGGCCTGTTCTCCCACCAGCTGTTGCCTCTTCCAGAGCAGAGGCTGTCTTTTTTGTCTCTGTGTCTGGGAGTGAGGACAAGCACAAAGTAAATGTCAGTTGAATTCAATCTCCCTGTGAACAGTAGTTGACAGTGTATGTGGCCACTTCCCTGAATGAGAGAGAAAGAGGCCAGAAGGACCAACAGCTGGAGCTGATGCTGTTCCCACCTGCAGCCCTGGCCCTGCCTCGGGGCCAAACCAAATCTGACCAGGGCAGGAAGTCCTCAGGCATCTTCAGGATCTAGTCCAGTGGAGCTTAATGTTGATTCACCCTGTTTATTGGCCTCGTGTGTGAGTCATTTTCCCAGCACTGAGTGCAGGACTCCACTATTTTATCTGGATCACCTCTCCACTGGCCTGACCTGGGAGGTGGTCTATTTTACCCCCATGCTTCTGGGATGCCTCCCTCACACTTCCCACTAGCTAAAGCACCTCCACAAAGAGCAGGTTCTGAGCTAGACCCTCTTGCTAGGAGCTGTCTGGACAGGACCGGTCTGTTTGGTCCCAAGTTCTGGTAGCTTCTCTAGTCACTAAGTTCCTCTAAAGAGGGATTTAGCTTTGTTTTTGCCAGTCCTTTCTCTTGTTACTACGGTTCTGCCCCCTGGGACCCAGCTGGTCTCTGGGGCCTGCTCCCAGATGGCAGCCACCTCTGACTTTGAGAAGGAGAGTATAAAGTACCCACTAGGACTTGGTGAATGCGACCACCACTAAACACTCAGATCTTTGAAGACGGGGAGTTCGTTCCAAAATAGAGATAGGGCCTGTCTTCTATATGCCACTGAAAAAATATTGAATGAATAAATGGAAGGATGAATGCCCAGCCTCAGAACTTACCTTCCAAAGGATAAGGGAACCAGAGTGAACACAGTATTTGATATTTCAGGCTGAAACGTCATCTTTGTCTCTCTTACTCTCCGCTCAATCTGTTCAGCACCTCTTCCTGATCCTAACTCTCAACCTAAGCCCTCCTGCATCCCACCACCCCCAATTCCCAACCTCCGACTCTTTTCCTGCCTCCACTATTTTGGCCAGTCCCTTCTGGCACAAGGCTTGTGTGGGTGGATCTGCCAATGGTGAGGCATGTCCCCATCTGGTGAGTTCTGGGACCCTAGTCCTTAGGTCCTGCCCATACTGGCAGGTCCTGGTAAGATCCCCCAGCCATTTATACTGTGTCTCTAGGGCCCAGTTCTGTACCACTTGCCCTTCCCAAAACCATGATGCTGGGCTGGTTGAGGGGAGGAGACTGAGTGAGGCTTTGGTGGAACTCAGCACTTCCCCACTTCTCTCTAACATCCTGGTTAGCAGCCCTACCTCATTGCGGAATCCTGAGATGGGCCACAGAAAAGGAGAAAGCCCAGAAATCCTGTTCCATCCCTGTGCTACAGGTCTCCGTCCTCACAAGACCCTGAAGCAAGTGATTCTGCTAAGAACCCTCAATGTAAGATCCTGCCCCATCTGGAGAAGTTGAGAAGTCTGAGACTATCCCCTACATCAAGCAAGAGGAAGGTCCCTTCAGAGGGAGTGTTGAATTTCAGACATAGGACCAGTGAGGGCTTCAGAGGGACACCAAGAGGCAGACAGCACAGGGAGCATAGCTCCTTTGCTCACCACACAGCTCTGGCCGTTTCAGCTACACCCAGATCCAGTTAGCTGCTGAGGACCCCCAGCTCAGGGAGGCCCCAGGCTAGCAAGATGCCCCAAGAAACAAAGTCATGGAAGAAGAGAGGGCAGCCTGGACTAATCTGAACCACACAATCTCAGAATCTTGGAACTGAGAGGAACAGAGCCACATTGCAATCCAGCCAGTCCTCTATAACTCCTCTGATAAAAGGCCATCCTACTTTAGAATACCTCAGGCAGCAGAGCCCTTACTACCTCACAGAACCGTGCACATCTTCTTCTTCACACATTATATTCGCCCTTAAATTGAGCTGAAACCTGCCTCCATGTGAGATGAAGTGTCAGACTGTCACTCAGCTCTTCCATCTGAGCTCCCATGATGCCCCAGCTTTGGGAACATTTAATAATCCCCCAGTTTACTGCACTCTTCTAAAGCGGCCAGAAGGCTATTTCTCTTTAAATGTCCCTCTGGGGCTAAGAAGAGTGTCTGAGAAGAAGATAACATTGTGAGTTGGGTCACTGAAACACGCTGATGTCTTCAAGGCATTTGTTTATGGCCCTGTCCTAAAAAGAAGCATCACCCCAGCCTTAGTTTGCTGGTTCCCTCTCACTCCTGGTCAGGGTAGGACATGTGGCAGCTGAGGGCAGCCCCACCCCACAGACCCCCCTTCTCCCCCTCCCCCGGCTCCACACCTGTGCACACACTTCTCATCCCTAACACCCCTTTGCCCCTGGGGCTGCCTTTTTTTACATGCAAATTTCACAAAATCCTTCAAATGAAAACAGGTACTTTTCATTTTGCTCCCATAAACAGACACTTTCTAAATATTTAGACATCTGTATATAATGCCCTTAAACTGTTTGTTCTGAAGCATAAATAGGTATCTCCGTGTTTGAGTTAGTGCCTGATATGTTTCTCATTTAAAGAGAAAACGTAAAAAATAATTGGAATAACTACAGCCAGGAACAATGCTTAACACAGCATGTCAGTGTCTTTTATTGTGTCTTAAAGTAAAAGCTTCAGCTGTAGGAGTATTTTCTTCCCTGTCAAACAGAAGCACAGCTCTTACTTTTAACCCTTCACAGGACTTGGCTGCCTCAGGAAAGGGGGGCCAGCAAAGGACCCATTTTTTAGGGCCTGATTTGCTATCTAGTTGCATTCACAATTCTTAGGGGCAGTACACTGATTCCTCATCCTCAACTTTTCATTGAGGGGAATGAATTCCCATTTTATTCCCAAGGAGGAAAAAGTACAAACCCTTCTCCAGCCCCTAACTGCTTCTCATGGAGCAGATGAAATGAGGAAGGACTCCAGCACTTAGATCTGCCCTTCTGAGTTCCCTCTTTTTGGAGTCTACCAGAGGGATCTGTGATTGTCCATCCACCTCTGCCAGAACTGGGTGGGGAAGTACAGTTCAGAGGGGGAGGAATTAGGGAGCCGGTATGGATAGACATCTAAGTTATTTCCTCCAATCAGCTTTATACTAATTTTTTTAACTCCATCTCTCTGATTCTGGTTGCTTTCTTAAATGGTCTAAATGACAGTATGAGTAGAAGTGGAATTAATATTACCCCCAATCCTTACTACCAAAAATGATATTCCAAACACTTGAAGCTCCCCTCTGAACACACAGATGAAACATTATATTTTTGCTGCATCTTTAAAATGGAGCCTTATACAAGATCATTATTAGTGAATGGTGTTCCTGGGGACCTAATTCAGCCTTCACTGGATTGTCTTTAATTGTTCTTCCAAACAGTTATCTAGTCTTGCTTGGACCTCCTAGTGATGGGGCATTCTCTATTTTTAGGAGGTAGCCTCTTCCATTGTTGGACAGCTCTGACTGCTAGAACTTATTTATAAATAAGTTGAAATTTCCTGTAATGTCCATCCATTGGCCCTGCTATGGACTGAATTGTGTCCCCCCAAAATTTATATGCTGTAACCTTAATTAACTCCAATGTGATGAGATTTTGCAATGGGTAAGATGAGGTCATGGGTGTGGGGACCTCTTGATGGGATTAGTGCCCTTATAAAGAAAGACACCAGAGAGCTTGCTCTTTCCTCACAGGTACAAAGAAGAGGTCATGTGAGCACACAGCAAGCCCGTGTCACCCACAAGGTGACACTGAGGAAGCCTCAGACTAAAACTTACCTTATTGCCACCTTGATCTTGGATTTCTAAGCCTCCAAAACTTAAATTTCTATTTAAGAAATACCTGTCTATGGTATTTTGTTATAAGAACTTGAGCAGATGAAGATAGGTCCTGTTTATTCATTCTTTCACTTATCAAACATATAATGAAACTCTAGTCATGTAAGACACTCTGCTGGGTGCTTGAGATTAAAATAAAAATGAGGAAGTTTCCATTTCTGCAGAGTCAGTTTGGAAAACAGACCAAAAACCCAGTAATTTCAGCACAAAGTATACTTTAGTATAAAGACTACTGTGATCAAGTGAGGACCCAGCAGAAAGATCCGTTTGCTTCTGAGGCAAGGCCAGCCTCTGAATCCACAGAGGATGAGGGCAAACCATGCCGTCTCACTTCCATAGCATAGGACCTGATCTCCTCCAGGAAATGCGGAGCAGGGTAAGCATCCCCACAGAAGCAGTGTGGGCCGGAGCCCCCAAGCCTGAAGGAGAGCCCAGAATCCCATGACAATCCAAACATTTGCAGAGTCAAGGAGTGGGTTCTTCACCTTCATTTGGGGAGTGGCTGCAGGACGGACAATGGTGCCCATGAATCATGCACTCTCTGTCTCAATGCAGCAGCCAGAGGGATCCTTCTAAAACATTAGGGCACATCATTCCTCATCACATAGTCTTCCATGAACTCCAGATTGCTCAGAGGAAATGCCCAAATTCTCACATGGCCGATGAAGATGGTACAGTCCTGCCCCCATTACCTTTCTGATTATTCTCTTGATCTCCTGGTCACTCACTCCTCTCAGCCATGCTGGACTCCTTACTAAAATACCCCAGGTCTGCCCCACCTTAGGGCCTTATCATAGGCTGTTTCCTCTGCCTGGGACACTCTTCCCCAGAGAGAGCTATGTGGTGACCACCCTCCCCTCCTTGACATCTCTGCTAGAATACTGCCTTCTCGGTGAGCCCTCCCTGACCACGCTTTTAACTACAGAGCAGTCCCACACCGTCTTCCTTACTCATAGATCTATTTTTGTTTTCTCTTAACAGTTTTTATTTTCTAAAATAGCTTATTTGTTTATTATGTCTGTTTGTATTTCTGCCCCTCAACCCCCTGCAACACACACATACATATGTACACACATACACAGATCTAAGTCCCTAAATGCAAAGCTTTTAATCTGTTTCATTCACTGATACATTTCAATTATCTAGAGCTGTGCCTGGCACAGAGTAGGTACTTGCAATGGACTGAATTGTGTTCCCCAGAATTCATGTTGAAGCCCTAACCCCCAATCAGATGGTATGTGGAGATAAGGCCTTTGAGAGGTACTTAGGTTTAGATGAAGGTGGGGTCCCCATTATAGAATTCGCATCCTTATAAGAAAAGACCAGAGAGCTCTGTGTGTGTGTGCATGTGTCAGTGTGTGTGTGTGTCATGTGAGGACACATCAGGAAGGTGGTGGAGAGCCAAAAACAGATTCTTCAGGAACTGAATTGATCTTGAATTTCCCAGCCTCTAGAACTGGGAGAAATAATATTTTATTATAGCAGCCTGAACAGACTAAGATAGTACTTAAAAAAAAAAAAACTTGCCAAATGAATGAACAAATGAATAAGTGTAATCAAAGGGACAGCTCAAACCAAATACTGCTTTGATGTCAGACTTTTCTCTTGATTTCTCTTACAGCTTGTGGAAAACCAGAGCTTGCCAACCAATAATGCACACAATACACATATATAGTAAACCTCTCTGACTCATTTAAGCTCAAGTAAATTCCTCTGTTCATTTTTTTATTTAACAAATATTATTTCCTTCCTATCCCAGACAAGCCCTCTAATCTGGCTACTAATCTTCTGCTTTGGTTTCCTTTTTACACACTTATTGCCTCTGATCAGAGCTTTGACTTGATGCTGCTATGACTTGGAGGGAACAAATGCAGTTTCTTTGTGGACAAGCAGGATGACAGCTCTTAGATCCAAAATCCAAGGAAGCCCATGTCTCCATCACCCACGGTGGCCTGATGCCTGCAGATAACTAACTCCATTAGCCCCTTCCGAGGCAGAGGGGGAAATCAACTCCCATGAAGATACCAGCTTGTGAAGTTGAAGGGTCTCATGGGACAAATCCCATATAAACACAAGAAAACCTGGTGTGCAAATCTTTTCTTTTTCTTTTCTGAATTTCAGGCTTTTCATCTGTACAATGGAGTTAAGAAGTGCCTACCCTATAGAGTTGTCGTGAGGATTAAATGAGGTCGTCTATGGTGCAGACCCAGCACAGCATCTGGTTCATGACAAGGTTAGTTGCTATTAGCTTTGATCTGAAGCAGCCAGAATGGCACCTGAAGGTATCTTGATTTCATTAACTCAGGACTCTGTCCACCTACATCCTGGCAAGAATCTAGGATTTCATTCTTTGTTAAGCAGTGTTCTGTATAATTTACATATCCCTACAAAATAAGGGCTGGAAGTTTATTAAGGAGTCCCCTTGGGTTCAACACTTGAGAAAGGGAGGGGAAGAAACTAACAGAAGGAGAAGTCTAGCTGTGGTGCAGGTCCAGTGGCAGCCTTGGGCAACCACTTGGAGGCTGTGGAGATGGAATTGCCCTTTAGGGTTGTCCTGGGTGGGCTGAGATGGCCAGGTCTTTACACTCCTGCACTGATCAATCACTGAATGTGGGCTTGGTGGGAAGGGTGTGACCTTGGACAAGGGGATCTCTACAGCCAAGGCAGATCCTAAGGGATTGACAACTGAAGGCCCATCTGCCAACAGCAGTCTCAGTGGCTGAGGCAACAAGCTCTTCACTGAAGAGGGAACTGGGAGGCGCATCACGGCATCCACACCGTATGCTCCCCAGCCAACTGGGCTTCAGCCTCAGCTTCCCATTCAGGGTACTAGTTACCCAAGCACACCTTCAACCCTAGCTTATTTGGCCATGGCCCAACAACTTTCAGGTTCTTCCTGACTTTGGGAAACTGGACAGAATCACTGTGTCCCAGCTCCTTGGCTGGCATCATGCTCTCAATGGGATGACCACTTCAGACCTGAATGCCAGTACCTCTTGGGCTTTGGCCATTATATGCTGCTTAGAAAGTACAGCTCTGTAACCTGCTGGGACCTCCTTGGACACTGACCCCAGCTAGGATAAAGCTTAATTTCTATACCCATGGCCTATGCACTGGGTCACCTCTCAGGCCACAAAACCCTCCACAGTCAAGTCGAATTCCTCGAGCCTTGTTTCTATTCAATGGGGCTGAGTCTGGGTTTATTCCATTCTCAATATATTTTTTAATAGATCTTTACTGGAGTATAATTGCTTCACAATACCGTGTTAGTTTCTGTTGCACAGCAAAGCAAGTCAGCCATATGCAGACACATATCCCCGTATCCCCTCCCTCTTGAGCCTTCCTCCCATCCTCCCTGTCCCACCCCTCTAGGTCATCGCAAAGAACCAACATTCTCAATATTTTTACAAAGTAATAATAATAGTAATACCAACACCTCTCATTTTTATGATACTTTATAATTTACCAGATTCTTTACCGCCCATGATCTGGGCTTTCTGTAGAGTACCCCCGGAAGATAAGCGTCACTCCTGTTTCCCTTCTCTAGCTGAAGTTCAGGGTGACACAGTGACTGATGTAGCCCCAACAAGTGGAGTTAGAAGTGAACCCAAGGGCTTTGACTCCCAACTCTTCATGGCCTGCTGACTCCTGCTGCCACAGTCAGCTCAGCTTCGTGTCCTGTGTCCCCTCTCCTCTCCTTTTCTCTGCTCATTGCCCTCCCAGGTCTCCCTTCCTCCCAGCCTAGGTGCAAGCAGGAGCTCTTCTGAAGTTGCCTGGGTTAAACCAAAGGACAGATTATTTTTAAACTTTAGCAGAGAGGGGTGGATGCTGAGGATTTCAATTGTCGTTTGCACTCAACAGAAAAGCCTATGGAGCGCCTTGTTTAACCCAAAAGAAAGACTACTAGGTTGTAAGACTTGAAACAGGCCAGGAGGCCCCTCCAGTAGGTGATCAGGCACCATGGGCAGCAGTGTGATGCGATGCGATGTGGAGGGCTCTCAAGTTAAGTCGAAGTTGGGTGCAAATTTCACCCCCCTTCTTATTTATGTTTGTGACTTCTCTAAACCTTGGTTTCCTCATCTGTTCAATGAGGTTAATATTTTCTACCTCATAGAGCTTTGTATTTATTCAAAAAATGAATGCAAAGAACTGAGCCCAGTGCCTTGTTGTAGCATTCACTTGTTTCTCAGAAAATGGAAGCTCTCCCTCTTCTTCCTTTAACTCCCCTCTTCCAACCCTGGCTGGGAAATATGATGGGAGTGAGTTTGAATGGGAAAGAAAAAAGAGTATTCCAGGAAGGAAGAGCAAAGTATGCTAAGACCTTAGTCGGGAAAGAGCTTGGTGTCCGCCTGTGGGAGGAACAGAGAGGTCAGGGTGGCTGTGTGTCAGGAGCAAGAAAGATGGTGGCCCAAACTAGGTGGCCATTGGGCGGGTACTAGATCACACTAACACTTTACCAGCCAGAAATTTGTTTTTATTCTGAATACAAGAAGAAGCCACTGGAAGGTTAAGAATAAGGGGAATGATGTGATTTGGTTCTCACTGTAAGAAGATCGCTTGGGCTATTGGTGGAAATATTTACAAATCAAGCCTTCCCTCCTATGATATCAGCTCTTTGAGGGCAGGAAATAGAACTTGTATTAGTTAGTTAGTGTTTTAGTTTCCTAGGCCTGCTATCATAGTCCATTTGGGCTATTATAACAAAGTACCATAGACTGCGTGGGTTATAAACAACAGAAATTTCTCACAGTTCTTTTTGGAGGCTGGAAACTCCAATATCAAGGCACCAGCAAATGTGCTGCCTAGTGAGACCTTGCTTCCTGGTTTATAGATGGCTGTCTTTTCGCTGTGTCATCTCATGGTGGAAGGGATGAGGGAGCTCTTTGAAGTCTCTTTTAAAAGGGCACTAGTCCCATTTATGGTGGCCCCAGCCTCATGACATAATCATCTCCCGAAGGCCCTACCTATTAATACCATCACATGGGAAATTAGTTTCAATGTATGAATTTTGGTGAGATATAAGCATTCAGTTTATAGCAACTGCCATAACAAAATACCACCGTCTGGGAGGCTTAAACTACAGAAATTTATTTTCTCATAATTTTGGAGGTTGGAAGTCCAAGGGCAAGTGTCAGCAGGTTTGGTTTCTTCTGAGATCTCTCTCCTTGACTTGCTGGTGGTCACCTTCTCACTGTATCCTCATATCTATATGTTTCAGTGTGCATGTCTTAATTTCCTCTTTTTATAAACACACCAGTCATATTGGATTAGGGCCTACGCTAACAACTTCTTTTTAACTTAATTATGTCCTTAAAAGCCTTTTCTCCAAATACAATCACATTCTGAGGTCCTGGGGGAGGGCACAATTCACATTTTGTGTCCAATGATGGAATCCATCATACGTGATTTTTTTTTATGGGACGGGGGTAACATAATTTAGCCCATATTAGTTAGTTGATTACTCAGTCATTTAGTAGACTGAGTAATAAAGCTAAAACAAACTAAATTTGTAATTCCTCTATATCGCACAGTGTAGTGTTGGGTTCCCATCAGGAATTCACTATAGGATTGTTGAACAGACTCAGATCTCTGGCATGTAAACAAACGTACAAAGGAAAGCTCTTATTTCGGTCCATATACTTTGGTGCCATGAGTATAAAGACTGTGTCATGAGACCAAGGACAGACTTTCATTCATAGGAATTCAGGTACCTACAAAGCCTAAAGCATGGTCAAAACTTCTTACCTGGTATAAGAGGCCCCTTGTGTGGCATCTCTGACCCAGATCCTGCAGCTTTTGCTTCAGTAGCACCAGGCACGGAATCCATCACTCAGCAGGCAGCCCGTTCCATGCAGTTCTGGGTGTATTAAAAACAGGGCTAGCAAACTCAAGTTTTGGTACTTGAGGTAAAGGATTGGGGGTCAGGGGACATCTTTATTTCTCTAAAGGGAGCAACCATTCACTTACCCCCAGCTAATTGCCTCCTTGTTGGAACATGGGGGCCAGTATTATCAGATTTCCCAGTTTTTCCATAGGGCTCAGAAATCTGGATTCTAATGCGAAATCTCTCAGACTTTAAAATTTAACAGCTAATCAATCTAAAAACAAAACTAACTAAATAAATAAATAAGTAAACAAATATAATATACAGGACAACAAAGAATATCAGTAGCCCACAGTTTGTCATGGGCCACAGTTTGGAGACCTCAGTTCAGGGCCACTACCAGATTATATGATGGCTTTGTGCAAATAGAAAAAGCACCGCCTTGAAGCAGATGCAGCCCTGTAGTTGCACAGTTTGAGGAGCAATGTAAGGCCTAGATTTCAATCTTCACGCGTCCCCTCAGCTAGAGCCTCTGTGCAGTACACAAACTGCCTGACTACAGGCAGTTACAGGCCTCTCTTTTGATCATAATGTGGAACTCAGTCACCCTACAGTTCACATCCATTCGTCCTATTTCAGACCAGTTACAAAACCCCACAGTGCCCATGACCCTCCTTGTTTAATCTTTTTATTACCAATCATACTTAAAATTACTCATTCAATGTTTATCTTTCCAACTAAGTTACAGGCTCCAGGAGGTCAGGAGATCTCTTGTTGCCCAGTCTACTCTCGGTGATAAGCACAGAATCTGGCACATAGAAGACACTCATAGATGTACATAGCCTATTCCCTCAAGCACTGAGGGTAAACATAACCTTCTAAGATTCTGGGAACAAAACTGGTTTCGTCTTCTCTTGGGTTACCATGGGACCCCAAGGGGCCTCAGCTACGAAAGTGGCAGAGTATGGGGTTATGTAGACCTGCACCTTGGAATCCTTCTAGTCCTCATGACTGAGCTTCTTAACCCACACATGCATGTTCTGTCCTACCTCAAGACCAGATCACCTCTTAGAGAAGGAAAGAGTCCCGTGGCAGCTGCTTCTGGTTTTTGCATGGAGGTGAGCATGTTGGATGTCTCCAGGAGCAAGGGGTTTGCCTGACTGGTGCCATGGTCCTCTCCCCTGCCTCACCACCACCCATTGACCAAGATGGACTCCTAACTCTGAACTCTTAACTAGTTCATCCATGGGGGATCTGGAAACTACCCACTAAGATTTGAACCAGACTCCTGCCCTTCTCTCATGGGGATAGATATGCTGGGTCTTTAATTTTGTTTGGACTTTCTGTTAAAATGTGCGCGTCTTACCCACACTTTGCCTTGTAAACTGATTTTCTGGTTTGGAATCTGATCTAGTAGCTACTCCCAGAATAATCAACCCAGGATGGTGTGTCCATGTTCAGACCTTGGCTCCTTTTCAACCCTGCGGACCTAAGTGGACTCCTGGTCATAGCCAGGAGAAGTAGGGTGTTGGTTGGGGAAGTGGCGGCTTCTTTCCACCTTATAATGTGTAAAATATCTCATTTATCATGCCAACCTGTTTAAGAATTACTGATCTTAAAATCCCAGCTATGGAGCCCCAATGTTCTCTTTAGTAATGGCTCACCCAGCCATTGTTACCAAAGCCCCAGGGTAGAAATAAAAACTCCTTCCTAGCCCAAATATAAGTATTACTGGGAAAGAGTCCATTGAAAAAAAAAAAAAGAAGACACTCAATAAATATTTCTTTAGTAACAGAGGAAGAAAAATAGAACAAGTCAGCTCCCTCTTTCAGATTTGAGTGAAGCATAGATGTGAAGACAGTCATTATAGCTCCTTGATCTTCTCTACACAAAATGTGTTCAGTTGTTTCACCGGCTCCTCACAGGGACTGGCTTCCAGACCACTCATCATCTTGGTGAGTTTCCTCAGGACCCAGTTTAGTTCATCAGAAATATTTTGAAAATGTTGTTTCAACACTTGAGTCTGTGACACTAGCAACCAATGGAATAGGAACTTGAATTTATGCTACCAGTCACTTTGCATCTGATACTTTATTCAATCCACAAGACAGCCCTCCAAGTAGGAATCACAAGGAGAAATGAGGGCTTCTGGAAGTTAAGTAACTTGTCTAACCATTGTTTGTAAGCAGAGGGACTGGGATTCAAACTTAAATTGCTCTGACTTCCCGAAGCCATGCGCTTTCTACTATGCCAGGCCTCTCTGTTCCATTAAGTTATATTTAGCCACCAAGTCAGGGACTGTCTTGGGTCTAAATATCTCAAGCATGAATGAGCTGAGATTTTCCAGGCTTGAAGGGTCAGAATTGGTAGTTGGGTCCATGGAGAGCAATGCACAGGCCACTCCATCGAAAACCATGCAGCAGCCTCACAAAGGGAAAGATGTCTCGGGCCAGGACAGCTGAAAGGATGTTTATGGGAAGAAAACCTGGCGGAGATTAAGTCCTGTGCACCAACAACACCCTTGATCCCAGACTGTTGTTTATGGCCAGAGCAGCAGAAAGCCAAACAAACTTTTTTTTCTTTTTCCTGGTAATAGCTTTTGGGATTTATCTTAGGACAAAGAAAAAGGGTTGCTGACCTGGGCCAACTGTCCCCACCTACCTCCCTCCACCCTCCAAAGAAACATAACCCCCAAATCACAAATGGAAATGAGGGCAGATGAAGTCCAAACTCCTCAGCTTTTCCCTTTCAGCCTGGTTTCCAGCCCTGGGTCTTTGGGAGTTGTCAGTGACTAGATGAAGTATTTGAATTTGGGGGTGATTGTTGTCATTCTGTCTCTTTATGAAAGACACTTCAAGACAGCTGGGAAAGAGAAGTGAAGCCAGAATTATTCTTATAGTCCAGTTATCTTTGAACAAGTCTCCAAAACCTCAGTTGGAAAAATATCAAAATAATGTTTGCAGAGCCAGCGAGCATAGTTTCTGTCATTTCCAATCTTATTTTTATCTTTAAAAAATTTAAAAAGAAGACAAGCACATTAAAAAGAATTGGAGAGAAATTTTGCAGAAGCAAATTAAAAAACAGACAAACGTTACTTCTAGTCCCATCTTCCTTAACCAAATACTCTGCATTAGTGTGTGTTTTCTTCCCATCTTTTTTCTCTCCTGCATGTTACCAGGTTGCAGTCACAGTGTTCGTACAACACTTGTTTAGGTCCACATATTTTCAATTAACATTATACCATAAACTTAAAAATTAGTCTCTATTATCATTGAGAGCTGCATAATATAGCTTAATTGTTCCTTGACTCCAGCATTTAAACTGCATTTTTATTAACGCATTAGATTGCTATTATTAATCTAATAGACTGCTAGTAAATTAATTATTGTTTAAATTTAGTTGTCGTTCTCAAAAACCAAAGATATATGACAAAAGAGCCCTTATTTTGTAGGGATATCTAAATTACACAGAGTACTGATTAAAGAAGAATGAAATCCTAGATTCTTGGCATTAGCAGGAGATGTCAAAGTCAAACTTTGAATGAAAATTCAAAATTCCAATTGATGAAGGTCTCCTTTATGTTTATGGTGAACATGTTCAGTCACGGGAAGCTCTCTCCCAAGAGAGGCAGCCAGTTCTGTCTTGAACAGCTCTGATGTCTTTCTATCTATAACTTCCACAGGGTAACAAGAAAATGTCTCCACCTCTTTCCATTAGTGGTAATCACTCTTCCCCCATCCCAATTAAGGGAGCAATCCCACACGTCACTTAATTTGTATCTAATCATTCCATAAGTGTTTATTGAGGGCCTTCTATATGTCAAACCCTTCAATAGGCATTGGAGATAGAAGGAGAACACAACATGCAAGGCCTTTTATTCTGGTGAAGACAGGTCTGGGAAGTAAAAGACATATAAAATGGGCACCTAACGCAGACCGGAGGCATGGGGAAGGCAGCCTAGAGGAAGTACCACTAAAGCTGAGATGAGAAGGCTGAGTTAGCCAGTCAGAAAGTATGGACAGTGTTTTAGGCAGAGGAAAGTGTGCGTGCGTGCAGAAGCCCATAATAGAGACACTAGTCAGAGATGCAGACACTAACCCAGAGATTCAGGCAGCATGGGTCTTGCTCACGCCCATCATGATAAAGATTTTTGTTGATGATTCTCCTGCTAGAGAAGCACATACTATCCTACGACCTCAGAGATTATCTAGATCACCGTTTCCCTGAGGGCACAAACAGCAGTGCCGAGGAGGATTAGTTCCTTGGGTGATAAAGGCTTGTACTGGAAAAACAGGACTCCTATGTTTAAAGATATTCTGCAAACACAAGGTTAAACAAAGAGAAGCAGATGTTTTCATTGCAGGGTTTTTGGAGCCTTTCACAGGCACATCAGTGATGTCATTCTCTGCGGAGCATCACTACACATGGTGTTTCCAAACATATTTTACCATGAAATCATTTTACGTGAAGTACCTAATGGGAATAGATTTCCCTGGAACTTTCTTTATAAAAATGCAGATATAGACTAATCCTGGATTTTTACAGATGAAGAAACTGAGACCTAGAAAGAAAAAGTAACTTTCCCCAGATCACACAAAGGAATAGAACAGTAGCCAGCTTCTCATGACTCTCAGACCATTGCATGCTCCAATATAACTTAATATCTCACTAAGCTAATGTCACTATAAGCTCTTCTTCAGCATGTACTGGGAACCTGGAATGTGTCCATTGCATTGCCCATGTCATATTATGCAGTTCCCACAACTGTCCTGAGAAGTTCTGGTTTGCCTGCAGAGAGTTTTAGTGGATACCCACACCTGGAGTTACAATTATGCCTGCCATGGGGGCGTCTTCCTGAGGACCTACTCATCCCTGACAGCTGTACCTAGGCTCCATATCCTATTGGGTCCTTCCTTGAAGAACCTTCTGTTCTGACGCCATTTCAAGACAGGTGGCAAAGGGGCCCCGGATTCAGGAGTCTTCTGAGTAAAAGGGCACTTCAGCAGTCATCCAGTGTAATTCCTCAGCCAATTGAGGTGCATTTATCCTCTATGCAAACCTTTCCAGGAATGGGGAGCTCTCTACCTCAACCTATTCTGGGTCTGGATGGCTTCCAGAAAGGACAATTCTATAGGCCCATTATAGAAGCCTAGTCAGCAACCAAGCATGGACTTCCCCTTTCACCCTAGAAGACAGTGGTTCGTGGGTACGAACGTGCACCCTCAGACACCACCGCTTCTCCTTCCCTGGCTTCCCAGCTGTACTGCAGAGGCAAGGATAGAAGCTGACTCTGGGAGCTCAGTGTTGGCAGCCAGCGATCACCATTTCTGACTTGAGTAGCAAATGGTTTGAAGTTGATTTGTCTCAAGAGAAGCAGCTATGGCTTTGTCTTTGATTGCTGTTAATTCTCTTAATGAGAAAACCTATAAAGAGAACTAGGAGGAAGAGAGATTTTTATTGTCTTTCTTTTATTTTAATGACAACAGGAGACATAATGAAGAAAAAAAAGGCTTTCTTGTGGGCACTGGGCCTATTCGCCACAAGAAGAGGCTGGCTGAGTCCCAGCTCCCCAGGAAGGAACTTGTGAGAAAATGAGACGGTGGGGGAACAATAAAACTTCTAGGAAAGGGCATGTGTCTTCAGAAGGAAAACAGGAGCAGCTGAGGGAACAGAGAGCTCCTGATGAAATCAAGATTTGTGTGTGGCTTAGGCCTGGGGCCTTGGGACAAGGGAAAGGAGAGGCTTGGTGAAAGAATCTTCCCTGAGAAAACACGGGAAGCTTATAGACACCATAAATTTGCAGTGGGCCTTGTTCTTAACCTAATCATCACACCTTGAGAGGCTGCAGTTGCCCTGTCAAGGAGAGGGTCAAGAGGTGAGAGTGAGGTGTGTTCATCCATGTATCTGTCTGTCAGCAGCTGGTGTGGCCAAGCCCGCCCTAGGCCCTGACTTTGTGGGCACAATTGTTTGCTTCTCTAGTGCCTGTGGGTTCTTACCTCCCTGGCTGCCCTCAGGTGCCATCCCAGAACAAGGTCATGACTATAAATCAGCCCCCAGAGACCCAGGAGGAAGCTTCCAACTTCCAGACCTGGCCTAGCCCTTGCTGGCCTTGTCACAGGCCAGCCTAGAAGGACATCAAAGGAAATCCAGCTGCTATCTAATGGATTCATGGACTGGTGGAATGTTAGGGCTGAAAGGCACCTCTGGGATAATTCATTTGCTTGACCAACTAACAGATGAGGAAACTGAAGCACAGGCAGAGGGAGTAGTTTGCTCCTACTCGTATGGTTGGCACGAGCCAGAGCCAGGTGTTGGATCTCATGTCAGCTCCCTTTCCTGGATTCACGACAGAATGGCACCAGGTATAAACAAAGAGAGTTATGCTGCCTTCTCACACATCCCCAGTCCACACAAACACACATGCTGACACACCATCAACTAGAGCTAGTGGGGAGAAGCATGACAGCAGAGCTGGCCTCCACTTCAGGTAATCAGACACCTCCAGGTGACATCCTCAAAGCAGGATCACATTAAAAAATGAGGTAGTTATCAGCATCACTGCTGGATAGGTTTCTGGGTTCCCAATATGCAATTTTCCTTAAGTATTCCTTTTATTGTGTGACCTTCTAGTCCAGAACATTCAGAAGCTCTCCATTGCCCAGCATATTAAGCCCCTGTATCGGTTTACATTCAGTCAAGAAAATTTAGCCTCTGTGCTATTATGGGAAGAAGAGGATTAATATTGGAATTAGGACTTAAATGTAGGAAGAGTTGGGGGGGATGAAGACGTAGAAGGATCTACCATCTGAGGATCAGAGAAACATTCACTAGAATGAATCCTGATGAACTGGAGCAAGGGTGTTCTCCAACCACTGCTACCATGAAGGGGTTGAGAGGGGTCTGAAAGCCTACAGTGTCTGACTACCACAACTTTCTGAAAAGAATGACCACTCCATGTCCACCTTCCAAATCTCATGCATCTTCTCATTGGCAAACTAACCCAAACTCTACAGGGAAGGAAATTCATCTTTAGAGGGATTTGGTAGTTATGCTGCCAAGACGGCAATAACACAGTCTTAATTCTGCAACCTGGTTTTAAAAGGCATTTACAGCTCAATCCCTCCAGTCTGATACCCCTTCTTAATAAGACAGGGACGCAGAAACATGGTGCCCCATGCCAGCAGTTATGTGTGTGTAGCTGAGGTTATCACAGGGACCTTATGTGGTCATCACTGCAGAACCCAGGTCAGTAGTCTAAATTTAGGTGATCACATCCTAGTGGAGCAAAATGAGATAAAAGAAGCCAAGATGGGCCCAGTGGCTGGGACCATGGGATACTGAGTGGGTGGTGAATAGAATAAGTAGAGGTGATGTGGAGCCAGAGGCCTGAGACAGATTCCCTAAGCTGGGTTTTAGGTGTCTTCGGGGTTTCTTTCGATCAGTGGTTCATAACAGTGGCTGTGGATCAGAATCACCTGGGGAGCTTTTACAAAATACCAATGTCCAGGGCCCAAGCACATGGCGAGTGTTATAAAGTACAAGAAAATGCTATTGGCTGAGAGTTGGGACGGTGTGGGGTAGGTAGAGGCTGACTAGGAGGCTTGCAGAGTAGGGAAGATTGGGATAATTTTAAAGAAATTGCTAGAAGAAATTGAACAAAGATGAGGTTAAAGACCATGAATTTCTAGAATACCAAAGTTTACGGTTATTTGTTTTTCTCCAACATTGCTCAGCCACACAGGTGTAGTAGACTAAAAAGAATGTGAAATAGATCTAGAGTTGAAGTTTTATCAGGCAGATAAAGCAGAAAAATACAAGGGCAGGGAAACTGAGGATGCCTTTGAGAAGGTAATGGCAGTGATCAACCATGGGGTCCTCGATGGATAGGGAACTAGGAGAGAGAATGGCAGGACCAAGGAACAGTCTGTGCGGGGATAGTGACAAGGGGGAGATGAAATTGATAGCAGGGATTGGGAGTTGTGGTCAAAGTAAGAAGCAGAAGAGGGACTTTTCTGAGGGAACAATTCCAGGTGATAACATGTGTCTCTGAAGCGTTGTAGAGAGGGTGGTAAAAGAAATCAAGGAGGCCCAGAAATTAGGAAGCAGGTCATTTGATAGGTGACCTATGTAGATATTGAAATTGCCTGAGGTTGTGGAATGGAAGAATTGTGGTTAAATCTCCAAATCCTCAATAACAGCAAGGAAGGGCCTGGACGTCAGCAGATGACAACTGTAGGTGGGGGACAAGGGTCTCAGAGTGGATACTCTTAGACTGCTTGGTCTCAGCCAATACGTAGCCACCAGACATGTGAACTGTGGTACTAACTGACCTTGTCTATGACTCAGAAGTCAACACCTGAGAATGTGTTTGGGACAAAGTAAACTACATTCATAAATTCTTATTATGTGCCAGGCCCTATATCAGGGGCTTAGGAAGGTACAAAGATGAATCAGTGATGGACTAAAGAACATTCTCTCAGCTTGAAACATATTTTCTTCCATGACCCTTTCTGTGTTGTTTAACACTTACTGTACTCATTCTTATCAGGTACGTTATGCTCAAAGTCATCATCTTATTTCTTGTTATATTTTGAAGCATGTCTTTGACAGGCAGAGAGGGAAGGACTGCCATCATGTGATTTTCCAAGCTTGGATTTGTAGTGGAGAGCCGGTGGCATTTCATACCTTCTTTACTGTCTTAAAGAATGTTGACTGGAAAACAAATGCACAACCTAAAAGTTGAGAATTATGTTTTATTCAGCAGCCTAACGGAGGACTATAGCCAGGGAAAGCAACCTCTCAAATAGCTCTGGCAGACTGTTCCAAAGTCTAAGGGCGGAGCTAGGATATATAGGAGTTTTTGATGAAACAGACAAACAAACAAAAACCATGTAGTCAAGCCTCAAAAGATTACTGCTAATCACAGAAACAGACATCTCAAGTTAATGATTTTAGTGCTTTTCTATGTATGGGAAGATGTAAGAGTCTGAGTTCATTGAAATGATCCCTTTGGCATGCCCTTTAACTATCTAGGCCAGTATCCTGTTTTTCCCCTCAGGGAGCACCAGGGGGCTGCCAGATGGCTTTATGGCTGCAGCATCCTTCTTTGTTTACCAAGACGATAGACAACATTCTTTGTCTACAAGAAGAATAATGAAAAATCAGAAGCCCAAGCCTTCAAGAGAACACAGTTTTGCATATTCCATCTGAACCATCTAGCCTCCAGGATGTGAAACTTATATTAAAGAATGTTAGAATGGATTCTTCTGTCTTAATTTTAGCTGAAGACAATATATGCAACATACCAGAGTGAGGTGAGAAGCCACGAAGCAGGAATTGAAGAAAGATATGCAAAAGCCGGGCTATGTAACTCCTTTTTTTTTTTTTTTTTTTTTTTTTTTTGTGGCCTCTCCCGTTGCGGAGCACAGGCTCCGGACGCGCAGGCTCAGCGGCCATGGCTCATGGGCCCAGCCACTCCGCGGCATGTGGGATCTTCCTGGACCGGGGCACGAACCCGTGTCCCCTGCATCGGCAGGTGGATTCTCAACCACTGCGCCACCAGGGCAGCCCCAGGCTATGTAACTCTTAACTCTTACCCACAAGAAAGATTAAAATGAGTTGAGTTGAAGATTAGAAAGGGATTTTTAGAGGAGTCTATGTATTTTGAGTCTCAGCTCCCTAAGGGAGAAATTGGAAGGTTCTTCTACCTTTACCCTCAGGTCAAAAGAGAGGAACTTAAAGGAAATGACTAGTGAACCTTAATATGTGTCCTCTGGGCATGGGGTGAGGGGATTTAGCAGTGTGGCTGTATCTAATACCTCTATAGGAACAGATATTACAGCCAATATGCTGCTCACATGGAGGAACAAAGGAGGGAGAGCTACATTTGGGGTAACCTCTTCAGATTGGAAGAAACAAAGAAAGCTGGACCACACTTGGGCCCATGTAAGAGAGAGTCTGCATGGGGTCATCTTAAGTCTCATCTAAGAGGACCTGAAGGGATAGAGAGAACTTAGCAGAAACAAACTAGGGACACCATTAAGTGTCAGGAGGCTGCAAAGGAGTAAACAAGGAGCTGGAAGGAGCTGGAAGAGAGCCTTCATCAAGAGTGCAGCAGGGCTTCCCTGTTAGTGCAGTGGTTTAGTCCGCCTGCCGATGCAGGGGACGCGAGTTCGTGCCCCAGTCCGGGAAGATCCCACATGCCGTGGAGTGGCTAGGCCCGTGAGCCATGCGTGGCCGCTGAGCCTGCACGTCTGGAGCCTGTGCTCCGCAACGGGAGAGGCCACAACAGTGAGAGGCCCACGTACCACAAAAAAAAAAAAAAAAAAAAAAAGAGTGCAGCAGATGAAGACCTCCAGCAATGAGGGTAGGGGTGGAGACTCCAACCGTGTGTGCTCTCACTCAACAGGACTACTCATTTAGGAACTCTTTTGCATCTCTTCCCTCTTCTGGTTCATTGTGTTCCAGCTCCAGAGGTATAGAAAGCAGGAGGGGGAGAGAAGAATAAAACTACTGTGTAGGGAAAGAAGAAGTGGCCACCCATACCCTGCTGTCTCACCACAGCCTGGCCTCTGCAGCAGACGCAAGGTAGGAGAAGGAGAAAAGTCATAACAGTAAATCTAGATGGAAAATTTCACTGTTACATGAGATTGGATTATTTGATTTATAAATTGAGAACATGTTTTGAGACTTTAAGTGACTGGTAAACATTTTTTATTACTTAAGAATAATTCAAGGGATAGCCCAAGTTTTCATCCAAGGGCAGAAACGCAACTGGTCTCACAAAATAAGCTTAAAGAAGAGTAGACACTAAAAATTAAGTTGGTTTCTAAGGGTTACAGAGGGTCATAAAGAAATTCTGAGGAGAGATTGGTGTATGCACCATCTTGAGGGTAGAGATGGTTTCATGAGTGTGTATATGTTGAAAGTTATCATTGTGTCTTCTAACATGTGAAGTTTATTTTATGCCAATTATATTCCCCAAGAAAGCTGTTACTAAAAAAATTTTGCTTTCTGAATTTACTGAATTTACACCAGTTGAACTTGTTCACTGTAACACATGTGAAATTCCTTCTACTCCAACCTTCCTTCTGTCCAGATCATCCTGTCCTAGGGACAGACTTTCAGTAAGTGGGCTCCTGTGATACTTTAATTAAGTCTGGGCAAGAGTGACTATCCAAATCGTATATATATATTTTTATGTAACACATTTTAAGTATTATTAAATGTGTTTCAGAGCAATGTTGATGGATAAAAAATTTAGACGGTGAAGATCTGAGAAGTCTTCATTTCCCTTCATAAGTCTTCTCACCATAACTTGCACTTTTCCTAATTTAACTTAATCCTGACTTTAATTCAGAATATCTGAATACACATGTGAACCCACAAAAACAAATCCTTCTAGGCTTCAATTTCTATGAATATTATAGACCTAACTTTAGCCATGTGGAAACCCAGGAGTCAACAGAATTACAAACTGTTATGAAGAGCAGAAGAATAAAAATGATTTGCTTCCCTTCTTTCTTAATCTACCAACCAGAGACACAGCATTATTTTCTTAAATGTTATTTCCTCTGCTGGTGGTTTTATAGTGCTTCTGTTATACCCCCCCATTTTTCTCATGAATAATATTTTATCACTCCCTAAGGAACTTTGTTTACATTCTATTATAAAGAGTCTGGAAAGGTTAGAAATCTTTTGAATCCAAATTGTTTAATTGGAGTGTCAGGAGAAAGTATCAGAAGTCACTCCCACTGACCCCCCATCTGTATTACAAGACGTGAGTTATCACGGTACTGGGACTGGAGTAGAATCAGGAGGACATTAGAAGAGCTACTATACTATTTTGTGGGATCTCATCCATAAAATTTCTGTTAATGTTTCTTCCCTGGGATTGTCTCGTAACCAGGTACCCATTATAGTTTGCTCCCTTGATGTCCGTGAAAGCTTCAGTCAAAACAATCTGCTAAGGTTCAGAAAGAGACACCCGTATCTGTCTTCCTTACATCATTATGGGACCCAAAGAAGAAATAATGAAATGAGGGTGGGGAAGGATCATGGTCATACTCTGCCTGCAAGGGACAAAGCACATTTTGTGTGCTAACCACGTTCCTGGGTTGGGATCCATCCACCCACTGGCACTTATTAAATAACATTTAAGAAAATAATGCTGTGTCCCTGGTTGGTAGATTAAGAAAGAAGGGAAGCAAATCATTTTTATTCTTCTGCTCTTCATAACAGTTTGTAATTCTGATGTCACTGATGTAGACCTCAGCCCGTCAGCACAACTCCATCCCCTTCCCTTTGTGATTGTTCAGGGGTGGGCTTTGACTTAAGCTGGTCCAATATGGAGCCCAGATTGTTTGCTCGTTAGGGAAGAGATTCTGTGGACATGGACCGAGAGACAGTACAGACCCAGGAGCTATTGGTAGACATCTCATGACCATGGAGCCAATCTGAAGGTGAAGATGAACTATGAAAGGTGAAACAAAGAGATGGAAAGAAGCTGGTTCTTGTTGATATCTTTGATCCCCTGAACTAAACCTGCCTCAGGACTTTTCCTTTACACGAGCCAAGGTACCATCTATCGATGAAGCCAGTTTGAGATGGTTCTGCTCCTTGCCACATAAAGAATCTTAACAGATATAGTTAGTGTATGCAAAGCATTTAGTGTAGGACCTGACATATAATAAGTGAAACACAAATGGTGCATATAATTACACAGAAGGAAATGATGGAGAGTGAAATTAAATCTTACATAAACCTCTCAAAGTTGTGTGTTACATTTGTATACACATGGGAATAAGAAGAAGGTATATAAAGACATGAAGAAGATAGTACATGATCAAAATTATCAGCACCTGCCCATCTCAGCCAGCCAAGCCTGAGAAAATGAAGAGCTTCAACATACCCCTAAGTCAATGAGAATGCCCACTGGGCGGAACTGCCCATCACCCCAGCAAGTGTGATTAATCTTGCTAGCCAGGACGTGGAGGAAGTTCCTACTCCCCTAATGCCCACTGCAAAGGCACCCCTCAGGGGTCTGCTTCCTCAGTTCCTGCTTAGCCTCTAGCTCCCTGCCAAGTCTGCAGCTTGAGCTGAAATCCACACACTTGGCCTGGACGCTAGCAACTAGATCATCCCAGCTCCGTGCAGCCAGCTCGGCTTATCTTTCACATGCATGCTCCTCCTTTTCCCAAGGAGCACCCACTGTGGCAGGGTGGCTGAAGTTGAGAACCAGCTCTCCCCCAGGATTGTGGGGTGGCGTCTGCTCTCCCTGAGTCCTCAGATTATTCTCAGTTCCCTGAATTGTTGCTTGTTAAGACAAGCAGTTAGGAAACAAAGCATCCACCACACTTACTGTCCCTGGAACTACCATCGATGGCCCAAGAATAGAACAACTTGAAGTTAGGGGCACAGCTCACCTGGCCTGCGCCATGAGTCAGAGTCACTCACCCCCAGAATCATTTCCCAGTCTCCCAGGGCATCCCCATCCCCCCATCCAGCCCCAAAGGCTAGAGGAAGTATCTCCCTTCTTTGTATCTAAGATTTGCTCTATTTCCCACTCCAGGACAGACTCACAATTGAAATTCTCATGATAGTCTCCATTATTTCTAATAGACAATTGGGAGAGCAAAATAATCTGAGATGGTTACATTTATCCCCAAAGTTTAAGAGGTACAGCCATATACCATGGTTTCTTCATTACATAATTATATATAAATGTGTCTTCCCCTCTCTTTGGAAAGAAGGTCGTTGGAGGCAGGAATCATGCTATATCTAATTCATGCCAATATTCCTAGCTCCTGATTGTATATCTGGTACATAACATAAAGTCAATCAACATTTATTAAATAAATAGAAAGCTAGATAGGGGGATGGAGACATGGATAGATAGGTGGGTGGAGAGATGGATGATAAATAAATAAATCTGAAACTATCCCAGGAGCGAAAACAATGCCTCATGGGCCAAGCCCTTTGTCCCAGAAAAGAGTAACAAACACCAGTATTTTCTATTAGAGCTTAGAAGACTTTCTTGCAGAAAATCATCTGTAGACCACACCCCCCATTACAATGTATAGATTCTTTTTTTTTAAATTAATTTATTTATTTTTGGCTGCATTGGGTCTTCATTGCTGTGCACGGGCTTTCTGTAGTTGTTTCAAGCAGGGGCTACTCTTCATTGCAGTGCACAGGCTTCTCATTGCAGTGGCTTCTCTTGTTGCAGAGCACGGGCTCTAGGTGCGTGGGCTTCAGTAGTTGTGGCTCGCGGGCTCAGTAGTTGTAGCTCGTGGGCTCTAGAGCACAGACTCAGTAGTTGTGGTGCATGGGCTTAGTTGCTCCACGTCATGTGGGATCTTCCCGGACCAGGGCTCGAACCTGTGTTCCCTGTGTTGGCAGGCAGATTCTTAACCACTGCACCACCAGGGAAGCCCCTGAAATGTATAGATTCTAATCTAATTTTATAGATGAGGAAACCAAAATTCAGAGAAGTTAAATAATTTGTCTAAGTCAAATAGCCAGCTAACTACGGTTGCATCCCTGGCCTAAAATCAAGTCCTATGCTCCAGGGTCCAGACTATCTACCAGTGAATCACCTCTCATAAGAGAGAGTGGGAAAACCTCTCATTTCTTGAAATTACATTAGACTTTTTACAGAAATAAATGTTTAGTGTATAGATTAAGGATCTGACGGTAACATGAAAGAGTACAGGGTAAAATGAACATAAAAACAGAGTGAGGTATTGCAGAAGAAATGCACATTTGTATTTAATGTGATTTTACTTTCTTTTCTATTCTTTTTTTATAAACCACCAACTTGCAACAATTAGGTTATAGTTATAGGCAGCTTGGAGAAGGATGTTTTGAATTAACAACCAAATTGTCAGATTTCTTTGTGGAGCATTTTATTGTTGGGTACAGTTGGAGGGAATCAGTCCTGGGGGGAGGCCCATTTGTCATTCACATCATTCTGCTGAACAGATGACTTAGCCACAAAGCATTCCTCTTGCCTTCCTCCTCCCAGCTCTCGGCACTCCAGCCATGCTTCCTTGAGCCACCAGGACTGTGCACAGAGTTTCAGAACTGGAAGGGACCTCAGAGAGCAGTGAGTGTTAGCCTTGGTTCACATAGGAATCCCTCTTCAGTTCCTCCAACGTGAGGTCACACAGACTCTGCTTGATCACCTACCATAATAGGGTCCGTGTGAAGTGATGGAAGTTCAAATCCAAGCTCTTCGCTAGCTCTTCACTAGCTCTGGCATCTCAGACAAGCTCTATAACTTCTCTGAGTTTCAGTTCTCTCGTCATATAAACTTTCAGAAACAAGGTGAAGACTTCATGATCAAAGGCACACAAAATGCCTCATACAGACCCTGGCTCATAGAAGGCGCTCAATAAACAGGAGTATTCCATTTCCCCTCCCTTCATTGTTGGAACCCTTAAAATGTTGTGGGAATATTTTCATTTGCATCTTTCTAGTTCTAGGTTCTCTGATTGAAGAGCAAGTCTTCCTCATATTCACACTTCAGATATTGACAAACAGCTCTCATTGCCCTCGTGCCATATTTTCTTCCACATTAAACAGCTCTGGGCTTTTCAGCTTTTTCTCGTGACATGGTTTGTCATCCCCCCTGTATCCTGATCTCCCTGATCTGCATGTATCCTGCTTTGCTAATGGTCCTGGTACAGTGTCATAATTCTAATCAACAGATCAGCTGTGAGGGTGGTAAAGTTTGTCTCTCGCATCTCTCCATCTTTTCTTCTCCCACCACAATCCCAAACTCTTTGTGCCTTCATGTGCCCCTGACATACCTACTCACTGATGGCCCGGCATAAGGAAGGCCATATTGTTGAATCTGGTTCAGTTGCAAGAGAAGATAGTGAGAGGAAGGTGGGCCTCCCAATGTCCCCATGAGCAACTTCCCCCTGTGTCCCCATAGCACCAACCGTCCCCACCCTTCTTAATGGGGAGGGCCCGTATCACCTCCCTTGCCTTCTGATGATGATGTTAAGGGTGATTTTACTTCTCCAAGGGCTTCTGAGTTCCCGGAACACATGAGAAGAATCTGTGGATTTTTCTACAATGCTTTTGATTCCTCTTAAGCATCAGGAGTTATTGCCAAGAGAGGTCAGTAGTTGGGGCATCAGCTAAAGTCGGTCCCTTCTCATTCCCATGCCAATTAGTGATGCATTAGTAAAAAGCTAAGGCAATGTTCAAAACCATAAATATGGGCCAAAGACTTTAATGTATATCCAAAGCATCTGAACATATAAAGAGATTTGCAATAAACTGAGGGCAGATTTCTGAGATTTCAGCAGCTCTTACTCTAATCTGTGATTTATTTATTATTGGAAAATCAAAGATCCCATATACTTTATGCCCAATGAAGTCTCCAAGCCAGGCCTTAAAATGTGTAGACCTAAAAGAGAGCTCAAGGGGGAGGTGTAAAATTTGGCATCAGCTCCAGCCTAAGGGCTCTAAACCAGGCCTGGGAAAGCCAGGGCTGGGCGATAGGAGGCAGCGTGTTTCCTAGGATCCCCAGCTTGGTTCAAAGCTGAGGCACCAAAGGTGAGTAGAGGTAAGTGGGACAGAGAAAAGCACTGAGCTCAGTGCACACTGCCGTAGTTCCTGTTGCCTTCCCTCCTCCTAGAAATGGGGTTAGAAGGCTGGCATGGGTCTTCATTCAAGCGCTTAGAAGGGAGCAGACTGGAGAGTCATAGTCACAAATGATATCTTGCAAACTCAGGGGTTT
This sequence comes from Phocoena sinus, assembly GCF_008692025.1. Classification (NCBI taxonomy): domain Eukaryota; kingdom Metazoa; phylum Chordata; class Mammalia; order Artiodactyla; family Phocoenidae; genus Phocoena; species Phocoena sinus. The sequence continues at coordinate 69,974,850 of NC_045770.1, forward strand.
GAAAATCCAGCCTTTCTTTAAAATCAATGGTCGGTAGCAAAAATGCCTACTCACTTGGATCATTTGGAAGTTGAATACTACTCTGATTTAAAGACTGATGTTTAGAAATGATCTAATAGTACATAATGCACTTTGAAACAGACTAAGCTGTCCTTTTGTTTTCAGGATGGAAGAAAGAAGTGCCTCTGCTCTTTCCTGCCTTTGGGCACAAGCTGAAGCCCAGAATGGTGAGAGAGAGGGTAGACTGACCCATCATCCTAGAACAAGGAATTAATTTCTTTCGAGCCATTTATTTTGAGACATTTTATATATGTTCTAACAATTACTTCTTACAAAGTCCAGTCCTGTAAGGTCGAACTGACTTCTCCCCAATGAGAGCACCAAGATACAAAAAGTCTCAGAGTGATTTTCCCAAGGTCCCAGGGCTTAGTCACTAAATCCTGCATGATTTCCACTAGACAGTGTCAGTCAGCGGTGTCCTCCAAAGGCCTGGATCTCAAGGGGAGAAGAGGCAGCTTGGAGTAGAGGAAAGAACTTCAGTGGAATGTGTACTCACCAGTTGTGAGGTCTGGGCAAGTCATTTTCCCTCTCTCAGTCTCAGGTTTCCAATTTAGAAAATAAGAATGTCCTTCCTTACTTTACAGAGTTGCTGTGATGATCAAATGGGGCAACACGTAAGAACATTCTGTACATGCTTACTGTATATGGTCAATGTTCCATGTAAGTAAGTGGAATCTGATTCTGTCTCCAGAAAATAATTTCAACAAAGAAGCTGGGAAGAAGTTACACAGAAGAGGCACAGGGCATAGTAAGTGAGAGGAGGACCCATGGTCCATCCTGCAGGGCCCTCAGAGGCCAGCTGCCAGGGCTCTGACATCTGGACATACCTGGTAGAACTGGGAAAGCATACCAGAAGCTGTCTTGCCACTTCCTCGGCTTGTAGAGACCAAATATCCCACTGTGCGTGATGTCCAAGGAAGAACAAATATAGATGCCCTCATCTTCCCTGAATCATTGATTGTGTTTGTCTTGTGAAAAGTCCTATTGCTGTCTTTATGGCAAACTGTAAAAAAGTATTTTTGCTCCTTGTTTATCCAAGAATAACACAATCCCCCCTAAATAGCTATTTTATTATGACCACAATCAAAGCTGAAAACAATTTCATTTTCCCCTTTGAGGTCCTTGGAAACGATTTTAATTTCATAATAAAGTGAGGCAGCCCAGGGTTTGCTTCCCAGAGACAGCAGCCGAGGGGTATGAATCCAGGAACCCAGGAGTCAGAGTTGGGCCCATGCTGGGGGGCTTCCCCTCAGCCTGTGCTCCAGATGGCTTGGAAAGCATTGCAGAAACCATTTGCAGTGTTCTTCCTCAGCAGGCTCTGACCGTATAGGAGGGCAGAGTGTGGATTCACATCACTTGGAAGCAGGAAAAGAAATACCCCATGCAGGAGAAATCTAGCACTTCAGCAGATCTCAGGCCACGGTGGGGATCCAGAGAGGAAAACGGATCTGTGGCAGAGGATGGGTACTTCACCGTACTGCCCACTCAGCAGCAAGGCTCCACCTGGGACCCCATGCAGGAGAATGGCCTCACCACTCCCACTGCCCCAAGTTAGAAGCCTGAGTCCTACTAGATATCCCCATGTCCCCACATGTCTTCAAGTGTCAAGTCTTCCTTATTTCTCTCTTGGTTTTTTCCCTAAATTCACCTCTCTCCCTGTGACCATCTTTACTCTGACACTATCATATCACTCTCATCTGGACAATTACAGCATCCCCTAATTTGTCTCTCTGCCTCCCCTTTGGTCCCACCCGTTCTTCCTCCATGTCACCAGGCCTACCTTACATTTTAGTCCTCTACTAAAAATCTCCAAGATCTCTCAATTACCTGGAATTAAGTCCCAATTTCTTAGCCTGGTGTACAAGATTAGGCATTATTTGGTCTCTGCATACCTCTTGTTACTTAGGAAGAATTATCCTTTTGTGAGATTATTTTATAAAAGTGAATCTAGATCCTTATTGGCATATTTCCAGACATTTTGTGATGAATATTTTCAAACACAGAAAAGTTGAAAGAATTGTACAGTGAAACCCATATACCTGCAACTTGGATTCTACAATTAACATTCTACAATATTTGTTTTATCACATATTTATCCATTCATCCATCCCTCCATCCATGCATAAATTTAACTTATGTTTGATGCATTTCAAAACAAGTTCTGGACATCAGTGCTTTTCACTCCTTAACCTTCATCATACGTATCATATGACCATTAGATTTGTTTACATCACCTTTTCCTCCAAAATGGCTTCTGAAAGCATAGATATGCTAGGACTAACGGATTTGCAAAAGGCAAGTTAAGCATAAAAAATAAAGGCGAGAGGGCTTCCCTGGTGGTGCAGTGGTTGAGAGTCCACCTGTCGATGCAGAGGACACGGGTTCGTGCCCCGGTCCGGGAAGATCCCACATGCCTCGGAGCGGCTAGGCCCGTGAGCCATGGCCGCTGAGCCTGCGCGTCTGGAGCCTGTGCTCCGCAACAGAAGAGGCCACAACAGTGAGAGGCCCGCGTACCGCAAAAAAAAATAAATAAATAAATAAAGGCAAGATAAGGGAAGAGGTAAAGTTTATAAAGAATCTCTGACTGAAGAAAATTATGCAAATGAATGCAAAAATACCTCTGAGCTTCCTAAAAACCAAAAATCATATTAGGTATATTGCTTTAATCTTCTTGTAGAAGGCCTAGTAGGGACAAATTTTTCAAGTCTTGAAATCTTTGAATTTGTCAGAGGGGTATATTTTTCAAAGGGCACTTAGAAATGTAGGAAACAACGTTAATAGCATATAATGGTTAAGAACTCAGACTCAGAAGCTGGAGGTCTTGGGTTCAAATTTATCTTCCACCACTTACCATGTGTGGGTGCTTACGCAAAGTCTTTTAACCATTCAGGTTCCTCATCTGCAAAGTGAAGATCTCACAGGGCCACCTTCATGTTGTTTATTTGATGACTTTAATCAGATAATACACTTAAATCACTTAATATAGTGCTGAGCACATAGTAAGCACTCAATAATTATAGTTGCTATTTGAGCGAAGAAAAGAAATGCTTCAGTGGAAGGTGAGATTATAAAATTAAAGCATGGTTTTATAAAAGATTTTATATGTAAGTGGACATGTGATAATCTTCAGAAAAATGTTTTCTTTCAATCTGGCTTAGGACAGTGAAAAAGTTAGCTACTCTCTGAGGAATGTAGAAGATACCATTGATTGCTTACCCACTCATGATCCCTGCTTCTACTTCTAGGAGAATCTAAATTTTGTTCAGGTAACAGACACAATTTAGGGCAATATATTCACCGCCACAACATGAATCATTCCAGTTCAAAACCAGTCATGCTAATTCCATTCCCATAATGTAGTGATTGATCTAGAAACAAATAATTAGTCTTAAGGAGCAGCGTGCTGGAGTGAGTGTGCAGAGAACCATCTTGATAAAAAGAGAGAGAAAACTTCAAGGGAAAGGCCAATTTCTCACTTTCTGTTTTAGATGGTATGTGAGGATGTGATGCATGGTACTGCAGCAGCCACTTTGTCACCATGAGGAGAAAGCCAAGGAATTGCAGAGAAGCTGACCCAAAGCTTTGTGTCCCGACTTCTTGTTATGTGAGCTGAATGAATATCTTTAAGCCATTCTTAGATAGTCATTCTACAATATTCAGCTGTAAGCATTCTTAATTAATTATAAAACAAAGAGCTAATATTTCCCTTTAGCTTATCTCTGTTGTTCACTGGCTTTCTCTGGCTGGTTTGACAATAGCTGAAAGGGCTTTAAAATGGGTTATTCTTGGGGCTTCCCTGGTGGTGCAGTCATTGAGAATCTGCCTGCTAATGCAGGGGACACGGGTTCGAGCCCTGGTCTGGGAAGATCCCACATGCTGCGGAGCAGCTAGGCCCGTGAGCCACAACTACTGAGCCTGTGCGTCTGGAGCCTGTGCTCCGCAACAAGAGAGGCCGCGATAGTGAGAGGCCCGCGCACCGCGATGAAGAGTGGCCCCCGCTTGCCACAACTAGAGAAAGCCCTCGCACAGAAACGAAGACCCAACGCAGCCAAAAATAAATAAATTAATAAAATGGGTTAGTCTTACATTGTACATAATCGCTGAGAGGAAATACCAGCCATGTTACAGGAACCCCAAGTTTGAGTAGATCATGGTGGTCATTTTCTGCAGCAGTTGCAGAAGCCCTGCTCACTGATTTTGGCAAATGTTTTGTCAAATAGACATACAGTAAGTCCCACATACGAACCTTCAAGTTGAGAACTTTCAAAGATGCAAATGTGCCTCTGTATGCCACCTGTTGTACTGGACTACTGTACTTTTCAAGATGCTGTACTGTAAGATTAAAGATGTTTTGTTTTACAACCCCATCCAAAAATGGGCAGAAGACCTAAATAGACATTTCTCCAAAGAAGATATACAGAATGCCAACAAACACATGAAAGAATGCTCAACATCATTAATCATTAGAGAAATGCAAATCAAAACTACAATGAGATATCATCTCACACCAGTCAGAATGGCCATCATCAAAAAATCAAGAAACAATAAATGCTGGAGAGGGTGTGGAGAAAAGGGGACACTCTTGCACTGCTGGTGGGAATGTGAATTGGTTCAGCCACTGTGGAGAACAGTATGGAGGTTCCTTAAAAAACTACAAATAGAATTACCATATGACCCAGCAATCCCACTACTTGGCATATACCCTGAGAAAACCAAAATTCAAAGAGAGTCATGTACCAAAATGTTCATTGCAGCTCTATTTACAATAGCCAGGACATGGAAACAACCTAAGCGCCCATCATCGGATGAATGGATAAAGAAGATGTGGCACATATACACAATGGAATATTACTCAGCCTTAAAAAGAAATGAAATTGAGCTATTTGTAATGAGATGGATAGACCTAGAATCTGTCATACAGAGTGAAGTAAGTCAGAAAGAAAAAGACAAATACCGTATGCTAACACATATATATGGAATTTAAGGGAAAAAAATGTCATGAAAAACCTTGGGGTAAGATAGGAATAAAGACGCAGACCTACTGGAGAACGGACTTAAGGATATGGGGAGGGGGAAGGGTGAGTTTTGACAGGGCGAGAGAGAGTCATGGACATATACACACTAACAAACGTAGTAAGGTAGATAGCTGGGGGGAAGCAGCCGCAAGGCACAGGGATATTAGCTCGGTGCTTTGTGACAGCCTGGAAGGGTGGGATGGGGAGAGTGGGAGGGAGGGAGACGCAAGAGGGAAGACATATGGGAACATATGTATATGTATAGCTGATTCACTTTGTTGTAAAGCAGAAACTAACACACCATTGTAAAGCAATTATACCCCAATAAAGATATTAAAAAAAAAAAAAAAAAAAAAAAAGAGAGATATCAAGCAAGCGAAAAAAAAAAAAAAGATGTTTTGTTTTTTGTGTGTTTGTTTTTTATGTATTATTTGTGTGAAGAGTATTATAAACCTATTACAGTACAGTACTATACAGCCGATTGTGTTAGTCGAGTATCTAGGCTAACTTCGTTGGACTTATAAACAAATTGGACTTAAAAACGCACTCTCAGAGTGGAACCCATTCGTATGCAGGGGATTTACTATACCACCAAATGGCCAATTACCCAGAAACTTTAATGAGAGAGTAAGCTTATAACCTGTCAAAGGCATTGCCTGGAAGCATCTGAAATAGTATCTTCAAGAGGCTCTTGCAGTTAGGGATTCTTGCTAGCTGCTAGCAGAAAGACCAAGCAGCTGTGGCAGATGGATAAGTCAAGCCCCATGGAGTAGGGAAATGTCCGTTGACCCTATGCTGTTAATTTATTGAAATCGATGTGTGAGGTCATAGAAACCAATTGTATATTTGGTCACCATATAGCAGGGTTTGAGTGGGAGGAATCAAATTCTATTGTCAAAGTTGGGGTACTAGTTGGTGTAAATGTAAGTATTCATAAGTGGGACCTGTATTCTGTGTTTGGTAACATATCTCCAGAATCATTATGGAAGTAAGGGGGAAATACATGGTTAAATATAAAAAATACCTGGAAACATGAAACTCTTCACGAATGCCTCAAATATGAGGGATGCCTATGAGAGGGGTTGTGTGCACCCCAGCACAGTTGTGATCAATGTTCTCTGTAGAGCGTGAGGAGGGGAAACGGGAGGGAACTAACTTTAGATTGATGTGGCACAAACTGCTTGTTCTCCACCAAAACCCATTCCTTCTTCTTCCTGGGCACACAGCAAATGCACTTCCCAGTGGCCCTTGCAGTTGGACATGACGATGTAACTAAGTTCTAGCCAGTGGGATATGAACGGAAGTCATATGTTCAGCATTTTCAGGCCTGAACAACAAAACCTCCCACATGGCCCACTCCATGCTCTTTCTGTTTCTGCCATTTTGTTGCAGACGATGGCCATACCCTACAAGACAACGGAGACTCAATATGGAAGAGGGATGGATCCCTGAACTGCTGAGCGGAAGAGAGCTGTCAAGCACACACCCTGGACACCTACTTGGGATTACCACGTGAGTGTGAAATAAGATCACATTGTGTTTAAGCCGTCATACGTTGTTTGGTTCTATTTGTTGCAGCAGTTGAGCCTGCACTAAGGGATACAATTGTGTATCTGTTAAGTGCATGGATATTTTCCCCCTCTGGAGTCCCATATCTACTAGAATATATGTATGAATACATACAATAAGACCAATAGAAGTATATTGTGTTATATATATATTGTGTATAAAGACTTTAGTCTTTAATAAGGTAATTTCCCCTAGAAACTCGATTTTGTTAAAATAAATAAAAGAATGAGTATTTGAAAAGCCTGGTAGGAGCAGAGGTGGCCTCCTGGGGCTTTGGACTCTACAGCCCCTTCCTATCAGGCAAGAAGAGGGTCCAGAAGGGGAAAGAAGCAAACTAAATTGCTGAAGCCAAGGTACCAAATAATGTTATTTTTCCCCCTTGGACCTCATATTATTCACAAAATTTGCATTGCTCATGGATACTTTTGCTTGAGTAGTACATCCCTAAAAATGTTTATTTCTAGAGGGCATCCATAAAGAAGTTTGGAGTTCTGCATTCACTTGGATATGGAGAAAGGGGCAGGCATTTCAAATACCCACTTAGTTAGAACTCTTCCAGAAAAATGCACAAAGGGCTCTCAGAGTGCAGGAGAGGAAACGTTTTCCCTGGCAAAGTCAGAGAAATCTTCAAGGAGGAGCTGAGTCATCTTGAGAGATGAGTCGGAACCCACCAGTCTAGAGAAGGAGCAAGGGCATTCGAGACAGAGAATAACAAATGGATTTCAGCCTTGTCAGGCCGTGGCCTTCACGGATTTCCCTGATTACTGGGCCTAGGTGTCTGACCCTGTCGCCTTACCGTGGTAAATGCAGTTAACATCACTCTTAGCATAGCGGCTTGTATCTCTGTGGTTACCTAAGGACAGGGCTGTAAAGCTCCTCAGATAAGGGGCTCGTGTGCATCTCAGCAATCCTGTCAATTATCCCTGGGCTGATTTGCACGCCTGCTCCCTCTCAGCGTTAACACTGGCTGGTGAAGGAGACACTTCCTTTTATCGGTGCCTATTGTGCTGTCAGTCTTGGTTTACAACACAATAAGCTTACAGACATTTACAATTAATGAGCTTCTCATGAATGTTCACAAACACATTAAAAATGAGCCGGTAGCAAATTATCTATGGATCTCGATAATCTGCACTTACATACACATCCAGTTCTAGCCAGACTGGAATTGGCTAAAAGTCTGCCATTTGTCAGGTGATGTGTCAGCTTAATGGGCCCCGGAGCTCATTTATGGGTCACCATCTCCCACTAAACTGTCTAAATTGTCTGCCTGAGTTTCCAGAAATGCTTGCAGGGGTGGAGCTGGAACATGAGCCTTATCTGAACTTGACATCTGTGTGGGCCCCAGTTCTTAGGGAGTCCATTATGGAATTCAGGGAAAAGTTACCTGTTTGTTTTTTTTTTTTTTTTTTTTTCAAAATGTACATCCACGAGAAAGATACAAGTGTGGACAGTATGGGGAAAAGCACCCATGGATTTGGTTTGAGTCTCTTGGTTTACTTGCTGTGTAATTTTGAGGACTGTTAATGTCTCTGAGCATGTTTCTTCATCTGTAAGTGGAGATAATCACAGAAGATTTCATATAAGGATTAAGTGAAAGAAAGAACGCAAGGCATACCAGATTTACAAAGCACTATGTGCGAAGTGTTGTGAGCACTTTACATTAACTCAGTTTATCCTCCTAACAATCTTATCTGAGGAAAGTACTCTTATGTAATCCCATTCTGCAGCTGAGAAAACTGAGGCCCTGAAAGATTTAAGTAATTTGTTTAAAGTCACATAGCTAGTAAGTGATGGACCTGAGATTCAAACATGGACACCGTGATGCCAGAGACCTTTCTCTGTTGAAGAATACTATGCTGGGGCTTCCCTGGTGGCGCAGTGGTTGAGAGTCCGCCTGCCGATGCAGGGGATGCGGGTTCGTGCCCCAGTCTGGGAAGATCCCACATGCCGCGGAGCGGCTGGGCCCGTGAGCCATGGCCGCTGAGCCTGCGCGTCCGGAGCCTGTGCTCCGCAACGGGAGAGGCCACAACAGTGAGAGGCCCGCATACCGCAAAAAAAAAAAAAAAAAAAAAAGAATACTATGCTGTGCTACCTGGTGCAGAACCTAGAAAGGGGTTAGTTCATGCTCTGTGAATGTAGGGGAGCTAGAGAGATGAATAAGATATGCACCCCAGCTTTAAGAAAATACCAGTCTGTCAGGGAGATTTGTCTTGACCAGTCTGTCAAAGCCATTTGAGCCCTTGGTTAGCGTTATAACTGGGGCAACTGCATGCATCAGTTTTGATTGCTGCAAACAAATGACCACAAACTCAGTGGCTTAAACCAACACCCATTTATTAACTCACAGTGTCCATGGGTCAGGAGTGTAGGCACAGCTCAGTTGGGGCCTCTGCTCAGGGTCTCAAAGGTTGCAATCAAGAAGTCAGCGGTTTTCCTTTCTGGAGCTCAGGGTCCTCCTCCGGCCCACATGATTGCAGACAGAATTCAGTTCCTTGCATCTGCAAGACAGAGGCCTTCAGCTCCTAGAGGCTGCCCAGCTTTCCTGGCTGCAGTTCCTGTGGCTCTTTCCACGGGCTGCTCAACCCTAGCAGCTCACTTCTTCAAGGCCCATAGGAGAATCTCTCTCTTTAGTCACTAAGACGGAGTCTTAGATAAGGTAACATAATCAAGGGAGTGACTATCCTGCCACCTTTGCCATATCCTGTTGGCCAGAAGCAAGTCACCATGCATGCCTTCATGCAAGGGGAGAGGATTAGAGAAGAACGTGACTCAGTAGGGGTCACCGCAGGGTGTGTCTGTCACACCACACAATCTGTTGTTCAACTGGGACAATTTGGAGAGCAAAAAAGATGCTCTTAATAAATGCCGGAAGAACAGGAATAAACTGGAACTGTCCCAAGCAAACTGAGACGCATGGTCATCCAAGCTAGAAACAACACGAGCCACTTACTATGGGACCAGTGGAGACACAGTGTAATTCTGACCAGGTGGATCTGATAATACCCCTTTGAGCGGATGATTTCTCAATCAGGCTGTGAAGAATGGGTTAAATTTCTACAAGCAAATATGGGGTGGGGCAGGAGAGCATTCTTCCAGGTAGAGAAAGCATTTTGGGTGAAGATGTAGCAGTGAGAAGGAAACAGGCCGGGTTCTCAGAATGAGACATTCCAGGAGGGGCTTGTGAAATGTGTTTCAAGGCCTTTTATTCCAGGGAGGTGGGCATAGGGGTCTATCTTGCTCTGTGGTCTTTGGCTGTGGTTTCTGAATAGAGGGCACCTCTCTAATCCTTAATGCATCTTGGATATTCTAGGAGACCCACAGATCAGGAGAGAGAGGCCCTCAGCTTTCTGTTTCCTAGGAGGGCTTCTCTTGTACATACCTGTGGCTCAGGAGCGCTTCACTTCATCACTGTTATGGAGAAAACTCTAGAGAAAGGAACAAAAAGGGGTCAACTAATTCCATAAATTTGATCAATGATTTGTTAGAATTGAGATTCAGTAGCCACATTATTCCACGGATCAGCTCTGCAATTGTCTTATTCAGAACTGTGGTAAGTGCAATTTCTCTGTGTCATTGTTTCTGCTGGGTTATTTCTGTGAAGCAGTGTGTGCCTGGCTAGCCTCCCTGCTTCAGGGGAGGTCTTGTTTATTTCCCATCCATCCGTCCCCTTCTGTGACTCAGTGTCTGCCATGAAAAGGGGGTTTCCTAACCTCCCACCACTTCATCCTTCACTTAGATAAGCAGGAGGGATCCTTGACATGGCCACCGATGGGCCCTCTGCTGTCACTAGCCCACTGGCGGGCACCACATGGTTCCCTGGAGTACCACATCCAGGGAAGGGCCAGAGAAGGTGCCATGGAGGATGAGGCATGTGGTTCAGACAGGATCTGAGTCAGGCTGGAGCAGAGAAGTTGGGATGGAGATATTGAGTCACATCTGTGCCAAACTGCCATGGCTTTGGCTTCCTGCTCAGGGGCGGCACACTAGCCGTACCCTATAGCCACGGGGAGAATGAAGCCAGTCCACATGGTTGGAGCAAGGAAGGAAGAGGGAGAGCCAGACAAGTCCAAAGAGCTGCAGCACATGTCTTCTTCTCCACCATAAGGCAAAGGATACACATTTCCTGGGATGCATTTACTCCTTTACTCAACAGCTAGTGACTGAACTTCATCTGTGTGCCAGGCACTGGATGTTCAATGGTGACCAAGACAAAACCTCTGTCCTCGTAGATCTTACAGTCTCAGGTCAGGGCGGAGCAGACATAAGGAAGAAAACAAATAAATACAAGGTAGAATAAATAAAATGGGGTGGGGGGTACCTGGTTAAATAAAGGGAAAGGAAATTTTCTCTAAGGAAGGGACATTTTACCTGAGATGAGTCAGAAACATCAACAGCATTGCAGAGAGAATGTGCACAAATACCCTACAGTGGGGAAGAGAAATTGGGAGAACAAAACAAAACAAAACCGTGTGGCTGGAGTTAAGGCGTGAGCGAGAGTGTGGGCTGAATGAAGTACAGCTGGAGGCAAGTCACAAATGCACCTCCACTCTCAGGGGGTGTTGAAAATGGGGGTGGTTATGCAGGTGTGAAGGCAGGAGGTATATTCCTATATCTCTATACCTTCCTCCTGATTTTGCAGTGCACCTAAAACCGCTCTAAAAAAACATAAAGTTTAAAAAAAATGCTAGGAGGAAGTTGGGACTCTCTTTCGAAGGTAGAATACTGGATGATTTAGATATAAGCTGTATTCCCTGGTGAAAACAATCTGACAAGGAACAGCATTCCAGGGGTCAGAAAGCCACAGTCATCACCAGGGAGACTGACAGAGTGGCTAGACAAATATTCTGACTGTCAGGGGCAACAGACACAGGATTCTCCTGAAAAGGCAAAGCAGGATGATGAGCGCAGCCCCACCGGTGGAGCAACTTTTACGGGCAACAAGTCCCCTCTGGTCTTCAGAGGACAGTGCCTTCAGGGTAAAGGATCCATGGACCCCTAGTGAAAAACAGAGCTTTGGAAAATACATCTGAAGGGAAGAAGCGGGCAGGGAGGAGGTGAAATGGTCCAAGACTGGGGATGGGGCTTCCAGCAGGTGACATCAGGAGAGGGGTTTCCGGCTGCCTGGGGCAAGTGACACTCCCAGCAGGGCGGCCTGGAGGAGCACAGAGAGAGATGGGAGAGGTGTGCTTCCTTCCTTCCCCATGCTTCCAACAAGAGAATGGCCACATTCAGAGTTCTGGTCCATGAAGCGCAGACTCTTTTAACTGAAAGGAACTGTTAGTTTTACCTCTTTCCCAGAAGGCATTTCCCCATGTGAAAACAAAAAGACCAATGGTGTGGCAGACACTTCTGCATGTAAATTCACTCCAAAGAAAGAGTTAAAGTGCTTTCTAATATAAATTGGTTTTCGGTATTTCAGTGCCAATATAATTAGATTGTAACAAGCAAAGCCCTGTAACATAACACAGCGAAAATTTGAAAATTTGATTCTGTCTGGCAAACAACCAAGTCCCTGCGTGTGCGCAAACCTGACATTAATAAGCTACAAGAGATTACATGATTTAGAAAAGAAGCACTTGGTGTTACCAAATCAAATAATAGATCTCTAGGCTATAATTAGGAGAATTGGGACTCAACAATGAAGTCATAATACTGTAATTTAGCTGTGAGTAACAGCCATGGAGGCACATTAGGAGGTGGGTGGTGTCTCCGGGGTGTGCAGCTCCTGGGGGGCGCCTGCTCCAGCACCCCACACGCAGACACCTGTTGGCACCACGATGCCACAGGATGGACCCTGGTCCGCCTTGGCTGAGTGGCAGGGGCTGGGGCCCTTGTACTTAAGATGTATGACTTTAAAGATGGAGCTCCCCAGGGACAGCTGAGGGAGGCAGAGAGGCCGCTAGAGCGATGCGGGCAAATTGCTACCCCGCGGTGCTTTCCGGGCTAACGAAGGACACATTAAGAACGCAGAAACATAAACAAGGCAAAATAAACACTGGAAGAAATAAAAAGAGAGTGAGAGAGGCCAGCAGCCTCATTCACAGTCCCTGAGCTGCGGGGGATTGCCAGTTTGGGCGAACGCATTTTTCCTCTGAAATAGTTTCTGCAGAGGCTGTGCAGAACTTAACCACCTCCTGGCAGAGTAACACAATCCATGCTCTTAGGTCATCAAACCATATAATTTCACGTTGAAAAGAAACCTTAGCAGGGCTTCTTAATCTGGGGTACCCCAAGGGGCCTGTGGATAGAACTGAATTTCAATGTAATTGGTTTTCATTGTAATCCTATGAATTTTATTTTATGCATTTCAAAACATTATTCTGAGAAGGGGGCTGTAGCAGATGTTGGAAGCGCCCCTCTTCATATCCCCGGACCTTTCTGGATGCTCCAGCTGGCTTCTAACTGCCAGTCTCTGCATCTCTGGGGCTGACAACTCTCTACCCCACCAACTATGCAAAGCAGCATTGCTTGGTGCCCACGTGGTGGACAGGCTGGATGTGCCAGGGAGGTAACACCCAGGAGCAGGTATGTCATTACCCCAGCTCCATTCCCCTTCCGGGGTGAAAATGCTGAGAAGTGGTTTTGCCCTCCTTGTCCCAAAATAGCCCGCAGGATTAAGCTCCAGTTGTCCATCTTTTTGGCTGCCTTTCCCTTCCCACTTCTCTATGGTTATTTCCTATATCTCCCAAATAAATTACTTGCATTCAGGATCTGCTTCTGGAAGAGCCCAGACAAAGATAGGGCCAACAGGTAGGTCAACAGACTGCCAAAAGTGTCAAAAATAGATTAAGCAGCCCTGCAAAGTGTGATTCAGGTCTTCTCACCCTCATCGCCGTTTCACAGATGAGGACACCAGAGCACAAAGAGCTAAGTGTCTTGCCTACAAAAGGGAGTTATGAAGTATGACATTCACTTTCTATGGCTATTGTTGTTACGACGATTTTCCACACTCCATACTTTCAATTTGACTTTTCTTTTCTCCTCATTCTTTCCAAAATCCTCTCCAACAGCGGCCATTGGCCTACGACTGCTTGAAAGCAGGGTCCGTGGCTGGATGCCCTTTTGCTTTCTCCCTGAATGCAGGCATCTGGCAGGGGCTTCGTACTGCATGACCCTGTTCCTGTTCCCAGGCCTGAGCTGAGTTCTGGATGTAGGATCAGCCACAGCAAAGTGTGGGAGAAGAGTCTCTCCTATCACATTCAGCACAAATACCTTTTCCATTCACTTACCCCTTCAGCCAGATGGTACCTGTGTCTAAGCTTTATCTGGTCCAGGATTCCACAATGGGATTTAGCATGGGGGTGGCAAATAGTATTCTTTTTTGTTTGTTTGTTTATTTTGGTCACACCGTGGCATGTGGGATCTTAGTCCCCTACCAGGGATTGAACCCACGTCCCCTGCTTTGGAAGCGCGGAGTCTTAACAACTGGACCTCCAGGGAAGTCCCAGTGTTCTTGTTATATTTACATATTATATATTATTTACTTATAAAGGACATTGTTCCAATTATTATTTTAAACAGATTTTAGAAATACTACAATATAATAAAATGATACAAGGATATCAAGTAGAAGGAAAATAGAGATATAATTATAGTAGGAAGCCAGCGTTAAACTACGCAGAAACACACAGTAGTAGTAGTAGTAGTAGTAGTAGAAAGGCTCTTTAATATATTGATTATCTCATTTAATCCTCAAAAAAACCTCAGGAATTTGGTATTACTATTTTTAGATGGGGGAACTTCCTCAGATGAGAAAACTTCCAGGAAGCGGTTTAGTATTTTGCCATTCATTCCTCATTCTTAAAAGTTACCTCTTTTTCCTTTATTTTCCCTTCTCATAATAAAAGCCCCCTTCCCCTCTTCTATCCAAGTTGAAGGATTAATCTTGGCTTGCTGTTAGGACAACAATCTGATTAAATTTTTTAACCTTATTTTGAATGATTTGTTAGATCTTCCTATGATTGCTTCTTAATCAATATGAATCTCTAAATTTTATACATTTTGACACAGAAAATAAAGCAAAACAAAAGCCATCTCAGGTATCAGGGTAAATTGTCCTCAGGCAAGGTGACTTTCCAAGAATTCCACAAAGCCAGGAATTCCAGCCAGGTAGTAAGTATCAGAAAAGGAAAGAAGCAAACAAAAAAGAAAACCTAGGCCAGGCAGACTTTATATGTGGGTCTTGAAAGGTGGTTCCTTTGACACAACAGCCTTGCCCTCCATTGTTTATTCCCCAGCACCTCAACGTGATGATTGAAAAGAAGAAATCCAACTATGTGATTTCCCTGCCCTAAAACTTTCAATGCATTATCAGAGAGGATTAAGATTCAGTCTTCTTAAAATAGCATTCATGGCCAGCTCCTGCCCGTGTAGCTTTACTTCCTTCCTCCCTCCTTTTTACTCTCCTCCAATCAAACTCTAACAAATGCCTCCAAATACACCATGTTTTCTTATACTTCTTCTCATGATGCTTCCTCTTTCTGAGGAACCACTTATACCTCTTTCTGTTCTCACCCTTCTAAAGGTTTGGCTGCCCATCCTCTGAGAACATACCGTAATAATATGTTCAAATATCTGACCTCTCCCCATTTCACGCTTGTCTCCCCCTGTTTCACTCTGCTCCAAGCAGATCCACTGTGGATGCCTCCTCCTACTCATAAAGGATTCAGCTCAAGTGTCACTTTCTCAGGCAAGCCTTCTCTGACCACTTTAAGTAATGTTTTTCACTCACGTGTTCTTAAAGTGGGAAAATATTTTGAAAAATAGTGATGTAGTTCCCATTTTTGATTTTATGTCCATGACCTTCTCCTTCATTTGTCATCTTCTGAACATGTGGAGGTGGGATGGGAGGGGGGTGAACTGCAAGGAGAATTAAGAACGTTGCAGAAGGTAAAGGAAGGAAGGAAGGAAGTTGATTTGTTATCTTTACTATTTTGAACTTTTCAAAAAGTCAGGGCTTGCAAGTCAGACTTTTCAAGATTGTAGAGAAAGAGAGATTTCTAAATCCCTCCTGTTTAGCATGTCACGTGCCAAGTGGGCTAGACTAGATCATAGTCCCCACAGCCCCGCTCATGTTTAAGCCATGAGCACTTTTTTCCTGTTTTTTTTTTGAACACAACGAAGTTTTTATTTCTATGTTATTCCAAGTTTCTATAATTAGCATAAATTCATTTCATAATTATAAAAAATAAAAAGATTGTGGCAAATGTCCACAATGGTTCTCTAGGAGTAGAAAATTTCTGCTTGTTTCCTTAGAGCTTTTGTCCTTATTTTTGTTATTGATGACAATTTTTTTTTTTTTTTCGGTACGTGGGCCTCTCACTGTTGTGGCCTCTCACACTGCGGACCACAGGCTCCGGACGCGCAGGCTCAGCGGCCATGGCTCACGGGCCCAGCCGCTCCATGGCATGTGGGATTTTCCCGGACCAGGGCACGAACCTGTGTCCCCTGCATCGGCAGGCGGACTCTCAACCGCTGCGCCACCGGGGAAGCCCATTGATGACAATTTTTTAAACAAAATTTTTATTTTAGAAATTTTACATTTATAGAAAAATTGTGAAGATAGTACAGAGAGTTCTCATATGCCCTACACGAAGTTGCCCCTATTATTGACATCTTACGTTTGTATGGTACATTTGTCACAATTAGTCAACAGTGATAGATTGTTAACTAAAGTTCATACGTTATTCAAATTTCCTTCATTTTTGCCTACTATTCTTTTTCTGTTCCAGGATCTCATACAGGATAGTACATTACATGTAGTCATCCTGTCTTCTTAGGCTCCTCTTGACTATGACAGTTTCTCAGACTTTCCTTGTTTTTGTTGACCCAGACAGTTTTGAGGAGTACTGGCTAGGTATTTTGTAGAATGTACCTTCATTGGGATTTGTCAGATGCTTTACTCATTATTAAACTAGGTTATGTGTTTTTGCAGAGAAAAGCCACAAAGGTAAAGTGCCATTTTCATCACAGGAATATCAAGAACACCTGCCATTAACATGACTTATCATTGTTGCTATGAACCATGATCACTTGCTTGAGGTAGATAATTGTCAGGTTTCCTCACTGTCAGGTTCCTCTTCTTTCTCCCTTTCCATGCTGTGCTCTTTGGAAGGAAGTTACTATGTGTAACCCATACTTAAGGAGCAGGGGTTTATGCTCTACCTCCTTGAAAGCAGAGTATTTACATAAATAATCTAAAATTATTCTGCAAGGAGATTTGTCTCATTTCTCCATTTATTGTTTATTCAATTATTTATTTATATCAGTATGGAATCATGAATATTTTTTATTTGGGGTTATAATCCAATACTATTTTATTTACTTGTTGCTCAAATTGCTCCAGCTTTGACCATTGGGGGGCAATCTTTCAGTTGGTTCCCGTGTCCCTTTAACATAACCTCTATCATTTTGTGTGTGTGTGTTTGTGTGTGTGTGGTTTGAAATTTTTTAGCAATTACTTAATTTCTCTCACTACGAGATATTTCAGGCCCATCTTATATGTTTGCTGCCCCGCTTCTAGAACCACCCATTTCTCCTTTTATTGGAAAATGTTATTAGAAACTAAGAAGACCGAGGTACTAGGGGTGCTCATTGCTACTGGAGTGTCATTGCTTCTAGGCCTTCTCAGCTGACAGAGCAAGGAATTATATATGTGTATACTAACCTACATTTATACACATATCTATAAATATTTCTTTATGTAACCATCTATATCTATATGAAGCTAAACACGAATTCATACTGATGTCTCCAACACTAATCAATTACCACATGGGTCATTCTAGTCTCTTTCCTTTGCTTATCTCTAACCTCCTACTCCAACAGTGAATCTGGCTCCCACCATCCACCATCCATTTATTCATTCAATTCTAGATACATGTATAGTGGTATCAGAATTGTTAACACATACTAGCATGGGGAACAATTTCATCAACTAGAATACAGTGTTTATGTACAGTTCATTGGACTTTAGTCTTCCAGGATCCTCTTATTTCCGAAGTTACTTCTGTCAGCACCTTTTTACCCCAACCCTTTCAATGAAGTTGTTTCACACATTTGTAAAACAGTCATATTGTTCTGTCACATTCTGCATTCCACCTTGGGGTCCCTGACCTCCTAAATGATTTTTAATTTGCATAATCAAGGATTATTCTTTTGCTATAAAACCTTTATAAAGGGTGTTTACAAACGCATAGTGTAAAGGTACTCACCATTACAGCATCACACAGAATAGATTCACTACTCTACAAAAATCCCTTGGATAGGGACTTCCCTGGTGGTCCAGTGGTTAAGAATCCATCTTGCAATGCAGGGCATGCCAGTTCCATCCCTGGTTGGGGAACTAAGATCCCACATGCCGCGGGGCAACTAAGCCTGTGCGCCACAACTACTGAGCCTGTGAGCCACAACTAGACAGAAGCCTACGCATCACAACAAAGAGCCCACATGCCACAACTAAGACCTGACACAGCCAAAAAAAAAAAAAAAAAATCCCTTGGATATCATCTATTCAACCCTTCCTCTCTCCCCCCAAACCTCTCTTGACCACTGATCTTTTCACTGTCTTTGTACAATAGTTTTGCCTTTTCCAGAACATCTCATAATTGGAATAGAACTTTATGTGGTTCCATTTATCTCCTCTCTGAGCATATCAATTATACTTCTTTAAAAAATAATTTTAGTAGTTTCCCTGGATCTTCCAGTATACATTTTTACCTAGTCTAATTACACCTTCAAATAACACTTTACTGCTTCATATGTATATAGAAAGACAAAGAGTATTCCCAATTCCTCCCTCCCTTCCCTTATGCATTGTCATCATTCATCTCACTTACCTGTATGTTATACATTGCTATACACCCAATACATTGTTACTATTATTACATTAAACAGCTATCAATCAAAAGTAAGAGAAATTTAGAATTTTTCATTTACCTTCATTTATTCTTCTATGTAAGTCCAAATTCTTACTTATAAAATTCTCCCTCTACCTGAAAAACTTCTTTTAACATTTCTTGTGATGAAGATTTGTTGGTAATGAATTCACTCAGTTTTTGTCTATCGGAAAATATTCTTATTTCTCTTTCACTTTTGAGGGATAGTTTTACTGGATATAGAATTCTAGTTTGGTATTTTTTCTTAAAGATTTAAATAGTTCACTCCATTCTCTTCTTACTTGCATGGTTTCTGAAATCTGCTACAATTCTTATCTTGTTCCTTAATAGGTAAGATTCTTCCCACCACCATCCTGCCCTGGTTTCTTTATTTTCTCTTTGTCCTTTTTTTTTGGTAGCTTGAATATGATATGCCTAGGTATAGATTTTGGGTATTTATTGATGTTCTCTGAGCTTCCTGGATCTGTGATTTGGAGTTTGTCATTAATTTTGGAAAATCCCCAGCCATTATTAATTCAAATATTTCTTCTGCTCCATCCTCTCTTTCTTTTCCTTCTGGTATTCCAATACACATATGGTACACTTTTGAAATTTCCCAGCAGTTCTTGGTTATTCTGTTGCTCTTTTCCTTTTTCTTTTTTACATTCATTTTTCTCTTTGCATTTCACTTTCAGAAGTTTCTGTTGACCTATTTGCAAGCTCACTGATAATTTCTTTGGCTGTGTCCAGTCTGCTGATAAGTTCATCAGGTCATTCTTCATTTCTGTTACAGTCTATTGAATTTCTAGCATTTCCTTTTGATTCTATCTTAGAATTTCCAGATCCCTATGTATATTATATTACCCATCCTATCTTTCATGTTGTGTGCTTTTGCCATTAGGCCTTTAACATATTAATCATAGTTATTTTAAATGCCCTGCCTGATAACTCCAACCTCTGTGTCATATCTGAATCTGGTTCTCGCGCTCACTTTGCCTCTTTGGACCAGGGTTTTACTTGACTTTTAGTATGCCTTGTAATTTTTTTGTTGTTGAAAGCCAGACATGTTGTATTGAGTAGTAGGAACTGAAGTAAATAGGCCTTTATGTGAGAATTTCTGTTAAGTTGGCTAGGATTTGGCTATGTTTAATGTTTGCTGTAGGTGCTAGAGATTTTAAATTTCCCCCATGTCTTTGGTTTTGTCTCCCTTGTTGTCTTTGGGCTTCCCTAAGTACTTTTCCTCAGGGAGAATCTTACAGTTCTTCCCAATAATATCCACCATTATTATGCTGGAGCCCTGTGGGTGTGGTGTCCAAGTAGGTAGGAGGGGAAGCATGGTATAATTTTATGATTAAATCTTGGTCTTTTAACAGGCCTGTGTCTCTGGGCTGTGACGTTTACAGTGTTTATGTATTGGTATGGCTTTTTGCCCTGTTAGGTGGGACAGGAAAACTAGAGAGGGCTGGAGCTGGCTACTTGCCTTTCTCCTAGGTGGGATAAAATTCTGGATCCCTCCTGGAGAATTGACCTTTGTTATGAGGAATACTCTCTATATGGTTCACAATGATTACTCTTCCCCTTTCCCTGCCAGAGCCACCAGGGAATTCCTGGATCTTCACCATGAGAACCTAGAGGGGTTCCTAGAAGGAAAAGCCATGAGAGTATGGCTCCCCTAAGACTGCAGCCCCCAGGAGTTTTCCACCCTCTTGCTAGCTCACAGTCAGCCTCAAACAAATCATCAACATTACCATTTTAGTGTCCCTACAAGTTTATGGCTCCAGCAGCTCTGGCTCTAGGTAAGTAGATCTCACCTGTATCTCTCTGGATTCACCCGTCTCTCCAGATCTTGGGGTGTTGGCTTACCCTGTTACTACAGGTCTCTGATGGGTCTAAGAAAAGTCATTGATTATTGGTTTTCTCTGCTTTTCTAGTTGTAAGCATGGAAGTGATGACTTGTAAGCTCTTTACAGTCATGAGGCTTTTAACCTTAGAGTAGAAGGAGGTTATGATGTAGAAGAAGGAGAATTCTATTCTACCTGAGGGATTTTGAGAGAAAAAATAGAGACAGAGGGAGACGAACAGAAGGTCTGATGTCAGGGTTTTCATTTGTCCCTCTCCTCATCTGAAGGCTGAACTTTAAAGAGAGAGGCTTAGAAACCGATTGGGGTGAAGAGAGCATGGACAGGGGGTTTTCTGCCCTGCTTCCCTCATAGGACTCTGGGGAAGGAGCACCTCCTGGCAGCTGTCCCCTCCCCTGCCTCTCTGACAGTGCAAAAGGGTTATTAGAAGGAGGTGCTAGCTTACAGCTCTGCTAGGCTTCTCCTGGTTTCCATGGGGTATGTAAAAAACTCAGCAGTTCCTGAACAGTGACTCAAAAGGCAGTTGATGTGCAAGCCAGTAGACCTGCCACGGAGTCTGCCATAACAATGGTAGCAGTGACTCCCAGCAGAGGATACAAATGGAGGCCATGGCTGGTGGTGTCTTGGCAGAGGCAGAGCCTCAAATGCATATGTGGTGCCAAGGAGTGCTGAGATGAAGACCAGTTAGCCAGAGAGGGCTAGCAAGTCCAGATTAAGCTGAGAGAGAAGCAAAGCCAAGAAAACACTCAGGCACAAATGGGATGAATGTCATTAGAGAGAAGACGACATTGCTTCAAAGACCAGAGAAGCTGGAGGATAGTACAAGAATGCCTCAAGGATCTGAAGACCCTTTCTTCTAGAATAGCTCAAGGTCCCAGATAAGACACACTCCTCTAAGTTTTTACCTTGATTTGCAGTCAAAGGTAGGGCAGCAAAATTCTAGACTTTTTAGATTTTTGCATCAGATCAAAATTACAGATTGGACTAAGAAAGTTAATTATTTTGCACGCTAACCATCAGGAAACACAAGAAGAATGGCAAAGAAGTTTTAGATAAAAGACGTTTCTCTCTGCGCATCTGAGTATAGTGGGCAATTTGTGACTCCACTGCATTCTCCGTTCCGTTACTCTAATGCATGTTCTTTATAACATCTTTTATTCTCTAAAGGCATCTTATTTATTTGTCTGATTAGGCTGTCTACCTAGCAGAAAGAGAACTTAGAAAAAACAGTAGCCTGGCCTGTCAGTCACCACTGGGTCCCTAGCCCCTAGGACAGGGTCTGGCACATTGAAGGTGCTGAATTAATACTTATCAAATAAATGGTGGTCTTTATCAGGTGAGACAAGTGGGTATAGGATTTTGAACCTTCAATTATTATATTAACTAATTATATTAAGTGCTATCTCTTGATTCATTTAAATACTTAAAGCAACACCATGAAGCCAGTTCTATTATTATCCAGTTTCCAAATGAGGAAATGGAGACACAGAGAAGTCAGGCAATCTTTCCAAAGTCACAGAGCTTAGAAGAGCAAACAAGGCAATCTGACTGCAAAGCCTGCGTGCCCATAGACCACACCGCACTGCCTCTCAAAGTCTCCTGTGTGGCCTCAGCTCACCGCCTCCTTCCCCTCCTCCTTCACACCAGATGAGCCACAGACGGCTAAGTAGGCAGCGAACACTCCTCAAGATGTTTTCATCGATTTTGCCAACACTCAGCTGCTTTATCGGCTCTGATGAAACATTTGTGACAACCACAGCAATTGCAATGATCATTTCCATGCTGAAAACATTTGCCTACAAAGCAGACATTTTCTCTTCAAAGTAAACATTGGTGCTGCTGAGAAGCTGCCACCCACGCCCATACATGCTGCTTCCTTAGAATTCTGAACGCCTCCAAGGCAGAATCCCCCCGAATCACTGATGGCAACACACAAGAGGAGGTGGACTTCTCCAGGTGACCTCACCTGTCACTCCCAGGCCAGTCGTGAGGTGTCGCTCTTCATCCCCATCCCCCCAAACCAGCACTTGCTTCACACACACTAGTAACAGCAGGCACAGGGATTAACCCTTCCTTATGACGTGTCTACTTCCTGTCTTGACTCGGCGTGATATGGATGATGCTTTATTGATCTTAAGCCCAGCACTTAGTTCCTTTGTTTAATTAATTAGTTAATAGTAAACAGAAGAAGACCGTGAAACCCCCTAAAGCTGGTCCTTTTAGTGTCCAGAGGGAAATGAGACAGAAGGCAATAGAACTGGATAGAAGGAGAGCTTCCCAAAGTATGTTTCAGTAAGTCCTACTCTAAAGGATATTAATAAGGCATTTGGGGTGGGGTGGGGTGGGGTGGGGTGGGGAGGCCCTCATTGCCAAATAAGATTAATAAATGCAGAGTTAAGCTGAATTTAAAGTAAAAGGATTTCTCGTCTGCAGGACTTTTCAGAGCCTTTGGCATGCCAAGGTGCATGGTGAATCTCTAAAAGGGCCATGCCACGTGTAGCGTTTTGCGAATGTATTTGACTACAGAGACATTTCTTTGCCAGGCTCTTCAGGGTCCTAGTGGACATAAAACCAACTGAAGAAATGCTGTCTGCATAGGCAAGGGGAGAACATCCACGGTCTAACAGTGCTTTGCATGGGCGTGTATGGGCAGACCACTGGGAGCCTACCGTTGGCACGGATGAAGTCTTTTTGAGAATGGAAAGCCCCTCTTTAGGCCCAGATGGCATCTCTGTAGGAACAGTCTCCCAGATACATGGAAGAATGTGCTGTAGACAGGACCCAATGGACAGTTACTTGCAGGCATCGTGCTGGGTCCTCTCAGGCAGCTAATGTAGCCCCTGACAGCCCTGTGAGATTGGCATTATCTTCCTATTGCACAGAAGAGGAATTCAAGGAGGCTGGGCAGTGGGCTTAAGCAGACAATATAAAAGTCTTCTGGATACCAATCCAGCCTTCTCTACTTCTCCTAGCTACTCAGATAGAAAGTAAAACCCAAAAGGTTGGGTCAAATTTGGGAGCAGTTACCTCTCTTTCAAAGGTCTGGCATCTGCAAGACCCACTCTCTCCTGCAGAACCTGACCAGAAATGACCTTTACCTATAGGGCAGCCAGTAGGCAGGATGGGGACCCCCTCCCCAAGGCAGACAGAAGCCCCTCCTCGTACTTCATCTACACACCAAATCACGGACTCTGCCCGCGCTCTTAAGTGATTGTGACTGTTTCGTTTTCGAAATATCACTCGGCCTGTTTGAGTAATTTTATACTTAAATTATTTAAATGCAATCTATCCATTGAAGCAGTTTCCCCTGCACAGGAGAAGTGTTTTCTTTTTTAGGGAACTGAAGCATGATAGATAAATGAATAAAGACTTGTAGCAGTGTCTCTCTCTCTCCTGAAGAAAGCACTTCGGCTGCAAGCCCCTTCTGTCAGAAATCTTGGAACTCGTAATATTCCCTGTGGTTCTGCTGCTCAGCATTAAAAATAACCAAAGACTCAAGTCACAGGTTTTTTTTTTCCCAGACACGAAGCACATTTTGCGCCACAATGCCCGGGATGACACAGGGACTTCTCAGAGCTTGCTAACCTTCTCCTCTGCCTCTCTCCCCAGGCCTGCAAGCAGTTAGAATGGCTTAGTGGTGATCACAAATGCTGTCCCATTTGGAAAGCACTTCTTTAAGGCAGCACGGATTAAAATTCATGAAAGGAGGCTTGCTTGCATAAATAAATTAAAAGCTGCAAAACTAAAGTTTAAACACCCATACACAACTAGCATTTTGCAAACACCATATGCATCGTGGTTCTTAATTCTGAGCTGTCATGCAAGAAGTCGGGAAAGAGGCCTCATTGGGTTTGAACGCATAAAACTGGAAGCACCTTGATCACCTTTGGCACAAAGGAGCCTCAGCCGCAAAGTGTGAACTAATTGATTTGAACCTTGTCTAAATGCATATGGATTTTAGGAGAGCATGCCAATATCTGGAGAGTATTGTAAAAAGGAACCGAGAGAGAGAATGAGCACAGGCTTTGTGATCAGACGATGCCAGGTTCAAAACCTAATTCTTGAAATGACTTTGTTGCCTTGCATAGATCATGGGAAGTCTTGGATACCCAGTTTTCTCAACTGTAAAACAGATGTAAGAAAATTAACCTCTAACCTTAGACTGTTGTGTGGACAGTAAATGACATGCTTGCCTAAAGCAGCTGGCAGAGAGGAGGCACCCACGAGCTGTGAATCCCCTTCTTCCTGCTTTTATCTTACATTGTACAGTGGTGGCATAGTGGAAGGGAATGAGCTCTGGGGTTAGAAGCTTCAGGTCTGAACCCCAGCTCTGCCACTCACTGGCTGTGTGCCCTCAAAGAACTCATTTCCTCTCTCGGAGCCTCAGTTTCTTCATTTGTAAAGATAGGATGGTAACATTACCTCTCTCCCTCACATACATAACATCTGTGAGGTATCTGGTCCTGGCAACACTACAGGGTAGGAATGGTCAGCAACTTTATCTCCATTTCCTTAGTAAAGAAACTGATGCTTTCTTAGAGGGGGCAGAGTGAGCCCAGAGTGATTTGTCAGATGAGTGGCAGACCTAGGACCAAAGGGCAAATGAGCCTAACTCTCCTGCCAAGGCATCCTGGGCCCTCCTCCCACTTCAGTACCTTCTAGCTGCCCCATAGCTGCTCAGGGTCTGCTAGGGAAGCACCTGGTCCCAGATGTAGGCATTTAGGGGTCTTCCCCACCCTGATGGAATGAATATATCTTCATCCCTGTGCTCCAAAGCCTTGCTGCCAAATTCTGATTATTCAGTGCAATTGGCAACAATGGGTTGAATTTCAGTCCCTCCTAAGTAACAAGTATGCTTCTTGGTATGATTTCCTGAATTCCCAAGCTGCTAGTTTCAGACAAGGTGAGTGCTAGAGCCAGAGTTCCACAACGCTGGCATATGGGAGTAGTGATCTCATGGGGTAACTGCCTGAGTCGGCTTACTCTAGTAGGAGAATCATATCAGGAGCCTGGAAGTACCCATCTGTCATCGTCTAGCTAGAGCTCTCCAGCAAGATGTTAAACCTCAGGACTCAATAAGAATCAAGCTCAGGCCCAGTGGGGGCAGATTCTGAAACACAGATTGTATCTGCCAGTAGTCTTGGAGGCAAGCAACAGAAATAAAATTCTAGCTTTTATACTCAAATTACAAGTGTGAAAGTGTAGACTGGTAATCTGAAATCATCCTGCTACAACATATCTAGAGATACTGGAAAGATATGATAAACACAGTATATATGAGCTTGTAAGAGTTGGTGAGAAAGTAAAAGAAATCCCAAAGTGGATTAAAATGAAGAAGAAACTATACCCCTATAACTGCCTTGGTAAATAGGTGGGGGTGGGGAGGTGGGAAGGGGCCCGAGGCGGGGTCAGTCTCATTGACCTAAAGGTTTGGATTTACTGCCTACATTGGAACAAAAGACCAAGCCCTGGGCCTGTACAATCTGACTCTTGAAAAAAGTCCCTAAAAAAAGCCAGGACCCTCAAGGTGTTACTCTATGAATAAAAGAAGTGACTTAAAAATCTACTCAATTCATTCTGTGTACAAGGTTGCTTATCTTGATTGAGTTCTAGGAGAGAAAATATGATCTTCTCTAAGACTATGTAACCATAAGGATATAACTCACCCAAGTTTGGAGTTTAAATTTAAACTATCCATGTTGCTTGGTGACCCTGCCCTCCCAACTCAAGAAACTAACAAAAAAATTAGATCCCGAAAAAGGGATACTTTGGGGCACCTAGTAGAAGCAAGACTCAAAAACTCTTTTAAAGGATGACCCTTCAATCCAGGTAGTATGGAATTTATACAAATAAAACCCCACTAAATGTGGGCACATAATTCAATATTATGAAATATTTGAGTATAGGGGAGACTCTCTGTTGCTTATCCCAAGAATTTCCATCCTCCCTTGCTTAGGTCCCTGGCAACTGCGGGTAGCCATATGACTAAGTTCTGGCCAATAGGTTATAAGCAGAAGTATTATATGAGAGCTTCCAGGAAATTTCCTCAGAAGACAGCTGCCATGTGCCTTTTGCTCCTTCTTCTTGCCCATTCTGCTATCTGGAGCATGGGTGTGATGGCTATTGTTCCATCTTGGACCACGAGGACTACTGTGGAGTGGCACCATATCAACGTATATCACACCAGGACTTTTATATGAGAGAGAAATAGACTTCTATTGTATGAGTCATTATTTTCCTTATTTTTGTAATTCACAGTAAAACCACATCCTAACTTAAGCAATGAGGGAGAAAATCTACCACAAGTCAAGTCAGCAGGTAAAATAAACAACAAGGCTGTTCTCAAAAAAATTAGATGATATAAATATTGGAAAGTGATTACAAAATAATTGTCTATGTAGTTAGAGGCATAAAAGAAGAAATGGACTATATTAAAAAAAAAAAGTAAGACATTAAGGAAAACAGGCAGATTTTTAAAGAACCAGTAATTGTAATAGAAATTAAAAATGAAGTCATTGAAGCAAACAAAAACCCCCAATGGCTGAATTAAATAACCCATTATACAGAAAGGAAGAAAGAGTTGGTGAACTTGAAGGTATAGCTGAGAAAATTACATAGAATGCAACACAAAAAGAAAAAGAAATGGAAAAAATATAAAGGAAAGTTGAAAGATGTAAAGATCAGAATGAAACCGTCCAACACACATCTATTAGGAGTTCCAAGACAGTATAGAGACTGGGGGAGAGGCAATATCTGAATAGCTAGTGGCTGAGAATATTCTATAATTAACAAAAGCCATATGAAAGAGATCAGATAGACAGATAGTATAACTAGATATCCACAGAGATAACACTATAATGAAACTGTGGAACTCCCCAAAGAAATCTCAAAAGCAGCGAGAGAAGGAATAGATTAACTGACAGAAGATTTCTCAATAGAAACAAGAAAAAACAGAATACAGTAGAATAATGTATTCAAAGTGCTGAGTGACAATAATTGTCAACCTAAAATTCTATGTCCAGCTAAATATCATTTCTCAATCACAAGACTGAGGACAAAGACATTTCTGGACATACTAAAACTAAGAGAATTACCACTAATAGATTTTCATTAGAAAAGTTACTAAACATTATATTTGAGAACATTTAAAGAGTGAATGATGACCAAGTTGCAAAAATGAACGGTGAGCAATGCATTCGGAAAACATGTGAGTAAATCTAAATAAACATTAAATTATTAACTTTTTAAATAGATAATATTAATTAGGAGGTATAAAAACAAGGTCAAACTAAAATACAGGACAAGAATGACATGTGAATTGGGAGAAGTGTGATTGGCACTAAAGCACCCTAAGATCCCCTTTTTTGCTGTTATGTTTACACCCTGGTGACATCAGGCAAGCATGTTAAAAATTAAGGGTAATAATTGAAAGAATAAATATAGTATAAAAAGTTTCCAAACAAGTACTGGGGGTAGGAGAATTAAAAAAATAAACATTGTCAATTTATTAGAAGACAGGGATTGAGAAAACAAGAAACAGCATAGAAAAATAAGAGGAAATAGAAAAAGTGAGAAAATAGAAATAGAATTTATATATATTTAATATAGATTATATATAGATTTATACACATATATAGAATTATATATATATGGGGGATTGCTGAATATATATATATATCCCCAAATAGAAACATACTAAAAATATAAACATTCTCAAAAATATAAACATAATAAATCCATAACCTAAAAGAGAGTATCAGGTTAGATATAAGATAGAAGCTTATTGGGAACTTAAACTACCTCCAATAAAGTCAGATTTGTAAATTCAGGCTTTGATGAGACCCTTCTCCTCTAAACACATTGGTAATATTAGGCCTTTTGGGGGCAAATGCATAATCCCTGCCCCCATCCAAGTTCAGTACAAACTGAGAAACAGACATAACAGTCAGACGTGTGGAGATCAAAGCATCACTTTTATTACTGATAATAGCTCTGTTGTGTTCTCAGGTGTGTGACAACATAGGCTTCCTTATTCTGAACCCCCGAACTTAGACTGACTTGCCCACGCAGTGACAGAGTGCTAGGCTGCCTTAAGCCTTCCCCTAAGGGACAGAGTCTGCCGTGTTAAAAGTTATGACATTGGGAATGAGAGAAGAATCCATGTTTTCTGCGAGAGATAAATAAACAAAAGAGAGAGAGGGAGGAAGGGTCTGAGCTGACCATGCTCAGCTTCAGCACCCAAAGTCTCTGGCCTTTGGAATGAAGGGTGGGGCAAGAGAGCAGGCGTGTCCTGCAGTGGCGCATCAGCCACAGGGCACCGTGAAGTCTGGAGAGAGTAGATTCCTATCCAACAGCCTTAATAGGCAAAAAATAAAAACCGAGAATCAAAAGCAGCATAGCCAGGCTAAGAAACAAACAGCTGTGTACCAGAAACAGAGCAGAAAGGTAAACCCCTAGTGGGTAGGTCACATGGGCCTGTGGTGCTTCAGGTCAGAAAACAAGCCGTGATGTTCAGTTTAGTTCCAGCAGGGCAAAGGGGACTTAAAGTGCTCAGTACAAGATGAAGAAATGTGCTGTGGTGTGCTGCTCAACTTGGAAAAGAAAACTGAAAATGTTTCCAACCATCGACTGAAGCTGGGGAGGTTAGTAGACACGTGTATAGCCTCTTAATGAGGAAAGTGCTGGCTCAGTGGCTTGCTCATCAATAAACCCAATATTCCCATGTGCTGGAAGCCCTGAAGTATTGCCATGTGACAGGAGACCTGATTCTTGACTGGGGATGTGAGGCCCAGTAAAAGTGACCAGGAGAGCCTCCATGTAGGGAAAGGGAAGCATCCAGAAGGAGAAGGAAAATTAGCCTAAAATAAAACCTCCAACTTAAAATGATCATATTAACCAAAAGTATAAAATACATTTTAAGAATCCAAACCTAAAAAAGACAGAGAACAAAATTAAAAGTTAGTACGTGTATTCTCCCCATGTAAAATTGATTTTATTAAATTGGTCTGCCAAAGCTATTAAAGCATGAGTATTTAAAATTCTCAAAGAAAGCACTAAGAAATACATTCCATTAAATAAAGAGCAAGAAATGAAGAAACCAAAAAAATCAGGAAATGAATGAAGCACATATGTGAAAGGGAGCCAACTCACATTCTTAGAAGTAAATAGTCATTAAAATAAAATACTAAATAAATTCTGAGTCAGACAGTTGAAATGAGAATTAACAAACTACAAGATAACCACAAGGAATTCACCCAGACCTCAGCAAAAAAGAGAAAAAAAAATTGTTTTTTTTTAATTGGTGGAAAGAACTGTTAAGAGACATAGAGAAGCTTTAACATACATCTAATTGGAGGTTCTGATAAAAGAATAAAGGAAATGAAAGTGAAGAAACATTTGATAGAACAAATGTCTCCAGGACTGAAGAAAGATGTGAGGACTTTTGGTTAAGGACAGAGGACTGGATGCACTCATTAAACTTTCATCATTCCCTAAATCTCACTAAAATGATAGTAGAGTGATTTTAAAAGCCATATATTAGCAAAGGAAAAAAGAAGAAAAGGAGGGAAGGAAATAGCAACAAAATTTTGGAAGCTAGAAGTCAAAGAAGAAAAATCTGACTTTGTAAACTTGAAAAAGCTGAATCTTAAACCAGTAGTGGGAAAAGTCAAGACTCAGTTAATATCACGGAGCTATCCAAAGGCTCAGGAATTCACAGCAGCTAAGAACTTCTGAAAACCTCAGTGAAGATGGGGCTAAAAATAGGTGAATTGGTTGAAAGTCTGTTTAAAGATCAGTTAGACCCCATACTACTCTTCACAGCCAGGCAAACGCTGCTGCTCACCCAGCGGAAGATTGGACTGTCGTTCTCTAAAACAGTAGTCCTCACAGTATAGTCTCAGGACCAGCAGCTTTGGCATCACCTAAGAATTTGTCACACGTGCAAATTATTGGGCCCCATCTCTGACTTCCTGAAGCAGAAACTTCAAATCTGTGACTTAACGGGCCCTCCAGGTGAAGTCTGAGAACCACTGTTCTAAAACAAAGGGCTTTTGAACTGCAGGGCATTAAACACAATTGAGATAGATGCACATACTAAAAATAGGGAGATTTAGGAAAAGTTTATTACCAAATGTTGAGCCTGAGAATTATGTCCTCCTTGACTGCAGAATACTGGCAGGTAGAATGTATACAATCCCAGGAAAGAGACCGATCTTCTCTGGGAAATCTGACAAACACAAAGGGAGATATCTTAAGATGCTGACGTGGAGGGTTCTACAAGTTAAAGCCCACCCAGATCGCCCTACTTTAAAACTCACAGTTGACAAGTCTCATATGTGCTTACCTCCTCTATTCAGCTTTGACGTCCCCCATTCTGAAATATGATCAGACAACTGAGGACCATCAGAAATCCATCCAGACAACAGGTGAAAGCTTCTGACATCATAGATATTAAAAGGAAAAAATGGTGAACATACAGGACATAGAGACTGGGGAGAAGCAAACTTTGAAAAATACCGATCATTCATAGCTTTTGAAAATTAATATTGCGACCATGCAGAGAAAACTGGAGATTGAGAATATTCAAGGGACAAAAGGGAGATCTTGGAAATTAAAAATAGGATAAAAGAAATGAAAAACACAACAGAAAATTTTAAATGTAACATCTCCAAGAAAGCAGACAAAGATGAAGAGAGGAAAAATTAGAAAGTAAAGTATAAAGTAAATTAAAACATAAATCTAAGAGATCTAATAACCAAATAGAATTTCTAGGAAATTTGAGGAAATAAGATGAATGCAGCCAACAAAAATGTAATTCAAAAAAGTTTCCCAGTACTAAAGAACATGAGTTTCTTGATTAAAAGTTGCACCAGAACAATGGAATTTTTTAAAACAGACCTACAACAAGGCATATTATTGTGAAATTTCCAAATAATAGGGACCATTAAAAGAATTCCCTAAGTTTCCAGAGGGAATAAAAAAGGTCACCCAGGCTTGGGAATTAGAATGGCTACAGGCCCATATCAAACTGGAAGTTGGAAGACAATGGTGCAATGCCTTCAAAATTCCAAGGGGAAATAATTTCCAACCTCAAATTCTATTCCCAGACAAACTATAAATAGATAAAATAAATAAAGTACAAGGGTAAAATAAAACATTTTTAGAACAGCCCAGTCACAAAAAAATTACCTTCCATTCAACTTTCTCAGGAAGCCACTAGAGGATGCACTCCAATAAAATGAGGGAATAAGAGGATATCATGGGGTACAGTAAAGGGGAGGAGCAGCCTAGGACGGAGGTGAAGGCAGCCCCTAAGATGATGCAAAGGCAAGTCCCAGAAAAATCGTTATGCACAAAGCAAAGGTGATTGAAGTGTCAGGAGGTTCATGGAGAAAAAATGCTGGAAAACTTGATGTAAATGGAAATCTTGAGGGGAGAATTAGACATTTGGCAAAGAGTTTGGAATTTCATTACTGATTTGTACATACAATCCTGAGCAAGTGAAAAGTATGACAAATATTAACTCTAGGAAAAACCAAACCTGAGGGAAGGAAAAATAATCAGTTTGCTAAATGAATCACCTGTAAAGATCATTACATGGAGATAAGAATATAAGCACTGAATATTTATCTCTCAAAATTGTAATATTACTGTATTGTAATTAGAAGGATGTGCCGTGTGGGAAGAGTGTGAGGTGGGTTAGGGGGAGCAAAGATTGTTAACTTCTCCTTTTCCGTTGTGGGAAGTCCTTAGATAATGCTTAAGCCGAACACTCAAAAAGTAGCAATGTGAGCATGTTGCTGAGAGGTATGGGGTAAATAACAAAACTGTCAGATTTTAGGGTACAGTGGTTGCCTCTGGGAAGGTGGGGGTGACCACATGGGGACAGGATGCTTCTCTTTGAGGTAGCTGACTTTATAAAGTTGTTGAATTCTCCAAATTTTGTCCATAATTAACTTAAAAATATAAAACAAAAGAAAAATTTAAAGGGGAAATATAGCTCAGATAAAGGCCTGTGATTTGGGTTAGGACTTTACCTAAAGTATTATAATCTTGTGGGGACAATGTATCCCAGGAAGATGTGTTAATATTTTGCCTACTTAAATCAGTTCATTTTCGTAAATATATTTTTAGTGGGGAGAAAAAGGTTGTTTTGCAGATGAAGTGAAATGTTCCAAGGACAAGTTGGTCTTTTGACTGCTCTGGGAAGACAAAGTAGGGGAGAAGGACAGGAACCCTTTCTTTCGGTTGCTGGGAGACCTTTCTGGAGTAATGTGAGAACACCATTTGAGACACGCCTGATGATGTCAAAACAGCAAGTGGCCTCATCTTCCACTTTATATTCTGAAGTAGGAAAGAAAACAGATGAAATAGCTTTTTCATTATTTTCCATGTCCCCAAAGGAAATTCACTTCAATTTTAATAACATCTCTTTCTTATTTATCATCATACAAACCTTATAAAAATTGCAAACTCCAAATGTGGGGGGATAGTCTGCAAGATGAAAAAGAAAAAGTTTCTGTCATCTAGTCTTTTTTTTTTTTTTAGTATTAAACTAAAAATAAAACCTACGTTATTTTGAAGGAGAAAACAGATGGATAATAGCTAGTTCAGCGAATGGCCATAAAGTCTCAGGAACCTGGCTCAGGGCTACACAGCCAAGAACAACACCCAAGGTCACAGCACAGACACAAGTCCTGCCTCACCTTGCCCTGACCTTTCAGCTTACACCAATGACACAGCCAGCCCTGTCCAATGTCCACCACCACTCCCACACAGCCACGAGTGACACTGCACTCTTCCACCACCAGGCTACAAGAAACACTTCCTCCTGGTCCCTGCCTCTTGCATCACTAGAAATGATTTGAAGGCCAGGTAGTACTTCTACACCTGGGGCACATAACAATTCCAGAGTTACAGAGAAAGCTAGGAGAAAGAGTATCTGGCATTTTCAACTACCCACTAAGACTCCTAAGTGGAAGAGGGGCTTGATATGAACAGCAGTGACATATATGCAATGATATAAGAGCAATAATGACTATTATACTTTGAGCCCCATTCGATGGTAGTGAGGCATATAGACTCTGTGGTCAGACTAACTGGGTTTAAACCCTAGCCCTTCCTTTCCTTAGCTATTCAGCCAAGCAGATTCCTTCCTCAAGGCCCTTGTTTCCCGCTGTTCCCTTTCTCTGGGATTCACTTTTCTCCAATATGGGGTTCTTCACCTGCCTTATTATCTCAGTAAGGCATGCTGTTCAAAGCCACATCCTCCCTGACATTCCCAAGTCCCCTTCCAGGATTTATGTTTCTTCCTAGAATTCATCGTCATGGGATAACCTATATGGTTGACCTGTGGATCTTTTTCCTTCTTCTTTCTTCCCTCCTCCCCCACCCCGCTTGGAGGTAAGCCCCATGAGAGCAGGGATTTTGTCTGTAGAGTTTATTGCTGTATTCCCCAAAAGCCAGAAGAGTACCTGGAACCTAGTGGACATTCTGTAAGTATCTGGTGGCTGAATGAATTGGCTTTGAACCTTACCTCATCAACTGTAAAGTGGGGTTAATAATATTAGCTAGAGGAGAGGATTGTGCGAAAAATTAAATAAGACTTTTTGTGTGTAGGAGAGTGAGTGTCCCCTAACTCAGCCACCTTGCATTCCTTGCTTCCATCTCAAACTCCACCCCAGACTGAGTCAGACGGAAACACCTACCACTTTAGGAAAACTGTCTTGGTAGAGCCAGAGAACAGGTATCACATTCTGGGGTTTTAGGTTCAAAACTCTCAGTCCAGGAGTAAGACAGAAAATATTCAGGAAAATCTGTGATCCACTGGAACCAGTTTTTCCTGCCTTACCACCCATCCCCATAAAATCTTCCAAGGTGTGGAGGAAGGGGAGAGCATGTGAGAGGAAGCAATAGGGCTCTCATAAGTGGCTCTTCCATGCTGCACCATACTCCCTGCCCCCGAGTGTCAGTTGCAAAAGGGGAAGAGTGGTCAGGATACTCAGGCAGAAGCTGTGGGCACTCAAGAGTCTCCAGTGGCCCCAACATGTCACTGGAAAGCAGCCAGCATTTCCTGTACCCCATAGCATTGTGTTAGGAGAGAAAGAAGCCACAGCAGAAAACAACAGAGACCATGCAACCAGGGACAAGGTGGGACATAGCAGTGCCTGCATGCCTGGGGCAAGGATGCCAGTGACCAAAGACTAGGAGATACATCTTGGCAGATGCCATCATTGGAAAAAGAATGACCTGCAGCCAGAAGCCTCAGCCTTTCCCCCACCCACACTCATGCCAGGATACTACTCAGAACCAGAAGGCAAACACCACACCAAGGGGAAGGAGAGAAAGGGAAACATTCTGAATTTACTGAGCTTAAGCCCAATGCAACTTAGAAAACACTGAAGTGACTGATTCCCCTGCCAGGACTAGAATTGGGTGTCTGCCATCACACACAATGGGAGCTTGAAATAAAGTTTTATAAACAAGTAATTAATAAATAAAAATAATAAAAATGAAGATTATAGAAAAATACACAGAGAGTTATATTTATTTGACTTGCAGGATGTGTGGCCTATGAAAACCACCCCTACTCAAACATGTGAAAGACGTTTTACAGTGTCTGGTGCTCAGTAAGCAACAAAGTAGATGGCAGATGCTATTAGCACTGACACGACCAGCTAGATACCAGGCCACTCATT
The DNA here is from genome assembly GCF_008692025.1 of Phocoena sinus. Lineage (NCBI taxonomy): Eukaryota > Metazoa > Chordata > Mammalia > Artiodactyla > Phocoenidae > Phocoena > Phocoena sinus. The sequence goes on from NC_045770.1 coordinate 70,009,931, forward strand.
TGACACGCATCATCTCTAACTCCCCCAGCAATCCTGCAAGGAATCTTACAAGACAGGGAATTATTATTTATAATTCTTATAAAACAGATTATTACTTCTATTTTGTATTTAGTAAAAATGGGACTTGGAAAGATTCAGTGATTTGGCCAAAATCCCATGCTTGGGAGAGGTCAGAGGTGGGGTTTGAACCTGGGTTGCCTGTTTCTCTCCTAGGTGCTCAGACAACACACTGAATCATAGGGGAGGGCAGTCCTGCTCAGTTAGATAGGTGTTTGCTCTGTTGACAGGCTAGATGGGGCTGCCCTGAACTGGGGGGCTTCTAACAGTTAAGGCAGGGGTCCTAGGCAGTGAGAGGAAGTTCAAATCCACCTGGCCTTTCCAGGGCTACCCAGGTAGACAGGCATTGCTCCATGATGTAGAGAGAATCCAGGGGCCTGTGGACTTTGAACTGGAACACTGGTGGATATTCCCTCAAGGGTCTTCTTTTTTGTTGTTTTTGTTTTGAATTGTCTATTTACTTATTAATATTCAGCTTTGATCCAAAAATTTAGGAATAAGCTCTGATGATCTAATTCTTTCACAGCATTAATAAATGAGCTTTTTTTCCTTTTCCATTATGGTTTATTACAGGATATTGAATAGAGTTCCCTGTGCTATACAATAGGACCTTGTTGTTTATCCATTCTATATATAATAGTTTGCATCTGCTAGTCCCAAACTCCCAATCCATCCCTCCCTTCCCCCACCCCCTGGCTACCACAAGTCTGTTCTCTATGTCTGTGAGTCTGTTTCTGTTTTATAGATAAATTCATTCATGTTGTATTTTAGATTCCACATGTAAGTGCTATCATATGGTATTTGTCTTTCTCTTCCTGACTTTGCTTTGTATGATAATCTCTAGGTCCATCCATGTCACTGCAGATGGCATTATTTCATTATTTTTTGTGGCTGAGTAATATTCCATTATATATATATCTTCTTTATCCCTTCATCTATCAATGGACATTTAGGTTGTTTCCATGTCTTGCCTATTGTAACTAGTGCTGCTGTGAACATAAAGGTGCATGTATCTTTTCGAATTATAGTTCTGTCCAGATAGATGCCCAGGAGTGGGGTTGCTGGATCATATGGCAACTCTATTTTTAGTTTTATGAGGAACCTCCATATTGTTCTCCGTAGTGGCTGCACCAATTTACAGTCCCACCAGCAGTGTAGGAAGGTTCCCTTTTCTCCACACCCTCTCCAGCATTTGTTATTTGTAGACTTTTCAATGATGGCCATTCTGACCAGTTTGAGGTGGTATCTCATTGTAGTTTTAATGTGCATTTCTCTAATAATTAGTAATGTTGAGCATCTTTTCATGTGTCTGTTGGCCATCTGTATGTATGCTTTGGAGAAATGTCTATTTAGGTCTTCAACCCATTTTTTTTGATTGGGTTGTTTGGTTTCTTGTTACTGAGTTGTATGAGCTGTTTGTATATTTTAGAAGTTAAGCCCTTGTTGGTCGCCTCATTTGCAAACATTTCCTCCCAGTCCATAGGTTGACTTTTCATTTTGCTTAAGGTTTCCTTTGCTGCACAAAAGCTTATAAATTTGATTAGGTCCCATTTGTTTATTTTTGCTTTTATTTCTATTGCTTTGGTAGACTGACCTAAGAAAACACTGGTACGATTTATGTAAGAGAATGTTTTGCCTATCTTCTCTTCTGGGAGTTTTATGGTGTCATGTCTTATATTTAAGTCTTTAAGACATTTTGAGTTCATTTTTGTATATGGTGTGAGGGTGTGTTTTAACTTCATTGATTTACATGAAGCTGTCCAACTTTTCCAACACCACTTGCTGAAGAGACTGTCTTTTCCCCATTGTATATTCTTGCCTTCTTTGTCGAAGATTAATTGACCATAGGTAGGTGGGTTTATTTCTGGACTGTCTGTTCTGTTCTATTGATTCATATGTCTATTTTTGTGCCAATACCAGGCTGTTGTTTATATTTAAGATTTTTTTGTTGTGGACCATTTTTAAAGTCTTTATTGAATTTGTTACAATATTGCTTCTGTTTTATGTTTTGGTTTTTTGGCTGCAAGGCATGTGGAATCTCAGCTCTCTGACCAGGGATAGAACCCACACCCCCTACATTGGAAGGCAAAGTCTTCACCACTGGACCACCAGGGAAGTCCCAATACCAGGCTGTTTTGATTACTGTAGCTTTGTTGTATTGTCCAAAGTCTGGGAGGGTCATGCCTCCTGCTTTGTTCTTTTTCCTCAGGATTGCTTTGGCAATTCTGGGTCTTTTATGGTTCCATATAAATTTTAGGATTATTTGTTCTAGTTCTGTGCAAAATCTCATGGGTAATTTGATAGGGATTGCATTAAATCTGTAGATTGCTTTGAACAGCATCCCTCAAGTGTCTTCTAATCAATCACTCAGGCCCAAGATCCTTGAGACAAAAAAGTATGGATGAGAAGGGCAAAGTCCTCCACTCGGAAGCCTAAAAAATGAATAGGGACACCAGTGGGTGGAAGTCCTTTCCATCTCAGCTAGGGAAGTATCTGGGCAGCACAATCTAAATGCAGTGGCAATGATGGGCTGGCCCCACTTCATGAGAGCAAGAGAGGCCCAAACAGGGACTCAGCATCCAGGGCAGGAGCTGCAGAACCCAAATGCCCACGAAGGAGCACCAGCGAGTCACGTGGGTCTGTGCTGGAGCTATGAGGGAACCGGCTGGGGAAGTCAGGTAACAGCTCCTTGGGCATGAGGAGATGAGGATTTGGGACAATGAAGCTGTAGACTGTGGAGGAGTTTCTGTTTTTCACAAGGACCAAGTACCAAAGCCACAAAAGCGGGTACCAGAGTTAAGGCCAGCTAAAACTGCCTGATAAAGTTCCACCCCTTCCCTGTCTTATAAGATCTCAATGTCCATACATAATGGAGGGTGGGGTTAGGATTCTTTGAATGGAAACTTTCTAGACAGAAGCACAGGAGGGCAGAAACAGACTCCTTGGCACTAGGATACTTCAAGAGATGAAGTGAAAGACTGGCCAATGACATGTGCTTACCACAATCAGCAAAAGAAAGGGGTCTCTATGTCCAAGACACAGGCTGGAGTGTGTGTGTGCTCTAAAAGGGGGAGGGGGCGTGTGTAGGGAGGTGGTGGCCAAACCTGCTTCAAAGTACACCACCAAAAACCTTATGCCACCGCCCACCCCCACCAATAGTGGCTTCTCTGAACCACGATGTCTTCATTCTCATAAAAGCTCACCACTCTGACAGAGAAAGAAATTGCCCAAAGCCAAAGCATCAGTTAGATCTCAAAGAGCTCCAAGATAATAACTGGGCTTTACTGAGCCATTACAACGTGCCAGGCCCCATTCTAGGTATGATTCGGTTCTTACGCCATGGAATCCATACACCTACTCTCTGAGGTAGGTACCATTTATTATCCCCATTTTACAGTTAAGGAAACCAAAGCACAGAGAGGTTAACAAAGATTACAGAGCTTGAGGTCACACAGCTAGGAAGTGACCAAGCTGGGATTCGAGCCCAGCAAGCTTGGCTCTAGCACTGAGAGCTTAGCTACCTCACCACACTGCCTCACCTGTGCTTAATTCTATCAGAGCCCTCAAGCCAGTGTGTTGCCCTTTTGTCTTCTGCCCTTGATCATGAGCTCCTTGAAGGCAGACACCACATCTTAAAAAATGACTCTAGTAGGCATTCAGTAAATGCTGAGTTGAACCGATGCGTTTAAGCAATCCTTATAAGGCTTGCACTATTGCAGAGGAGAAAGGTGACTAGGAAAACAGAATATTTGTTGAACTCTTGCCATGTAAACAGCACCATGCCAAGAATATTGCATTTATTTCCCCCCTTAATTCCTTAGAATTCTCTGAGAGGTAAATACCCTAATTAGCCCAGTTTTGCAGAAGAGAAACTGAGGCACAGAAAATTTAAGTGGCATGCACAAGACCCCACAGCTAGGATTCTCATCTAGACATTTGACATTGCCCATGCACTTAATTACGACCCGAGGTACTGCTCTGGGCTACAATGGGCTACAGGAATGAGGCAGGACAACGAACAGTCTAAGGAGGAGGGTATGCTCTCCAACCAGAGGATCAAGGAAGTCATTCTGGAGGAAGCGGCATGTGGCCTAGATCTTGAAGGATGGGTAGGATCTGGACATGCAGAGATGGCAGGGTGGGCATTGCATGCAGAGGAAATTGTGCGAGCAAACACACAGGCAGAAAAATACAGCATGTGCAAGAAAATCAGAATTCTCTTCACTTGGCTGCAGCTCAGAATGAGTGAAGAGGAATGACTGAGGTTCAGTCAGGAAGGAAGATGGGAGCCAAACTGAGGAGAGTTTGAATGATAAGCCTGATGGAGTTACTAGGCAATAGGGAGCCATTGAATGCTTTTGAGGAAGGAGTGATATATTAGAGCTGTGCTTAGGATGACTTAGCAATCAGGAGGAGGATAGTTGAAGGCAGGGAGATAGGTGCAGGATAAAGAGCAATTAGGACTACTAGAAAAATGAGCCCAGGGTCTTAACCAGGCAGGGAGAGGAGAGAATGGAAGTAATAGATAATCTGAAGCCAGAACCCATTACTTAGCTCTGGGTAAGGTGTGAGAGCTGTGATGGAGGAAGGAGTTAAGAGAGATGTTAAGATTTTCCTCGGGACTCAGAGAATGACAGTTCTCTTAGCAGAAGACGTGTACGTGGGAACGCAGACCTTGTCAGGGCTGGTGGGTGAGTGAGGCTAATGAGTCGAACCCCTCACACTGAGAGCATCTTCTAAAGGGTCAAATCTAAATTCCAGGCCATCTGCCCCCTCAGCCAGCAGAGCTCCAATTGGTTAGTCAGGGCTCCACTTCCTTTGCTTAGACAAATTCTCTTTCTAGATATGATTTATGCGGGGCAGTGTATATCCGATATTCGTGTCAGGCATCAATAGCTGCCCGACACACACACACACACACACGCACGCACGCACGCACGCACGCCCACCACAATTAATGACCAGCAGCTTAATGAAACCCCCTCCTCTGTGTGAGCATTAGCGAGTTGATCCAGTAATAGAAGACAAGCCGTACAAATTGAAAACTAAAAACTTCCAGATTTCATCCTGCTTTTCCTTAGGTCACTTATTTTATGCTGCATGAATTGGATATTAGTTTCCCCGTTTCGCTGAAATGTCGGATCACTGGGGTAGCTTGAGCAGACTCAATTTCGCTTCGAGTAATAGAGTGAGATTATTCCAAATTATTTCCAGTGGGCTGAGCCTGCCTGTTCCTTCTATTATGAGAATAGAAGTAAACAACTCGCCACCCTCCTCGCAAGCTGACATCCTTGACACAGCACCCCTTTGCCTAGCTCCTTAATCGCCAGAGCATTTTGGTTTTAGCCACGCTCAATTAATTCATCCAGGAAAGGGTCCAGTCAGAAAGAGTTGATTTAATGTGAGATAAACTGGGCATCTGCTTGGAAAACCAGATGATCCCAAATATGTCTTTCATAGTAAGAAAATGAAGAGCTCTCTCCACGTTTAGAGCAGTAACTTCTCAGCAGCATTTTCTTTTTCCTTGAGAGTTGAAGCAGTAGCAGTGGCTGAAGTGATCAGTGGGCTTCCTCTCCTGGAGTGTGACGGGGCTGTGCTCCTGGGGATGAAGAGACCTCCAAGCCACCCACCGCCTCTGCTTGCCTCTGGGTCTGGCAGGATCAGGTGAGAAGGGGTGGGAGTCAGAGTAGGGTTTTTATCCCCAACTAGATACACAGCTGGTCCCTCTCGCCACTGAACACAAAACAGCTGAGCTAGCACATGGGAAAGTGGGATGTCAACATTTTTTGCTCAAATTTGATAAGCAGCGGAAGATTAGCACCTTCCTCAAGTCTCTGTTTCAAACAATGTTCCTTTCAAGGCATCCAAATTTGGCAGAAAATCCAGACCCTGCAGACAGCCCTGAAGCTTGTGGGGAGAGGAGAAGGGTGGGAGGAATCTAGCATGGGAGGGAAGATATATGGTGACAAACCCCAAACCCACAGCTTTTAATGCAGCAACGTTCACTTGGGAGATGAAGGAAGCTCTACCACGTGGATTTTCCACCGTGGGAGCCCTCCTTGGGCTGGTTTCAGGGTGTTCCCAGCTAAGAAAGGAGGCCAGACAGCAAAGCATCTGTCCAGTGGGCAGGCAGACCCAGGCCCCTGGTGGCCTCGAGTCACCCCAGGCATCCTGCTTCACTGTGCCGAAAGCATTACATGGCACAAACGAGCTGGGGAAATCAGGGACCAATCAGAGCATTAAAAACAGGCTTTTCTGGGCTCCCAGGGAAGGCTAGGATTTCGGCTCTGCTGCCATCTCCTCACATTTTCCACTGATGTCACCCCAGGCAAATAATTGGTGGAGAGGAGACTTAAAGGGGAAGAGAGGGGCTGTGTGAACAGAGCAGTGGGATGGAGAGGAAAACAGGGCTGGGACTGGCCCCAGCTGTGACCATGGGGATCTCACCCTCACTTGGGAAACAGGCATGAGGGCCAGCCATTTGCTGCAAAATGAAACCTTTCTCTTGTTCCTTGATCAAAAACATGCTAGAGAAGTTTGCTTCTCTCAGGAGTGGAGAGACTTCTGCTTCTCGCCGGCCCTGGCCATGGCTCCCACTGTCCCAGACCATGGTCCCACTGGAGCAGCCAGCAAACACAAGGCTGCTGATCGGGAAGGGGGTTCTGGCCCTGCCTCTACTGCCCTGTGCGGCGCTGGGAGATCCTGGGCCCTCTCTGGCCTCAGCTGCAATGAGTGTGCTAGGCCTTCAACTTTAATTGGGTAATCAGCTGTTCAGTGAACTTCTTCAAACCAACTGAAATTCAAGAAATACTAATTAAATGTCTCCTATGTGCCAGGCATTGTGCTAGATACCTTCATATTAATCACCGACATATTTATTTAAAAAAAAGTATGAGTGGCCTGTGTTGTGTGATCACTTTGCTAAGCTGGGGATGGGGGGTGAGGGTGGATAAAGCAATAAGCGAGACAGATGCCTCTCTTACCTCTCAGAGCTTATGTTCAAACTCCCCCATTCACACCTGGCAATACCATGATATAGTATATTAGCTGCGTTTTACAAATGAGATGGTAGCAGCTCAGAGAGGTAGAGTGACTTGCGCAAGGTCACAGAGCACTCAAGAGCAGAGTCAGGAGAGGAAAATCGGCCTTCTGGCTTTAAACTCACATCTTTTCCCATTATGCCATCCTGAATTCCCATGCACAGAGTAGCAGGGGATGCTGAAACAATCTCACCAGCCATCAGGAAGAAAGGAGAGAGAGAGAGGGAAGAGAGAGTGAGAGAGAGTGGGCGGGAGGGGAGAGAAGAGAGTCAGCTTCTGCTTTGAAATTCTCACAGCAAAATATTTCTTTAAATGCTGTCTCCAGCCATCACTCTCCAAGAGGCCAAAGCTCTGACCTGCCCAAATTCTATTCCTCTATTCCAAATATTTCTTATACCAACCAGGCAAGAAATGCTGAAGAGGCCGACCAAAAAACTAAGGCTCTAATAATAATAATAGGCTTACATTAAACCAAATACAGTCATTCTGAAATGACCTAAGAGAAATAGCAGAGGAGAAATGCCCCTGGGCTCCCACTCTGTTTATGCACCGCACATACCTTTTCATCACAATTACCTAAAGTGGTACATTTGTACTTCCATAATGTATGGAATTCATTACATAGTTTTGCAATGAAATTATCACACTGTACCTGGGACACCTGCACCCTGTCATACATCATTCTATTCATTTCTAGTTAATTTAATCCCAATATCTGCCCACATGATAAGACAGATGTTCAGCTACACTGCAGCTTCAGTGGTTTTCTGCCTTGAAGAAACTTGAAGCCGTTGAAAGAAATGACATCTTTCAGGCAAAAAGCTTACAGTATTACGAAGTTTGGGGGCTTTGCCACTTGACTCTTATCAGCTTTATCATCGTTGGTCTATCGCAGTGACCTCTGCTGTGAGGATCAACATGTGAGATTAACAGAGGCATAAGTCTGTCTAACGGGAGTACTTCTACAAGCATTTCTACAGCCACTGAAGATGAATCCCCATCAAAACTGGTTTAAGGATATCTGCATGTCACTCAAGTAGAAAGAAAATCTAGACATTTCACACATTATATTAGTCACATTTGCTGTTCACCGGGGGAGGGAAGGAGGCCATCGTTGCTTGAGTTTTTAACCGTTGGCCAGCATCAGTCTGGACGCCTGGCTCACATGATCTCCTCCACTCTGCATTGCCATCCTGGGAGGTGACCACTACGTGATTTCCCCACCAGAGTCTGTGACTTGTATCCCTCCATGACTTCCACTACTTCCCTGATCAAGTGCCCCATATGAGTAAGTGCACGGGCCTTGGAGACAGCTCTCTGTGGGTGTGAATTATGGCTCTTCCACTCACTGTCTGGGTAACTTAGGGTGAGTTACTCAACCCCCTCGGAGCCTCGAATTCAATATTTGCATAAGGTAAATAATGACAATTATTTCATAGTGATGTGACGATTAAGTGAGATAATACATGTAAAGTATTGAGCACAGGGCTTAGCTCAATAATATCAGTAATACTTTTAACAATAAAAGTAGCACTTTTCATATAGGAAAAATGTCTAGCATAGTCCCTACCTGGTGGGTAGCCTCCAAGGATGTTACAGACATACTATTCCACAATAAATCCTGTTATACAGAAAATAATTTTTACTCCCCAGAAGCCCCAAGTTAAAATCATTTTTGATATTTTGTGATGGTCAAGTATTGTCCTTATTAGATCACAAAAATATTGCCGTGGACCCTGGAATTCTGTGTGCATTAAAGCAGCTTTAGGTAAGGGAGTCAGAGTGAAATAAAAACATCATCTGGAGCAGGGACAGAAGGGCATAAATGCATCATTTGTACAGCCTTCAAGTAGGCTGTCCCCTGAGGACCGGAGGAATCATTGCACTATAGAAAAAGAAACATTGTTTCCAACTCCATTTATTTAAGAAACATTCAGTGAGTAGTGAGCCCCAGCTAAATGCCAGAAACTGTGCTGGGCTATTTCGTGAGACAGGACTGATAAAGATACAGATTCTATATTAATATGATCATGACGATAGTTATATTGTATATATACATTATATATATATACACATACATATTTTTATATGTGCTATCATTTTAATATAGGGATATATTTTAGAACAAAATCAGGGACTAGCTCATGGGTCTAGACGGGCCTCTTCATATTTTGAGATCCCCTACTACCTTAGCAGGCAAGTTGCAGACATGACGCTTAGGAGGTATAATGTAGCTTCGCAAGAGAACCTTGCAAATCCAACCTGTTGAACTTTGTCAGCAGAAAACTTTCGACATCCTTTTTCTACCATCTGGTGAAATATCGTTCAATATAGGCTTTCCATTCTCTGTTCTTACTTCTTTTCTGTTCTGCTCTGAACTCCCTTATTTATATACTCATGCATTTATGGCTCTTATCTTCTTCATTGTACTTTAAACAGACCTTCTAAATACATACATGTATACAGTGTTTTCCTTAATTTTCTTCCTTCTGACTTGGTCATAGGCACAGGGAGTAGCTTTTTGTTTATTTCACTGAAGGAGTGCTTAAAGTCTGGCTCTATATCTGCCACCCAATTCCACCACTGAAAATTACTCCTTCTTGAGTTGCTCTTTAGTGACTTTGAGAGGAATGGTACACTCAACAGCTAACCTACAGAGGACCTGTAGTCAGGGAAGGGACAAGGAAGGTACATACACTGTCTCTGTTTTCTCTCATTTAATAGGAAGTCAGAAGGCATGTGCCACGGGGTGGGCCAGTAGGAGATAATGATTCAAACACTGAGCCAAAATGGATTAAGTGTCTCAGTGTTTGAGATGCTGGACAATGTTATGGGAGGTGGGGCGTGGGAATGGAATTCACCCTCAGGCAAGCAATCCTGACCACCAGGCCTTCCCAGCCAGCAGAATCAATGAAAAGCCAAGATACAGAATGACCTGGTTCCCTGGCGAGAGTCAGGAGTCCTGTTCCTGCGATGGCTGCCCTACATGGTATAGAATATCAGAGATGAAAGTGGCCTTAGGGATAGCTAGTCCAATCCTCTTTTACAGAAGAGAAACGTGAGACTGAAAAGTATCTGTTTCCTAATCTAACACCTCTTCTCCCTGTACGCATCCTTTTGTCTTTGTGTCCCAAATGCCTAGCCCAGTGGTAGGCCCGTGGCAGAAGCTCAGTGACAGTTCAATGAGCTAAAGTGAGGCAAGGCCCAGAGAGCTCCAAGGGCTTACCACATAGTGGCAGAGTCCTCAATGGGTCCCAGATTCCCCAGCCCAGATGTCCTTATTCCTGGTTCTGGTCACCAGACAGATTCACCTTCCCAGAGCCGTGAACCCAGAAGGCCTTGTGGTCAGGAATGACATGCTGAGGGCCAGTCTTATCTCTTCCATCACTCACAATATTGCTCATCATTCCAAGCCCTGCCACATGTACCTCATCAGGAATCCAAGGTCCAGTCCCTTTGCTCTCTAGGTGTGTTTTTCACCATCTGTAGCTTGAGGGGATTGGTCTACATCACTTGAATATATCTTCCAAGACTATACATTTCTGTTCACTTCTGAGTCCCCAGTACCCATCATCACATAGTAGGTTCTTCACAAATATATATAAATAAATATAAATGAACAAGTGAATGAATATACCAGGCATTCAAGGAGGTTTCAGCTCATGGGCCAACAACTACTAGAAACAAATTCCTAGAGTTCTGTTTAAGAAGATATCTAGGGCAGTCCCTGGGCTTTCTGCGAAAGAAGGTTGTAATTAATTAGTAAGACCTGGCCTGGGCTCAGGGACACATGGTATGGCTCGGGTATTCACTGTCGCCAGACAACATAATTAGGTGGTGCAAAGAAGAGAGTAAGGAGAGGGTGCATTGTGGTTTTACAGAAGGACACAAAGAGTGAAAATAAGAACCAAATGTGAGATGAAAAATAAAAGCCACTGTCTTCCACCTCCAAATGACTCTGCTGACGATGCCGGGTCATCGGCATCCTTGGCGTTCTAAGTGGCGTTTCCCTTCTGCCCACATTTGGCTTTCACTCGAGGCCTAGCTAAGTGCTCCCATGAGCCCCTGGTATCTCTGATGTCTAAGTGGCGGAATCTGATCACACTGGCAGCAACATTTCCAAACAACAGTGGAGCCCTGCCTGGAGACTGGTTCTGGTTACAAGGAGATACCTAGCTCAGGGTCTGGAGTCAAACAGATCTGGCTTCAGCAACCAGCTCTGCAAATGATGCCTTGCTTGACATAGTTACAAGCTACATATCTTCTTTGTGCAAAATGGAAAAACTTATAATGCTACCACACCTTAGGAGTGGACAAAATGAAACAATCCCTTTAAAGGGATTAGCGTGCTTTGTATCTTTGGGTCAGGATATCGTCATCTCCCTAGCTCTCTTCTGCTTTAGGCCAGCCATTTATAAGCAGCACCAATATTGCTCCCAAAGAGCCACCATTGCTTAAGTGGATGGAAAAAAGGGGTCTCTCCTCTGTGGTTTGCTGCAGTAGTAGCTACTTTTCCTAGATCCTGGAAGCCAGCTTAATATTGAGTTCCCTGGCTGGGGGCCTCCAGATAAGCCCTGAGCATATTGAACTCCAGCTGTTGAGCTGAGGAACAGCTGGAAATTACACAATTGACACCTAAATGGAGGCGATGATCCCTGCACAATCACCTCTCGATTACCTGCACAGAACTTCTGCCTCAGCCGTGCTGATTCTTCTGTGGTTGCCCAGGCCCATGCTGACTTCCCAAGCTGGTCTTGTGTCTGCATGGTGGTGGTCACGGTGGGCTGTGTGTGTGTGTGTGTGTGTGTGTGTGTGTGTGTGTGTGTGTACAAAGCTGACTATCATAGTCAAATTCATATGCAGCCTGGGGAATGCATATTGATTTTTATCATCTGTGCCTCTGCTTCCTTACATATCAAGAAACCCAGAGCATTCCTCCAAATAGTCATACACTGGGCAGAGCAAAACCATTCTTGGTTACTTTTCAGCCCTGGGGCCTGTAACATTGATCGTTCCTGAGACTCTGTCCGGGGTGGGGGTGTAGGGGGGAAGAATGGCGTGATAGGAAAAGCATAAACTTCTGCTATGGCCAAGTCCAATTCCCAGCTCTGTCATGTCCAGCTCTATGACCTTGGGCAAGTTATTTATTCTCTCTGTCTTACAGAATCCTTTCCCAAGGTCACATTTGGGATTCCTGGTTCTAAAGCCCTTCAGTCCAGCCACTGGGTGATAGTGCCTTTCACCCTTCTGCACCAATCTAACCTCATCCCATACAGGTATGTGCACCTACAGGCCTCGCCTACATCCCTCCATCCCACCCCGCTACCACTCCCTCCAAAACAAACCGGGGTCGTCTTTGTGGTCCAGATAGAGATGGAAGCCAGTCTGTCTTTTCCTTATAAAAGGCAAGGGAAAGAAAATAAGCTTTGATGGTATAATTACTACCTGCCAAGGGCCCTAGTTGCTGAGACATCCACCAAGCGTCATTCCTGATTTATAGATGAGGTTTCTGAGGATCACAGAGGTAGAATGACTTACCTGTTTCGGTGGCCAGCAAGGGTAGAGAAGCAGCATCTCAGACAGATGGCAACATTGCGAAACACTGGCCTGAAGCTCACCCCCTAATTCTGTGTCAGTGACCTGGGAGGAGGCCTGTGAGGGTGACCACAGACCCAAGGTGACCGCAGGAGCAGGACTTCAGTTGGATCTGGAAGGAACTACATGGCAGAAACCAGAACAAGTGGGAAGGAAAGGCTCTGTGTCCCCACATCGCCCTGCCAAGGAGGGGAGGGATGGGACAGGGGACTGGGGAGTGAGGAAGGCTGGAATGAGGCTGGGGACTTCCCCCATTAGTTTTCATTGCGATTGAGACCTATCGCCTGACTTCCTTGAAGCACCAGAAAGAGCCCCATCTTCCATGTGCATTCAGAGAATATGTATCGAGTGTGTGCTCTGGCCAGGCAATTGTTTGACTCAGGGGATACAACAGTGAGCAAGACAGAAAAGGTCCCTGCCACAGGGGCTCTCGTTCCTGTGAAACCAGACAGATGATAAACGCATGGATTGGTGGTTCTGACCTTGGGCTGGTATTGCCTGCCAGGTGGGACGTCTCACGTTCGTGGGAGATATGGGGCAGGGCGGTGGGGGGAGGGTTGGTTGTCATAAAGACTCTCCCTCCCCACCTCATCCTCACTCTGGCATTCAGGCTGGGAATGGGAAATGCCGAGAGTGCTGCAACGAAAGACTTGTTTCTGCATGGTGAAGATTTGCCAGGCTCCAAATGCCAGAAGCACCCTGGTTGGGAACACTGTAGTTGGAAACACATAAAGAAAAAGAGGACTCTAGGCAGTGAAAAATGCTATACAGGAAAGAAACAGGGTAATGAGATAGAGGGGCCAATGGGATCTATTCTGCATTGGATGATGTAGTAGGTTGAATAAGATGTCCCTGTCCTAATGTCCAGAACCTGTGAATGTGAACCTTATTTGGAAAAAGGGGCTTTGCCGATGTGCTAAGTTAAGGATCTTGACATGAAGACATCACCCTGCATGAACCAGGTGGGCCTTAAATCCAATGACATGTGTCTTTATAAGATAATTGCAGAAGGATATTTGAGTCAGACAGCAGAGGAGACACAGACACACAGAGGTGACAGTCATGTGAAGATGATGGCAGAGACTGGAGTGGTGTGTCTACAAGCCAAGATGGCCCCAGCCATCAGAAGTGAGGAGAGACGTGGAACAGGTCCCTCCCCAGAGCCTCAGCAGGGAGTGGGGCCTCCGGAACTATAAGAGCCAACGAATCTAAGGAGGTCACAGTTATGCTGAGACCTGACTGCTAGGAGGGACCAGCCACACAGAGAGACACCAGCACACTCCACAAACTTATGTCTCTAGAAATGAGGAGAAACAATGTCCCCAGGTCAAAAAGGTCCATGCAAGGGGCAGAATAGAGTATCTTAACTGTATGGGCCCAGACCTGACTCCTGGGGTTTCAGTCCTGGCTTGACTAATGAGTAGCTGGGTGACTGTGGGCAAGTTGTGATCTGAGCCTCTTTTCCTCATCTGGAAACAGGCTTAATTGTGTGCTTCTCCTGAGTTGAAAGGAATGAGTTAACAGTCCTTAACTCCATGCTTGGCACAGAGCATGAGCTCTCAATAAATGTTAGCATAATCACTATTATTAGTGTTATTATTTCAATTTGAAGTCACAAATGGCCATAATTCTCTTTCTTGATCACAAAGACTTAAGTGGGAAGGCGGAAGCTGTTTGTAAAACTATGGAAGAACCACCTTTGGCCAGCTGAGTCTTCGGAATGGAGCCTTCCCATTTCAAGTCCGCAGTCTTGATGGGGGCGAGAAGGTGGCCACCAGCTCACAGCTCGTGGGAGGACAGGGCCAGAGGATGACAGCTTGGTTGGAGGTGCACGCGGCTTGCAGATTCCTGCCTTTCTGAGATCTGCGTACGTGCCACCCAGCTCCCCCTTTAAAGGCATAAAGCTGCCTGATAAACAGATAACTGACAGATCTCTGATCTTGCACCTGAGGGCCAGAGGGAAGGGAGAGGCCCGCTGTGGCTCCCTTCACAGGAGCCGAGGAGCTGGCTTGGCAAGCGCAGTCCTGCACCACACCCTCCCCTCTTCAAGCATTTGAGGGCTCCAAGAAATGTCTCCTGGTGCAGAAGAAGAGGTTTCAAGAGGAGGGGCTGCTGTCCTCTGCAAGTCACTCTCAGAGAGGCACCACACTGATTCCCAGCCTGCAATCAGCAAGTCCATGCACTGTGCCCCTCCCCACTCCAACACAAGGCTGGACAAGGTCACGCTGGGTCCCCGTGGGATCAGCTGAGAGAGGATGCCAGGCTCAGGCTGAGGAGGGGAGGCCACTGGGACATGTTGAGGGCTGAACAAAGGTTGAGGTAAGGGCTTCCCTGGTGGCGCAGTGGTTGAGAGTCCGCCTGCCGATGCAGGGGACGCGGGTTCGTGCCCCGGTCCGGGAAGATCCCACGTGCCGCGGAGCGGCTGGGCCCGTGAGCCGTGGCCGCTGAGCCTGCGCGTCCGGAGCCTGTGCTCCGCAACGGGAGAGGCCACAGCAGTGAGAGGCCCGCATACCGCAAAAAAAAAAAAAAAAAAGGTTGAGGTAAGGACTTGATTAGGAGGCAGATTCATTTAGCACACGAGTAGTCATGGTGGACTGGCTGCATTCCAGATCTGTGCTAGGTTCTGGGATAGAAATATAAGCTGAATTAGACAGCCCCACCCTCCTGGAGCTGATGCTCCAGTGCAAATCTGAGTCTAACCTAATAATGGCACAATTACAAGTCAGATCAGCTTGCTCAGGCCACTCCAGTTTCCCCAGTGCTCCCCCTGGGGCTTCTTGCCATGCTCCAGACCCCCCTAGACTCTGCAGTTAGCCCTCAAAGTCCAGCCCTGATCTCCACCAGCCAGACGCGTGACTCCTTCCGCTGCGCTTGTCTGTCCTGGGCCCAGAGAGGGGTCTCCCCTTGTAACTCTCTCTGGCCTTAGTCTCTGAATTAGTCTTTCCCTCCAAGATGTGCAAATTGTTTTCCTCTTTATGGGTTTTCCAAAAGAGAAAAGGTAACAATTACTTAGACAAGAGGAGACTGATCACTTTTAAACCGAAAATTCTGTACTTATCAAGCACAGATAAGTTGCCAGGTGTGGGCTGAGTGTACCACCAAGATTCACACAAACACTCCACCCTTTTTTTCTCTCATAGTTATAAGGTTGTCAGGTGCTGGCTTCTGTTCCCCAGAGCGCAGCCAAAAACGATAACTCAGAGGCTCATTTCTGCTGATGAGGTAAAAAAAAAAAACACTCCCCAGTTCTAGACTGCCAACAATTCCAAAGGTTCCTTTGCTTATGTTAATTTTACTATTTCTACGGAATAGGAAGAGTTGCCATTTTTAAAAGTGTCTGGCTGTTTATACACTGGTCAGTCCAACCATGGAGGCAGGCACCCTTAACGGTGGCTGGCAAACAAGGGTGGTTATGCAAATCCAGTAATTATCATGATTTGAGGCAACAGGATCATTTGGGATTGGCTGCTGCCTTTGACAATGGGTGGCATTACCAGCAGGCCTGAAAGCTAATATGGTTCTAAGATTAAAGTATCACATGCAGGGTTATGAGTAAAAGTGTACCTTATTCTCTCTTGTTTGCCAAGACATCTCCCAGTACCTCTTAGGGCTGAGAACTAAGATTAAGTTCTGGATTAAAAAGGTCCACTGATGGGCACGCCATCTCAGGTATTTCAAGTGCCAGACTTGTGTGTATGAATGTGCAAATGGTATGTATGAGTGTGTGTGTGTGTTATGTGTATGCAGGTATACATAAGCATTAGAAATGGGCTTTGTAGACTGCCCCCCATCTACTTGACAAAGATTAGAAGGTCCAGGTCCATGCACTCGGACATACAGATGTAAATAAGACACAAAGAATTCACACCTAGTCAGGGAGACTCGGTAGGTGCACAAATAACGATGGCACACAGCATCACAGGAGTGTCGTGAATGAGGTCCAAACAGAACAACACAGGATTCTGGAGGGAGGGGAAAACATTACCTCTGGTTGAATTCATGGGGCCTCAGAGGTTTCATCTGTCTTCGAGGGTTTCACTGTACGGGTGAGGTCCTTTTAAGCAGACTGCGTGGCATGAACAAATGCGTGGAGGGGTAAGAGAGGAGAAAGGTCAGAGAGCAGTGAGCCAAGCCGTCATGAAAGCCATCGCAGGTAACAGGTGCTCATTTCAGGGGGGTCTCCTGGAGACTTCATCCTAAAGCACCCTTTGCATCCTTCAACCCGTCACTTCCCACTTCTTAAACATTCTTCATTCTCCTTCTCAGCTGTAATGACTATAACAGCATCTCCACCTGGACTCCTACAGGAGCTTTAACTGCCCTGCAAGTGGTCAGGCCAGGCTTCAGGACCGGCTACCTGAGGAGGTAACAAGACCCTAATCCCCATAAATATTTAAGCCAAGGGAGAACATCTCCTTGTCTGAAATTTTGGGCATTATAAACCAAAACAGGGAGCAAATATTAGTTGTTGATGTTAGGGTGGTAGCGGTCACATTATGGATGACAACATAGGGAATGTGTTCATCACAGGAGGGGGTGGACTAGAGACTCATCAACCTGAGAAAGGGAAGCTGGTTTCCAAGAGAATAAGTGACTGGCTCAAGGTCATCCAGCTAATGAATGGTGGGACCCACATCTTCTGAGTCGTTTTCGCAGCCCATGCTGCCTAAATGGTGTTGAACATTCATTTCCATCTGCCTGAATAAATGACAGTTTTCTAAAAATGACACTACTGGGTGTTAGCACTGATGTTAGAAACCCCGAAGTTAAAAACAGTTTTCAAACGTGCTGGATTTTTCCTTCAAAAGTTGTGTTCAGATGATTCTGTAATTTGGGCAATTAATGCACTCTCATTACGTGTCCCTTGACACTGACTTCCTGTCCGTTTGGAGACGTCTAGTGTAGCAATTGAGGACTCTGGAACTTAATATCCTGGTTTTGATCGACACACTAAGGTAAAGGGCCTTAAGCAGGATTCTTAACCTTTTTGTATCTGAGTTTCCTCATCTAGAAAATAGTGATAAAAACAGTACCTATCTTATAAGATTGTCTTGAGGATAAAAAGAGTTAATACATATTAATAGTTAGAACAGTGCCTGGCATGTGCTAAGAGTATAATAAAAGCTTGCTACTATTATCATCATCAGTAATTTTGTTATTTTACATGGCGGAAGCTCTCAACCCCTATATTAACGGCTCGGAACTGATCAGAATCAAGCATGCCACAAACGATCCTTGTCCGTGCATCTTTACTCCTTGTGACTAGAGCTGGGTGACTCAAAACCCTAAATCAGTTAGGGTCCAGGCACAAAAAGAGGTGGCATACTCAACCAGATAATGGAGGAACTATTTATAGAGGTGTGGGAAGGTCTGAAAGGCCAAGTGGATAGGGGAGTGGTCGGGGGAGCCAAAAGAGGGAGCTAGAACTGTCAAAGGGTCACCTGATAGGAGCTGCAGCCTTCAGAAAGGGGTGTAACCGCCCACGGTACCCTGGCAGAGGCAGAGCCAGGCCCCGTGTTCCATTCTCCCGCTGGTGCTTCCGTTGACCAACCACAGCCAGAGGGCAAGAGAGTCTGTAAAGCAGTCAAGAGAGTTAGCCTCCTGGGGCACGGAGCTGGACAGAGACTGGTGGAAGGGCTGGAGGGGCCCATGGAGAATATCCAGCACAAGATCCTTTCT
The DNA here is from genome assembly GCF_008692025.1 of Phocoena sinus. Classification (NCBI taxonomy): domain Eukaryota; kingdom Metazoa; phylum Chordata; class Mammalia; order Artiodactyla; family Phocoenidae; genus Phocoena; species Phocoena sinus. The sequence goes on from NC_045770.1 coordinate 70,028,302, forward strand.
CACTTTGCTATGATGTCCTATAGAAAATGTACCAATGATAGCAATACAAACCTAACCATAATTAGGGGGATAGGAGTTGTTCCTTAAGCCTTCCCAACTGGAACGTGACTTTTGAAAAACTTTTTGGCTCAGTATTTTCCATACAATATTAAATCCTACTAGAGTTTTGTTGCAATTAGACTAGTGAACTAAATGAAACACACACCAGACTGCAAAAGATAAGAGACTTGGCACCTAAATTCTGAGTTTAAATATCAGCTCTACTTCATGTCACCGGAATGACCCTGGGGACTGAATGAACTAAATGCAGTGAGAGCAGGTGAAGTAAGATATGAGAAACAGCGTAAGCAACAGGTCTTGATGAATGCGTACATGTTGGGGGTATGTACTGAAGAGTAAGGTGGAAGAAGCCAGGAAGATGGCGAAGCCATGGACCGAGTTAGGGGATCCAGGGGAGAAGATGGTTTTTCGTTCCTTGCAGGAGCACCTATTATTCCCACTCTCTTCAAAGCCCGAAAGTCCTTCACTTTCCTGGTTAAATGGACTCAGGGGGAAATATTCATGCCGGTGGCCTCTTGGCAGCTGAGGTCTGTACTGACCCAGGTCGCCAGGACACAGCTGCCACCTTGGAAACTCAGTACGTAGTTTGGACTGATTCCCCTATTAACTAGGAATTTGCAGTCTCAGGAGAGGGATAATTAGCACAAGTGATGCAATTTGGCTCATCCTCAACTGAAAGCTAAAAGGAGACAATCAACATCAAAAAGCCTCTTGGTCCAGAAGTATGCAAGGAAGTGACTAAGGATGGAGGGATTTTGATTTTGTGCTTTTAGTTTTCAGCTGAACCAGTCCCTAATTGGAACAATATCATTAATTGCACGTTTGTCCCCATGTGGTCTCCGGGCCCCTTCATCTGCTGCAGATAAGGATCCCTACCATAGGGCAGTTTATCACCATGTCCTGTGTCTCGTGTTGTAGTTGAAGGCAGTGTGGGATGGCATGTTTCACTGCTAGGATAGCAAATGCAGCTGGCAAATTTACTGGGTTTACCCCTCCCTATCCAAACAGATTGCTCTTCTCTTCCTCCCTCACTGATGGCATCCCGTGCAAAGAACTGCAATAATTAAGACGTCTGGTCACCAGTGTCCAAAAAGGAGGGAGCTGTGCTTTAATAGCTAACTCCCAGTGGAAAAACTTCCCAAGAATTTGCTTGGGTCAAAGACTTTTCGGACTCTCCCGAAGCAAGTGATAAACTTCTCTTGAGCCCGTGCGGTGTGCTGGAATTGTGGAGACACAATACACAGTAAAACACAGCCTCTGCCATCAAATAGGTTAGATTTAAGTTAGGAAGCAAATGCATACACATAAGCAGGTGACAAACAATGTAAGCCAACCAGAGGATCTAGGCTTCATCCGAGTTCCACTGAGCTTAGGATCATGGAATACCTCTGAGCCACTATCTTCCCCTGTAAAAGGGCATCCTAGGACTATTGTGAGAATTAAAATAGAGATTGCTTATGAAAGCATCTTAAAAACAAGTGTAGGGTTTCCCTGGTGGCGCAGTGGTTGAGAGTCTGCCTGCTGATGCAGGGGACACGGGTTCGTGCCCCGGTCCGGGAAGATCCCACATGCCGCGGAGTGGCTGGGTCCGTGAGCCACGGCAGCTGAGCCTGCGCGTACGGAGCCTGTGCTCCGCAACGGGAGAGGCCACAACAGTGAGAGGCCCGCATACCAAAAAAAAAAAAAAAAAATAACCATACGTATTCATTATTACTATTACTTACTGTGATTTACAAAAGTAAATCGGAAATAACTTAATTTTCCAATGACGCCAAATGCAAAAGTAATTTTTGGCATTAAGCATTCATAGAAACTATCTAATCATCTACAAAGTTGCTTGGAATAACCAGAAAATACTCCTGTTATACTCTTAAGAAAAATCAGGAATAAAAATTTCAGCGTGGTTCAATTTCAAGTTTGTAAAAACAATTTATAGGAAAAAATGCAAAGAGAAACACCAAAATGTTAAATATTAAATGTTAAAATGACATCTTCCTTGGTAGCAATAAGATCACCTAGCACCCAGATCTTGGTTTCTAAATACCATTCCCCACTAGAAGGGACCAGGAACCCTTAGAAAAATGGCTGGCTCCAGGGCTGAAACTGAGAAAGCATAAGATGTGCTTGGGATATTGTCTTATCTCAAACAATATGGAAGTGCTCAAAAAATGATAGGGAGGTTTCAAAAGGACAGAGAACCCATTTTGAAGCAACTCCCACTGGCCAAATCTAGGATAAATGGTGGCGATGGAGAATCTGAATAAATGACGGTAATGGATTGTTACCCATGGAATAAAATAAGAATCCATGAACTCATACTGAAATTAATTAAATGATCTCAGCATGGTACAATTTCAAGTTTGTAAAAATACTGTATAGGGGGAAATGTGTTAATTAATGAATTTAATTAAATACAAAAATTGAAAAGAATGGAAAGTTCTTCCTTACAGTAGAATTTCAACTAATCAATAAATAAAAAATCATAATATTAGAAGTCACGATTTGACAGCCATAGTAATAAGTTATTCAAGAAGGAATTATCAATATATGCTAAAACTAACGTATGAAAACTTCAATGAGAAACATGATATCTACTTTGTCTCAAAGCGTCTTCTCACAAAATGCTCCCTAATTTCAAAGGGAAAAAGAGTAACTTTATATGAAACAGCCTGTAGATACCACCTTAACCAAGTGATCTAAGTTAACATCCATAGTAATGGGACGTATCTACATCCGGTGGCTGATATAATGTAATGATAAGAATACTATATTTTATTCCTCTGATGTTCATGACAAAAATGCATAATTTGAATCCGTTATTAAAAAAGTCACATCATATTGAGGGATGGTGTACAAAACTGACCTGTATTGTCCAAGAATGTCAGATCATGAAAGGCAGAAAATTTAAAAACTGAGGAAACTGTTTCAGTTTGAGAGACTAAAGAGACATGAAAACTAAGTACAGGGTTTCCCTGGTGGCACAGTGGTTGAGGTTGAGAGTCCGCCTGCCGAGGCAGGGGACACGGGTTCGTGCCCCGGTTCGGGAAGGTCCCACATGCCGCGGAGCGGCTGGGCCCGTGAGCCATGGCCGCTGAGCTTGCGCGTCTGGAGCCTGTGCTCCGCAATGGGAGAGGCCACAACAGTGAGAGGCCCGCATACCGCAAAAAAAAAAAAAAAAAAAAAAAAAAAACTAAGTACAATGCATGATCATAGATTAGATCTTGGAGTAGATTTTTTTCTTTTGCCATAAAAGACATTATTGAGACAATTAGAGATATTTGATTAAGGTTATATATTAGACAGTAGCATTGCACCAGCATTAATTTCCTAATTTGGCTAAAGGAACATTTGTTATATAAGACATTATGTTTTTTTAAAGGAAATAAATACATCCTTAAGTATTTATGAATAAAAGCCATCATGTCTCCAATTCATTCTAAATCGGTTCAGAAAGAGTAATGATTGGCACACACACACACACATATGTGTGTGTAGATATATACATATGGCAAGAATGATGATACGTATGTGATAAAATGTAAACATTTAGGGAATCTGCGAGGTAATGTAGAATTATTTACACTATTGTTACAATTCCTCTGTAAATTTAAATTATTGAAAATAAAATGTTGAAAATATAGTAATATTAGACAATGGGGTCATTTTTTCTTCTTTATACTTTCCTGTACTTCTCATATATTCTGTAGTTAATGTGTGGGATGGATAGAAGCATACGTACATACACACACGTATGTGAAATAAGGTTTTTATATCATTCCATTAACACTACTCTCGTACTTTATACTCTGTTGTACTGTAATGCATTGCTGTATTGTACATTAATACATTGTACTGTAATACATATCCAGTGTAATACAAATTATGACAGTTTCCTTCAGAAAAATAGCATCATCAGTCAGCTATGGGACTTCAGTAAGCCTAGAAAAACAAAACTCCCAAAAGTTCAGAGACTTCTTACAACAGGGCCTTACTTCTCACTCACGTTACCTGTGGACGGTTAGTTGGCTGCATTCTGGGGCTCAGTTGCATATGGCTTTCCTATCCTGGAAATAAGCATTCTCTATATTGGTATCATGGCAAAGACAAAAGATCAAGAGAGGTAGAAGAAAAATGCAAAGAAAAAAAAAGAAAAGTGCAATGGTTCTTAAAACTTCTGTTTACACATGGCACATGACAATTTTTCTCACATTTCATTAAGCAGCGAAATTACATGACCAAGTGGAAAATGGGGCAAAGAACTATATTTATCCCATAGGGAAGCTCTTCAAATCACATGATAAGAGGCAGGGATATATAATCTTCTTGGAAAGGAGGAATCAAAAGTTGGGAACAGAGATACAGTATTCCACAATAAGTATCTTGATCATAAATATTTGCTTCCCTCCCTTCTGCACACAAAATATACCACTCCTCAAAGGAAAAGCCCAAAAAGTCTAATGGGATATGACAATAAGTGGAAAGCCCAGGTTCTTATAATAGTCTCTAGGTTAAAGGTGGTCAAATGTGGCTCCTCTTGATCGAGAGACCCATGAACCAAAACAAAACAAAAGACAGTTAACTTTTCTTCCCCCAAATTCAACGTGCATTGGTGGAACAGAACCAGGATAACTGCAATGAATTCTCCCATTTGTAAAGGAGAATAATAACGTAGAAGCATCAAGCGATCACTTGTCCACAGCAATTCTGAAATATGTCTGGGCAAATACAGTTAAACCCATGTGCTGAAGTAAGGAATGTTCTTTGATTAAATACCAGGTCTTCTTCTCCCTGGGTGCAGTCATTGCTCTCCATGGCTCTTGGCTTCATACTTGGATAATTTCTTCCTTTTCCATTATCTTCTTGATACATCTGTAGAGAACATTAAGGAATCTTCTGTCCTTGGGAGCTGAGTGGCAGAAATTTGGGGGCCTTAAAGTTAGTTTATGTCTTTAACAGTTGCAGTCTCTTAATTCATGCTGGTGGCTCTTTTGGAAATAAAAGTCTCTCAAAACCATCATTGGCTATTCACCAACCAACATTATGTGCCAATAACGACACCCAGAATTCTTTTGAAGACATGCCTCTCTTTCTAGAATTAATTAGAGGTGCTTCAAACTTATCATGCTTTCTCATGAGAGAGCAAACCCTTCGTTTCCTTTCCCTGAACCAATGTAAATAATTTACTCAGGATCACCTTAATTCATTTAAACATTTTAACAAAGGATATGGAGGTTACACCCTTAATTTGGACTTTGCTTGGGGCCTTAATATAATTATCTTTTGTTGCTCAACACATTTTTCAGTTTAACTTTTACAGGTTGCATATGAGAATCACTTATATCCTACAAGTCCTGAAAGTTCTGGATTCTCTCTTTTCCCTTTTATTCCTGCTTGAAAACTGGACAATTACTTCTGAGCTCATCTCTTTCTTATAGTACCTTGTCACATGCCGCCAAGAACAAAAAAGTACACAGGTCTCATTCTGTTTGCCAAACTCTTCACCTAAAGCCACACCTTCATTAGGTAAATTATTATCCTCCAGGTTATCTCAGGAAATAGTTTTACCAAATGTTTAGCCACTGCCTGACATGAGTCACTTTGTTGTCAACTTCAATAATAATTTCCTCCCTGCCCACTGCTTGACTGTGAGCCAGTGCCACATAATTTGGTTGTTTTTGTTTCATTTTGTTTTGTTATGGTAACACCCCACTCTGGTACCAATTTCTGTATTAGTCAGCTTTCACTGGGTATGACCATGGTAACAGCCCCAAAATCTCAGTGACTTCCAAAAACAGTGGTTTATTTTTGTTCATGTGTAATGTGAGCCTTACACCCAGTGAAGACTGACTTATACACTTCTATACTAGAAATGTGAGCTCAAAGGAAAAGCTCCAAAGCTTCAGAGATGGTGTAGTAACAAGAAGGAGTTCTACAAGAGGGGAAAAACTGCCTCCTCCTGCTGTATTCCCTAATACAGTAAATGACTTCACCATCTATCGGGCTTCCTGAAGCTACAAATAGATAGATGAGTAATCCTCTACTTCTCCCTCTCCTTCATCCCCTGCATCCTCCAGGCTTCAAATAAAAATATTCTTGGCAACTAGAACATTACCTGACTTATTGTGTAGTCTCTCAATAGTTGTTAAGTTAATGTACAAAATTATCTGATTAAAAGAAAATCTAATGCTTATTAAATCCCTACTCTGTAGCAGGGACTATCATCCCATAGCTGTTAAGTGATAGTACAAGGAACCAAACCCAGGTCTTTCTCACTGAAATGCCCCTGTTCTTATAATATACTTTATACCTCTGTCATTGCTTTGGGACTAACGGGAGGTCCATAAAAACTGGCATAGGCAGATCCTCGTTTGCCATTGTCCCATCTCTGTGCATTCAGACATGCTGTCTACAAGGGGCAACATGGCCTACTTATTCACTAAGGCTAACAGGGAACACACGTCCAGGGTCATCTTTATCTTCATCTGAAGGACTTCAGAGCATCTCTTTGATTTAAGGGAATCTTCTTGAGAAGTGTTAGTACCTCCCTCCAAACTCTAGGATTACCCAGGAGGAAGAGCCTTATGTTGCTGCTTTAATTACCTGGCCATTCTTCTCACTAACTAGGAAATTACGAGAGAAACACAGCACTGAGAGCACTGTATCTAAGACAATGTTTACAGATCACAGTAGCTAGTCGTCAAGGATAAGAAGGCGCCCAGTATTCATGCCCTGATATAGTCTCCCCCAGCACTGAATCTGACTTGGTCTGTGGCTTGCTTTAATGGATAGAATGTGGTGTTATGCTGTGCCAATTCTGAACTTAAACTTTCAGAATGCCTCACAACCACTTTTGCACTTTTAGGAGCCCTGTAGAAATCTTGTTACCTGCTGGAAGGCACACTTGCAGAAACCAGGTGGAGAGGCCACTCAGAGAGGAGGAGGTCTCAGATTACATGAAGACAGAAAGAAAGACCCAGCCATCTCAGCATCCCAGCTGAGTTCAGCCTTCTAGTCAACCTTTCCTCATTTCCACGGCCATTGTGAAAAGTCAGATGAAATAATGGCTGGGAGGGTGCTGTCTAATCTCTGCCGGAGCACACAGGTTTGTGTTATCACACATTCAATCAACCATAAGTGTGTGTTGAGCATTGAGTTCAGCCAGACAGTAGTAGATGGAATAGGAAAGGGGATGTCAAGTCTATCCTGGAGGACCTTCCACTGGAGAACAAAACAAACTCATGCACAGAGATGACACTGTGTGCTCAGATATTCTCCCTCTCAGCTCTTGGCAGAACCACAGGGATGGGAGGGAAGCAAGGACGATCAGGGGTGGGTGACAGGGCGGAGGGGTCTGTGCCTCTGAAGGTCAGAACACATAATGAAGCAGTCACACCACCTCTCCTAAGGGAGACAGATTTGTTATGGCACATTCTGGGGAAATCAACTAACTTGTCATGGGCTTTTCTGGTGAAACTTGATTTCAGACATAGGACCTTAGAGGAGAGAAAGCAAGGTGACGTGGCAGTATCCCCAAGGTGCTAGAATTCTGGTAGACCCTTCTCCAGGGGACACAGGGGATTTTTGAAGCCAATTATACTCTAAATTAACTTGCAGCTCCTGGAAATGCCTTCTGGTCTTTGGAGAGAGATCAAGAGTTCCTGGAAAAGAGCCACGACAGGGGCAAAATGAGGGACACACTAACAGGAAGTGGGCCGCATGGCTTTACAATGTGTGCAGTCAAGAACTAAAAAGGACATAAATAAGGGAAAGTTAAATTCACTCCCAGCTACAGTGGCCACAGCAGCCCTCAGGGGTCAAGGCGGCTCCACAGGCTGCCGGAACCACTAAACTGGGTCCTGGACAACCTGCCAGGGCTAATCCTGTCCTGCGTTCCCGGTAACCCCTCCACATGGCTGATCCTGCCCCATGAAAGAGGCTAGGCATACAGAATTCTAGAATAAGCAGAGCTTTAACGTTCCAGCCAAAACCTTGCTGCTTTCTGAGCATCTCAGCATGGTTCATGGGTATAAGTTGGACAGACTTATCTCAAGACATGCTGGGACCTCAGCAGTACAGACTGATGGCCTAGGAAAGAAGAGCCCTGACTGCACCAAGAGGAATGCCAAAGGACCTTCAGAGATGCCCAAATGAGTGTGGTGAGCCCAAGCTTGAATGAGGCTGCAATTTCTGTCAAAGAAAATCTACTGAGTGGGTCAGTATAACAACAAGAAACCCGCTTGGAATGGATCCATGTATCAGGAATAATGGTAAATCAGCAATGCAGAGTGCGCGTGGGGCTGTGAATGACGACCAGGCCCACTGACTTATGGGCTGAAAGCAAGAAGGCCAATTCTAGGCTCCACTCAATAGAAGAGATGATCCTACAAATGCCCTGCCAAGTCTTGATCAGAATTTCCTCAGGGCATGGGACTGATGGAAGACACCAGTGCCTACAACTTGGGAAGTCAAGGACTGATCATCTCAGTGATGGAGTGCTCGCATTTGCCTCCCGTTTTCTGGAAATTTTCATATTAGATCCATTCAATCCCTGCGTACACATAACTATATCAAAGCTTGGCTCATACCCTGGAGGACCAGCTCTCTATACGTATACATCTCTATATTTAATGCACTTTAAATTCCACTTCAGTGCTCTAATGACTCAACATCTCTCTCCTGCCAATGCTTAGAACCAAAGACCCCGTCTCAGATGGAAACTTTACCTTGACCACGTTGATCCTCCCCTCGAAGGTCTATAAGTCAGTCAAAGATTCCCTCATTACTCTACCCCAGCAAGTTACACGAGAAGATTTCTTATCCTATTTGCCCCTTTCATACATGCCTAGGCCTCTTTTCCACCCAGGTAAACCCCATATCCCTCACAGGGATATTTCAAAAGTGAGGTGGAAGTACAGCTCAAACAGACGCCAAAGGACCATAAAACTATTTTAGTTGTCAAACTTTTTTTTCCAAACCATATTTTCCACAGTGGACTGGCATGTATACGTAACAGATATGTGCCGAGCTGCTCCAGATGAACAAAGGGCAGGGGAAGGAGATCCTTAGGCCTCCAAGGGACTCAGGGGCTATCAGAGCAGAAGAGGAGAGCCACCGACCTAGACTGTGTCGCTTAATTTACGAAGGAGAGCACTGAGCCCTGAGAGTGGAAGGAGTTTGCCCGGAGTCACAGAATAAATCGGTGCTAGAGCCTAAACCAGAAACACTGTCTGCTCTGACTTTATACATGGAGATCTCTATGCTCTCTCTCTCTCTAAAATTTATCCAGGATATCCATGGAATCAGATAATCAAGTTGTTCAAATATATCCATTTGACTTGATCCATCTTATTTGGGAAATGTGTAAAATAACAAATCCAACATAATGTCAAGCCGTATTTTATTAAATTTCATTGGATCCCTATTAGGATCATCATAAATCTTTTATTTTAGGAAAATCAGAAAATGCTCCAATTGAATAAAAAGTATAAGTTGATTACATTAGAGAAAAGGGAACCCTCCTGCACTGTTGGTGGGAATATACATTGGTACAGCCACTATGGAGAATGGTATGGAGGTTCCTTAAAAAACTAAAAATAGAGCTACCATATGGCCCTGCTATCCCACTCCTGGGCATCTATCTGGAGAAGAACATGGTCCGAAAGGATACATGCATCCCAGTATTCATTGCAGCACTGTTTACAATAGCCGAGACATGGAAGCAACCTAAATGTCCATTGACAGAGGAATTGATAAAGAAGATGCGGTACATAGATACAATGGAATACTACTCAGCCATGAAAAAGAATGAAATAATACCATTTGCAGCAACATGGGTGGACCTAGAGATTGTCATACTGAGTGAAGTAAATCAGACAGAGAAAGAGAAATATCATGTGATATTGCCTGTATGCAGAATCTAAAAAGAAATGATACAAATGAACATATTTACAAAACAGAAACAGACTCACAGACTTAAAGAATGAACATATGGTTACTGGGGTGGAAGGGTAGAGGGAAGGGATAGTTAGGGAGTTTGGGATTGGCATGTACACACTGCTATGTTTAAAAAGGATAACCAACAAGGACCTACTGTACAGCACAGGGAACTCTGCTCAATGTTATACGGCAGCCTGGATGGGAGGAGAGTCCAGGGGGGGAGAATGGATACATGTATATGTATGGCTGAGTCACTTTGCTGTGCACCTGAAACTATCACAAGATTGTTAATCGGCTATACTCCAATATAAAATAAAAAGTTAAAAAAAAACTTTCATTGGATCCCTGTTAGGGTCATCATAAATATTTTAGGAAAATCAGAAAATGCTCAAATTGAATAAAAAGAATAAGTTGATTACATTAGAGAAATAATTCAAATGTGCTTTGAAAATGCATTTTGCTTGTTTATTCATTTATTTATTATTGGCTACCTTGGGTTTCTGTTGCTGCACGAAGGCTTTCTCTAGTTGCAGTGAGCGGGAAGTACTCTTTGTTGCGGTGACAGGCTTCTCATTGTGGTGGCTTCTCCTATTGCAGAGCACGGGCTCTGGAGTGCAGGCTCAGTAGTTGTGGCGCACCAGCTTAGTTGCTCCGCAGCGTGTGGGATCTTTGCGGACCAGGGATCAAACCCGTGCCCCTCTGCATTGGCAGGCAGATTCTTAACCACTGTGCCACCTGGGAAGTCTGAAAATGCATTTTTCTAATAAGTCATTGAAATAATCTTTCTATGGAAAACTAAGTTATTAATTTAAATAGACTTAATGTATCTGCTCATGATCAATGTAAAGAGCTGGAATCGGCACTTTTTCGAAGCACATGTAGAAAATTTAGCAGAATATGAGATTTAGTAATAGCCGCACAGAAGGGTGAAATTAGTCTAGGGACTCAAGTTTTATGACGTGCATATGGTGACCATATTTTCTAAACAAAAAATCAGGACACATGGTTGACAAGTAAGAATACCCTTATGGGGACAATGGTCTGTTCCAGAGAACCTGGTCTGTTCCAGAGAACCTGGAACATATGGTCCAGGCTGCAGAAGCAATTTTGAGAGGCTTGTCTCCTTCACAATTAATCGTCTTATTCGTGGTTTGAGAAACCAACGTGTATTCCCAGTGTCTGTGTTCTTAACTTTCACTTTGTCCTCCTCAGGCAAACTTTATTAAGAAAAAGAAAAGTCTTTAAAAAGTTAAAGTTCTATAGAAACCTGAAAGTCCATAATTATTAACAACACTATAAAATATATAATTTATGTATTGATATACTGGGCCAAATATTTGTTTACTTATCCATTCAATAAATAGTTTATCTGCTCATTTTGTATTAGGTACTGTTCTGGGCACTGAGGTTACAGTGATGAATCAACCCTGATCCTTTCCCTCATGGAGCTTACAGTCTAAAAGACAGTACACTAACATAATAATAATCATGGCTTACTAGTCATAGTCATAGTAAATAGTCCACTTGCCATCCTTTCAACCAATTTTGTGTGATGTAGCAGATCGTGCATGCCTATATTATCAGACATGTTGGAACGAGTCACTTCATTGCTTTGCACCTCAGTCCCCTAATCTACGTGGGGATAATTAATAGCTTCTCTTCATAGGATAAAAGAGAATGGGATGTGCATATAAAATGCTTTTACTGAGACAGTCTGCAGTTTTATTCTTTACAATAAAGGTAAACAAATAAAATGCAAAAATAATCTCAGTTTATTAAGGCGTCCAGATAAACAATCTTTGCAGAATACATTATGAGCTCCCTAGAATACACAGCCCTCGTATACATGCGCTTACACAGCTCTTAGTCCAATTCACTCAGATTCAGAAAGAAGTAACTTGCTTCAAGTAAAGAACTCGCCTGTCTTCACTACTGTTTGTATACATCTCTAGTATAAATGTGCTCAAAGGTATCACACTGAAGTTTGAAAAACCAAGCAGCGGGTATGGCCTAGCAGTCATCAGCGTTCCTGCAAAGAGCTAGGTCCCCATGCAGTAAACAGGAACCATTTTGCAGGTGGGAGAGGGCTCCCCACTTTCTTTAGGGGATCTAGATTTGAAGAATGATTGATAGATGTCTCACCCTAGGAGTTAGATGGTGAAATGGCTTTTGTCAGAAGGAGGCAGGTCTGGAGGTAGGATGGTGTAGGTCTCTGAGGAAGATCTTGCCAGCCAGATATGATAGTTTTCCAACTTATTCTCTGGATGCATTTCCCTTTTCTCATCCCCAGCTTTAATAAAATTGCGAAAGCAGCCAAGCCTTTTTTATAGCTTTGCAGAAGAGTATTAAGACAACATCTAGCAGGACACTTTCAGCCCTTACCACACCACAAACACACTCTAAAATGTTTTCTATACATCTTTCTGAATGCCCGGGATAGCACATCCCCTATATTATGTCCTGGTAGGTTAGTCCTTAACTAGAGAAATGGCTGTGGTTGGTCTTCAGACAAAAGAGATACGGGGGAGGTCTTGATGGAGCAAGATGATACATCAACACCCCTGCATCTCCCTCATGCTTATGACATCATCAGGTAGCCCAAGACTGTACCAGTTGCTTAAATTCAGCCCGTTGTGGTCTTCCTCCCCTTTTCCTACATGCCAGTAGTCAAAGGAGTGCGTGTAGCCCCACATGAACCAGCCCGTGGTTGCAGAGGAACGGGAGTTATTCTGCATGCAACACAAAGTCCTGAAGAAGTCGTAACTGAGTGATGAAGAAAACGGTAGGGGTCACCAGAGGCAGGAAGCACGTGACTCGGCCAGCATCTCAGCAGCAGCGTGTCAGCCTGTGGTTCTCAGCTGGCCGCACTCCAGAGGGCCAGACTCCAGACATGTAGGCAGCGCAGACAGAAAAGTAATTCTCTGGAGGCCAGAAAAGCCAACCGGGCACCTGGGATCTTAGCCACCATTGACATGTACAGCATTCTTGCCATAACAACTGGTTAAAGGTAATAAACCCCCTCTTACTTAAATGGCAAGTGACTAGGACTGTTCGTTTTTGCTTTCAACAGAAGTGTAAAAGAAAAGGATTCAAAGGGAAGAAAAATAACCCTGACTCATTCCCTGAGCAGTGAGGCAAGAATTAGAAGAGACAGCCTATGTTTACATAGAGCCCATCGATAGGTCCCCAAACGGGTCTCCTTGCTTTCATTGTCCCCACACATTTCTTCTGTCAAAACTCTTAAGCAGGAGATTTTCTTTGGGGAAACATGATAAAAATTATGATTGCTAAGCTATCCTGCTTTTTAAATTTATAGACTCGAACTCCCTATGCGTACTCCTTCAGGGACCACGTACATTTATTCTGACACCACATATGCTCAAATGACAGACGTGCCCACTCAGGTGTCACACCTATTACCTGCATGATGAGAACTGAGGTACCCACAGATGGGTGACCAGCTGCTGATGAGGGAAAGTTCTGCTCTTTCTTGGAAGTTCCTCTTCTCAGAAAACTCTTTTCTTCCTCCTCCTTCCTCACAAAAGTTTTATTGTCCTCATCATTTTATGTTACCATGTCCCATGTTATAATAGGACCAGATCTCCTCTGTCTTCATGGACTGCAGCCTCATCTAAAAATCTAAGGACCAGCCATGTAGTTAAAGTTTTAACTCTCAGGTAGATTGCTTTTTACCAGTAGACTTTTGTATTTGTCATTGGTCGTTTCCAAGTAACTTTCAGCCATCTTCAGGAATTGTGTGTACTCTCTCTCTTTCTCTCTCTCTCTCTCTCTCTCTCTCTCTCTCTCTCTCTCACACACGCACACACTGAAATACAAACACCATTCATGCCACTGGTTGGTTGACTCCCATCTTATAATTGTCTTAGAACAGATGCCTGTAAGTCAGCCTCAGCTCCCTTTTTGAAAAAATGCCAATCCCTCCTGCCTTTCAGCCTGGGTAAGCCCACCTGCATTACTAAAAGTTACCACATCATTTGCCCTGGAAAACTCCATGGACCTCGAACAGATATTCAAAGTGTTTAGGGGGAAAATAAAATACATTAACGGCATTGCCAAATAACTGTGGGGAGGGAGCCTCAGAAGTCACCACGGGCCTGACTGGAAGCCTATGAATCTTTGCAGAGTAAAATCCTTTTAGCCCAGGATCCCTCCAGGCCACAGAAACTGCCCTTGAGTACATAAAGATGGATCTGAGGCTACTGGCCACACCTCGGGCTGCAGGAGAACTTGTGCATTTTTTAAAACGATGTTTATCGGGCCTACGTTGTTTTTCTAGCTCAAAACTGAGACATGAAAATGGAATTTTTAGCCAGTAACTCATACATTTAGATTCCTGGTTTTTAGGTTTTGGGAAAAATGCACCTAGTTGTTTTCTTATTACAATACTGCTGGTTTTGTTCACCGGTCCATGTTTTTCTTGGACTGTGGTGGAGTGGAATGTTTTAAATTATGGGCTTTTGCTTTTTACCCTCCGATGTCTACTAAATAAGTCCATCGTCTAATTCTAAAATTGTGAGGCAGCAAACATGCACTTGTAGCCAACAAAGCTACATTTTTATTCCAGAAAGGGTATTTCTGTTCTAAATTTACAGCAAAATAGCTCTGGAGACAAAGGCAGGATTTCAGCCAAACCAGACGTGCTTCTTTATAATGGCATGTGGCTTCCAGTACGTTGCTAAGTAGTCTACCTTACTGAATGTTTCTCTTCGTTATTAAAATCTATCGTAAAGTGTTTTGAACCTTCAGCTGATGTTAAAAAATAACATTGGCTATGTTTTGATTTAGCCATTAAGACAAAGCTCAACAACAAAGACAGACCCACCACTCTGCGGGATAAAGAAATCTGATATTATTTGGAATCAAAGACTAAGTCATATTTTAGGCTTTTGTTACCAGCAATGTTACAAATCCAAAGCAGTCGTAAATTAAATTTAAGTGAAATGGATTAAATCGCTCTTGGTAGAGCTACTGCAGTTTGGCTAGGCTCCCCGTCCCTCTCTTTTCTGCTGTAATCCTTTCAGGCAAGGGGCTAGGGGTGGACACTGCATGGCCTTCAATGCCCTTCCTGATCTGAGATTTCAGGGACTTTATAATTCTGAAACTACAAGCTACTCTGAATCAGTAAGTCTGATTCTCTGCCTACCTGACTCTCAGACATCATGGCAGGTCACTGGGGTGAACTCCTAGCCTTCAAAAGGAGCTACGGGTCACAATGAAGCAGAGAACCCGGGTAAATGCCACCTCGCCTTCTAAGCAGGCATCGAATTATTGATCCTGATCCTGCCAACTCCTGGGGAAGTCAAAGGTAAAATGAGAAGAACTTATTAGAACTTTTGACCCTAAGTTGCTTATAAGTAAACAACAATGAGAACAAAGCCATGTCAAGGTTTAAACTCTTAAGTTTCAAATGTAGACTTGAAAGAACCTTGGCAATCTTTCCCTTCTTCCAATGTCTTTCCTTTTGTTTTTCTTTTAGAGTTTGAATTAGTCAGCTTCGCTACTGTTGGAAAACTGTGAATTGGGACGAGCATGATTGTGTTGCTGTTTGGATGTTGATGATGGTATGTCTTGGAGGAGGGAAGGGGTGTACAGTGCCCGCCACCTCCCAGCACTCAGATTAGCTTCAGTTAATAAAAGGCCAGACTCTTGCTTGGCACCAGAGCCGAGGAGACAAGCACATACTTTCCTGTGTCGTTAGAACATCGCGTGAAACCAGTTCCACTTACAAAGACTCCTTTCTTCCATCCTTGCTCTAAGCCACATTTCCCCATTTCATGTCTACTATTTACAGATTAGTACTAGAAATTGGGATCCTGATTGAAAGTCCTACTATTGGGAGAGAGGGGAGGGAAAACAAGCCTCATGTTAGTAAAACGTATTCTGCAGGAATCTAACTGGTCTGCCCTGCTATCCTCCTCCAGTCCCTGTCTTCTGCTACTGCTTTAGCTCCTGCTAGTTTTTGACCTTGGCTATCACTCAAATGCTAGCTCTGGTATGCACTGTGCAGGCAGGCCCTTAAGTTGTCCATCAGATGTAGCTTCTCCTGATGCCTCCCCAGCCCTTCCCGAATAACCATGATATTTGTCTGCTGTAACTTCAGAATCCACTTGCCCTGTTAAGCCATACTCTAGTCTGGGTGGGAAGCCATAGGGTTCTCAGTCTTTTGGCGCTAAGAGAGAAAGGAACAATTTTTTGCTTTAGCCAAAATGCTATAGGATTCTAAACTTGGGTGTTATATATTATAATCAGGTTGACAGATGGCAGCAATGTGTGGTTTGAAAGACACAAAATAACCCTCTCTTCCCTCTTCCCCCCAATACTGATCATGTCCTAGGGTCGGGAACTCTCGACACTTGTTCTGACCCTGGGTCACCCTGTGGAAGGTCCTCGTGGAAATGACGCAGGTAAGCTTTCTGGGAAGTGTGCATTAGCCTGAATTTGTTTTATATAGAATTGCAGAGAATAGAATCTCAGCATTTAGATCAGGCCCTCAGAGTTTCTTGCTCTATCTACTCAAACTACCATGAACCCCACGGAAATCTCACTCTGCTTTGCACAGTTCTGCTTCTTACAAACTCCATCCTGGTGTTAACAGTGATCGTCTCTACATGCTATAGGGTCATGGCTGATTTTTAAATTCTCTTTATACTTCTGTTTTTGTATGTTATAAAATTCTGTAATGAGCAGATATTATTTAATTTCTGTAAAAAAGTAAGCTTCATTGTTTTAAAACCAGGAAAAAGAAAGTTCTTTCCTATATGAGCCAAATTCTGCATCCCTGACATTTTCCCTCATAGGTTTTGTTCTGACATCTGATCAGTGAGCCTAATTCCTCTTCCCTTGACAACCATTCATATACCTTAAAGTATCAAGTACATTCTAGATTCTGCTCTTTCTAAATGTCTGCCCCTATTTTCATATAGTTTCTGGTGCCTTCTCCAGCCTGGCCAAACACTAAATGATCTCTAGCCTACCTGCAGTATTTAATAGTGGTTTAGATCTGAATATAGTAACAGCTAGTGTACATTTGCTCAGTGCAGATAACAGCGCAATATCACCTCCTTTAATCTGAGCAATCTACTCCTATAAATATAGCCTTTAGCTATCACAACACACTTTGGTTTCTGTTGACTGTTTAATTCATCTAAAATGCTTAGGACATCCCGCAACACATATGTAAACAAGATTTTTTCCGGCTTAAATTGAACAATTGATTTTTCAAAGCTAAATAAAAGACACTGCGTCCATCTTGTAACATTACCTCTTGTACTTTGGGCTCTTTATTTTAGCCCTTTAACGTTATTCTGATTCCTGGTCCTACCACCTAAGCCTCAGTGATCACTCTGCGCTTTGTGTCACCTGTGAATGTACTGCTCATGAACTGACAAGCCTAAGATGGGCTGGGAGACTCACCACTTGGAGGGACTGCCCTTTGAGCCAACAGGTGATTCTGAACATACTGGAAAAAACACTGGCTAGAAGACGCTAATTAGCATAACCAAGTCTCCATTTCCTCATTTTGTGATTTTTAATTTCTTCTTTTCAAGACTGTTGTGAGGATTAAATAATTTTAAGATAATGCCTTGAAAGATGTCTGTCACACAGAGGGTGCTCTTTACTATTAGCTTCACGTCCCATGCTGGTAAATTTGTTCAAGTAGTTGGGAACCAATGTAACCATGTAATAATCTAGCCCACACTTGGCTAAAAGCCTCGCAGGAAACCATCTCTGCCCTGCCTATGGTAACCCTTCTCACAGTCTCCCAAAATACAGAATAACAGGACAGCCTTCAGAGATGCACTTGAAACACCACTTTGAACTTTCACTTTTTCACAATGGCCTTGTACCAATTGTCACAATGGTATGAAGTTTAAAATGTAATAATAATGGCATCTTATATTTATGCAGATTTGGGGGGTTTCTAAGATACTTCTGTGCGCATGATCAAGCCATCTGTTACAGCAGTTCGGTTCGTTAGGATCCCTAACCCCCCACATTACAGATTAGCAACCTGATATCTGAAGAGTTCCAATGACTCGCTCAAAGCCGAGTAATCAATGACTGAGCTGGTACAAAACCCAGGTCTTGTGATGATTGGTTTTGTCCTCTTAACTTTCATTCCACCCAAGTTTGTTTTGGTTCTCAGAATGACCAAACGTCTCAAGGGTTACCTCTGAGTAGATCCCTATAAGAGGGCTTGGTTTAATAAAATGGGACCCATTTCTTTCTGACCTACACAAATTCGTTTATCCAATTAGCCTAAGGAAAGAACAAAATTCTAAGGACTGATAACTTTTCATTAGGGGAGCAGAAGGAGGGACAAGTCAAAGGTACAAGGAGTCAATTTAGACTGAGATATGACAGCAAAAAACCCAGAAAATGAAGTGAGGCAATAGACTGAGATATGACAGCAAAAAACCCAGAAAATGGAGTGAGGCAAAGTGCTAGTGAAGAGCAAAGGAGCACTGAGGACAATCTTTGTTAACATCACGCCTGTTTCCCAAAGCCACTACTACGCGTCATTTTTAGATCTATATTCTTCTGCCCTAAATCCTAAATAGCACCT
Organism: Phocoena sinus; assembly: GCF_008692025.1. Taxonomy (NCBI): domain Eukaryota; kingdom Metazoa; phylum Chordata; class Mammalia; order Artiodactyla; family Phocoenidae; genus Phocoena; species Phocoena sinus. The sequence goes on from NC_045770.1 coordinate 70,046,885, forward strand.
TTCAGCTCTCCAATATTCTCCATAAGCCTTCGCTCACTCCTCCAAGGAACTGTATCACTCACATGCATGCATTTGCAAAGTCTTGCTCATGGACAGTGCCAAGGAAAATACATCCACAATGTGGCCGTGGTCAGGGTCTGGAAGACATGTTTTAACACCATGGTTCTCAAGCTTTTCATTGCCAAGGACCACTTTTCATGTTTTCCCCCAGGGACCTCAGAAAGTCCTACAATGGCAGCAGCAGACAATCGGAACTTCTGATCCACATGAGATATCCAGGGTTACCAGACACACTCAAAGAAATTCCATTCCAAAGCACAGAAATTTGACGTATTTGTAGGCTGTTTGACTTTATTTGGGGCAAGTGTACATTTTCCATTAGCCTTATTTATTTATCTGAATATTTATTTGTATGTATTTATGCCCCATTTCTTCCCACTAAGAGTTTGAAGTGACCGTATAGCAAAAATACAAACATCGAAATAAAAACAAAATGAAATGAAAAAGTTGGGAAATGCAAGTATACATGGAAAATCAAGACCAAGAAAAAGAAGGCTGGAAATATGCAACCATTAGGATCAACGTGAGTGCTGTAAAAGGGCATCTTATTTCATTAAGACTGTCCTGTAACCCAGGGCAAAAATGGGAAACAAAACCAGTTCTTTGGTTTTCACTATTCAAAAGGGAGTCTCGTGTGGGACTTTCTGCAGCATTGGATGTAGGCCTGAAACTTCTGCTTTAACTTAATATTTTCAGACCTCAGGCCTTCTATACAATAAAGCCAAAGATTCATTCTTGTCTGGGCACCTGCTCCCCAACCTAACAAGTCTTTACTGAGTCCACCAGTAGTAACAGCAAAGGAAACAGACCCCTGGACCACACAGCTCTCCTGTTCTCTCCCCTAAATAAGAATTTGTAGGGAGAGAGCAGGATACCACCCCTCCCCACAGCCACAGGCAAACTTTATAAAAAGGACGTGAAACCCAAGAAATCATTCCATTACTGTTGTGTATATACATAGGGGCTCACACATGCTAGAAACTGTGCCAGGATATTTACGTCTACAAGTAAGCAACTTGCGAAAAGTTTAGAAAAGCAGCGCTAGAATTAATATTCATTCCTGGGCTTTGGGAAAGTAAGAAATTTCAATAAAAAGTGCTGAAGTGAGCTGAAAAATACAATAAACCAGGGTCAGCAAACATTTTCTGTAAAGTCTTATAGATAGCAAATATTATAGATAGTAAATATTTTAGATTTTGCAAACCATACATTTCCATCACAAATATTAAACTCTATCATTGTGGTGCAAAAGCAGACATAGACAATATGCAAATGAACAGATGTGGCTACATTCCAAAAAAATTCTTATTTACAAAAGCAGGCCAAGGGCTGTATTTGGCCCACAGGCCATGGTTTGGGGACCCCTGCTATAAATGGAAACAGAAATAACATGCTATGCCTCTGAACAATGACCCTAAACAAACAACTTTACGAGTTGCCATGCATTAAAGGCTCCATTGGCTGTTTCTAAAACTCTTGGAGTTTCTGGCATCTCTACTTTCACTTCTTTTCAAGCTTCTTCCAAAGGTGCTGGGTCTGATATTAGTTTTCTTGCACAAGAATGGAGAATTATGAAACATGCATTCCAGTGAACACACTGATGACACACTGCCTGACACACACTAGGTGTTTTATCTGTTGACCTCTCACAGTCCTTTACAAAAATGCTGACTGCATTTGGGGGAGGGAGAATATGATTATCTTCATCGGGTTATCAGCCCAGCATGAGATCTTGGGCAAGTCACTTGATCTGCCCCAGACCCATATTTTTTTAAAATTAATTAATTTATTTATTTACCCTTGGCTGTGTTGGGTCTTCGTTTCTATGCGAGGGCTTTCTCTAGTTGCGGCGAGCGGGGGCCACTCTTCATCGCGGTGCGCGGGCCTCTCACTGCCGCGGCCTCTCTTGTTGCGGAGCGCAGGCTCAGTAGTTGTGGCTCACGGGCCCAGTTACTCCGTGGCATGTGGGATCTTCCCAGACCAGGGCTCGAACCCGTGTCCCCTGCATTGGCAGGCAGATTCTCAACCACTGCGCCACCAGGGAGGCCCCAGACCCATATTTTTTTAAATTAAAAACATTCTATTATACAATACAGTGTTACCAACTATAGTCACCATGTTTTATATTAGATGCTCAAAACCTATGCACCTTTTAACTGAAAGTTTGTACCCTCTTACCAAACTCTCCCTATTTCCCCCACCTCAGCCCGCAGCCCCTGGCAACCACTTTTCTACTCTCTGTTTCTATGATTTTGACGTTTTTCATTTTGTTTTTGTTTTTAGATTTCACATATAAGCGTTTCCATGCAGTATTTGTCTTTCACTGTCTGCTTATTTCACTAAGCATAATGCCCCCAAGGTTCATCCATGTTGTCAGAAATGGCAGGATTTCCTTCTTTCTCATAACTGAATAGTATCCTATCGTACATATGTACCACATCTTCTTTATCCATTCATCTGCTGACAGGCACTTAGGTTGTTTCCATATCTTGGCTATTGTGAATAATGCTGCAGCAAACCTGGGAGGGCAGATATTTCTTCAAGGTCCTGCTCTTACTTCCTTTGGATATATACTCAAAAGTGGAATTGCTGGATCACATGGTAGATCTATTTTTAATTTGTGGGGGTAACCTCCATATTGTTGTCCATGGTGGCTGCACAAATTTGCATTCCCACCAACAGTGCACAAGAGTTCCTTTTTCTCCACATCCTCTCCAACACTTGTTATCTCATCCTTTAATGGTAGCCATTCTAACAGGTATGAGATGATATCTCACTGGGGTTTTGATTTGCATTTCCCTGATGATCATGACACTGAGTACCTTTTCAAGTGCATGTTGGCCATCAGTACATCTTCTTTGGAAAAATGTGTATTCAGTTCCTATGCCCATTTTTTTTTTTTTTTTTTTTTTTTGCGGTACACGGGCCTCTCACTGTTGTGGCCTCTCCTGTTGCAGAGCACATGCTCCGGATGTGCAGGCTCAGCGGCCATGGCTCATGGGCCCAGCCACTCCACGGCATGTGGGATCTTCCCGGACCGGGGCACGAACCCGTGTCCCCTGCATCGGCAGGCGGACTCTCAACCACTGCGCCACCAGGGAAGCCCCCTCTGCCCATTTTTAATCTGATTGTTTGGGTTTTTATTTTTATATTGAGTTGTATGAGTTCTATATATATTTGGGTATTAACCCCTTATTAATATATAATTTGTAAATATTTTCTCCCATTCTGTAGATTACATTTTCATTTCATTGATGGTTTCCTTTGCTGTGCAGAAGCCTTTTGGTTTGGTTGATGTCGTTTGTTTATTTTTGCTTTTGCTGTCTGTGCTTTTGAGTCAAATCCAAAAAATCTTTGCCAATACCAATGTCAAGGACTTACCCCATTTTATTCTAGGAGTTTTATACTTTCATGCCTTATATTCACGTCTTTAATCTTTTTTGAGTTGGTTTTGTGTACAGTATAATATAGGAGTCCAGTTTTATTATTTTGCTTGTGGCTGTCTAGTTTTCCCAGCAATTTTATTGAAGAGACTATCCTCTTCCCATTGTATATTCCTGATTCCTTTGTCATGAATTAATGAATTAATTAAGCATATATGTATGGATTTATTTCTGGGCTCTCTATTCTGTTCCATTGATCTATGTGTCTGTTTTTATGCCAATACTGTACTGTTTTGATTACTGAAGCTTTCTTTGTAATATAGGTCAAAATCAGGAAGTATGATGTCTCCAGCTTTGTCTTTCTTTCTCAAGATTGTTTTAGCTGTTTAAGGTCTTTTGTGGTTCCATACAAATTTTAGGGTTGTTTTTCTATTTCTGTGAAAAATGTTATTGGTATTTTGATAGGGAATCCCTGGAATAAATCTCACTTGATCATGATGCATGATCCTTTTAATGTATTGTTGAACTTGGTTTGCTAGTATGTTGTTGATGTTTGCATCTATAATCATCAGGGATATTGGCTTCTAAGTTTCTTTTCTTTTTGTATCTTTGTCTGGTCTAGGTGTCAGAATAATGCTGGCCTCATAAAATGAGTTTGTAAGTGTCCTCTCCACTTCTATTTTTTGGAAGATTTTGAGAAGGAACTTTATTAATTCTTCTTTAAATGTTTGGTAGAATTCACCAGTGATGCCATCGGTCCTGGGCTTTTCTTTGTTGGGAGGTTTTTGATTCAATATCCTTACTAGTATTGATCTGTTCAGATTTTCTATTTCTTTATTACTTAGTCTTGGTAGGTTGTATGTTTCTCGAAATTTATCCGTTTCTTCTAGGTTGTCCAAATTTTGGTGTATAATTTTTCATATAGTCTCTTAATCACCATTTGTATTAGTGTGCTATCAGTTGTAATGTCTCCTCTTTCATTTCTAACTTTATTTATTTGAATCCTCTCTATTCTTGGTAAGTCTAGCTAAAGGTTTTTTTTTTAATCTTTTTTAAAAAAACATCTTTTACTTTTGTAGAGTTTTCTTCCTATTGTTTTTCTGGTCTCTATTTCATTTATTTCCATTCTGACCTCTGTCATTTCCTTCCTTCTACTAATTTTGGCTTTAGGTTGTTCTTTTTTCTAGTTCCTTGAGGTGTAAATTTAGGTTGTTTATTTGTGCTCTTTCATTTTTCTTAATATACGCATTTATCACTATGAACTTCCCTTTTAGAACTGCTTTTGCTGCATCCCGTAAGTTTTGGTATGTAGTATTTCCATTTTCACAGCCTCAAAATATTGTTTTATTTCTTCTTTGACCCACTGGTTGTTCAGTAGCATATTGTTTAATCTCCACATATATGTGAATTTTCCAGTTTTCTTCTTGTAGTTGATTTCTAGTTTCATACCATGGTAGTCAAAAATATGATATGATTTTAGTCTTTTTAAATTTATTAAGAACTTATTTTGTGGCCTAACATACAATCTGTTTTGGAGAATGCTCCATGTGTGCTTGAGAAAAAAATAGATATTCTGCTGCTGTTGGAGAAACTTGTTCTGTCAATGTCAGTTAAGTTCATCTGGTCTAACGTAGTTTAATATTTCCTTATTGATTTTCTGTCTGGATGAACTATCCATTGTTGAAAGAGTGGTACCGAAGTCCCCTAATATTATTGTATTGTTGTCTAATTCACAGTTCAGGTCTGTTAGTATTTACTTTATATATTTCGGTGCTCTCTTGATAGCCTTTGATTCAAGATAAAAAATCAAACAAACCAGGGTTCATGCTCTAACATTTAACTGTTAGTGGGTCCTGGGGAATTCCGCTTCATTTTGCCGAGTCTCAGTTTCTTTTTGTGTCAAATGAGGATAAAAATATAAGAAGTTAAATGAAATAACACATCTAGCATAGTGCCCGGCATATAATCAAAGTTCAAAAAGTGTAAATTCTGCCACCCGCATCTCTGTCTTCACTGATCTGTGAACTGGAAGTGGTGGCTGCTTTTCTTTTTTTTTCAGGCTCCAGACGCGCAGGCTCAGCGGCCATGGCTCACGGGCCCAGCCGTTCCACGGTATGTGGGATCTACCTGGACCGGGGCACGAACCCGTGTCCCCTGCATCAGCAGGCGGACTCCCAACCACTGCACCACCAGGGAAGCCCCGGTGGCTGCTTTTCTTATGGGCCATTTTCAAGAAGCCTGAAGATGCCTTTTGTAAGTAGTGGGGAGATGAGAAGCTGGCCTGCAGCCACCCTGACTGCCACGGCCCTGCCACCTCTCTCTGACTCTCCCCCTGGTTTCTTAGAAGATCTGTCTTCCTTCTCTTCATATCTTTCTCCATATCTGCACTACAAGCCTGGGGACTTATTATCAAACCAGGGGCTTGGCTATGAGTCTACCCAACAAGCAATAACTTGTAAAGTCCTTGAAATTCTCCTTTGGATCAATCCAGTGCCCTTGGATACAGTAACTTACGAACAATTTTCCTATTGGTTCTTTGTTAGGAACAACATGGAAGAGCATCTATCTTGTATTGAGGAAGAATTCACTGTGCATACTGGACTGGAATACAATAGTTGGGGAGAATACTAGAGGTAGAGGTCCGAGAATTCCTCTGCATCCCTCACAAATGACAAATAGTCACTGATTTAACATTTCCAGCAGTGGGGACTTTACTACCTTAAAAAGCAGCAATTTGGAACAATACTGAGAATTATATAGTTCATTTCCATTGCCCATGCTGTTTAAGTCCTTTAAGTTCCTGATTCTTGTTAAACCAAGATATTTACTATTACTTCCAGCTCTAATTGTCCACAAATTGAGTACCATGACATCTGTGACTTTATCTATGACCTCAGCAAAAATGTGGGCCTGAACAGTAACCATGGACAGGGTCTGTTGCCTGCCCTCATTCTCCTCCCGCCACTTTGGGTAGAATCATTCAGCCGGGTATGAGACTCACGTACACCCACAGGGCATACTTCCTAAAGATCTGTGAACTATACCATATTCAGACGCAGAATCTCCCCGAATAACTCAAAAAGACTAAGAACAAAAGGAGATTTAATCAGTTGGCCCTGACCAACCAGCCTAAGACCTTAGGCTGGATTCCAGGGAAATCAGGCTATGGACAAAAGATAGCAATAAGTCTCAGTCTGAAGCTACTCTGGGCTGGATCATTGGTGGGGTTGGTTTATATTCATAGGGCAAATTGCCGTGGAAGAATAGTGTGACCTAGTAGATTGATCTTCAAACTTGGCTGGAAGCCTGATATATAAAATAGACTAAAGCAGATCTGCTCTGTTTGAATTCCATCTGCATGGACCCCTCGCTACCCATGAAGGCCCCTCAAGCAAATCAGAGACACTCTAGGAGAAACACATCAGAGAGCAACTTGCGAATGATGGTTGCCAGACCAGTCTCAGGGCTGCCATTTACTCACTGCTCACATCACTTTCCTTTTTGTTTTTTAATTTTTATTTTATATTAGGGTATAGTTAATTTGCAATGTGTGTTAGTTTCAGGTGTACAGAAAAGTGATTCAGGTATACATATACCTACTCTTTTTCAGATTCTTTTCCCATTTAGATTATTACAGAATTTTGAGTGGCATTCCCTGTACTATACAGTAAGTCCTTGTTAATTATCTATTTTATATATAGTAGTGTGTATATGTTAATCCCAAACTCCTAACTTATTCCTCCCCCACCCCCACCTTTTCCTCTGGTAACCATTAGTTTGTTTTCTAAGTCTGTGAGTCTGTTTCTGTTTTGTTCATAAGTTCATTTGTATTATCTTTTTAGATTCCACATGTAGATGGTATCACACGATATTTGCCTTTCTCTGTCTGACCTACTTCACTTGGTATGATAATCTCTAGGTCCATCCATGTAGCTGCAAATGGCATTATTTCATTTTTTTTTTATGGCTGAGTAGTATTTCATTGTGTATATGTACCAGATCTTCTTTATCCATTCATCTGTCAATGCACATTTAGGTTGCTTCCATGTCTTGGCTATTATAAATAGCGCTGCAATGAACATTGGGGTGCATGTATCTTTTTTTTTTAATTTATTTTTGGCTGTGTTGGGTCTTCGTCGCTGTGCAAGGGCTTTCTCTAGTTGCAGCGAGTGGGAGCTACTCTTCATTGTGGTGCGTGGCTTCTCTTGTTGCGGAGCACGGGCTCTAGGCGTGTGGGCTTCAGTAGTTGTGGCACATGGGCTCAGTAGTTATGGCACGCAGGCTCTAGAGTGCAGGCTCAGTAGTTGTGATGCATGGGCTTAGTTCCTCCACAGCATGTGGGATTTTCCTGGACCAGGACTCGAACCCATGTCTGCTGCATTGGCAGGCGGATTCTTAACCACTGTTGCACCAGGGAAGCCCCCATGTATCTTTTTGAAGTATGGTTTTCCCCAGATATATGCCCAGGAGTGGGATTGCTGGATTATATGGTAGCTCTACTTTTAGTTTTTTAAGGAACTTCCATACTGTTCTCCATAGTGTCTGTACCAATTTATATTCCCACCAATAGTGTAGGAGGGTTCCCTTTTCTCCACACCCTCTCCAGCATTTATTGTTTGTAGACTTTCTGATGATGGCCATTCTGACTGGTGTGAGGTGATACTTCATTGTATTTTTGATTTGTATTTCTCTAATGATTAGCAGTGTTGAGCATCTTTTCATGTGCTTTTTGGCCATCTGTAGGTCTTCTTTGGAGACATGTCTGTTTAGATCTTCTGCTCATTTTGTGATTGGGTTTTTTGTTTGCTTTGTTATATTGAGCTGCATGAGCTATCTGTATACTTCTGAGCATGATTTTCCTGAACTATAAAGTGAAGTTTTGTTTTATCTCAGTAATACTATGGCTCCTTATATTATATCACTACATCTACTAAACCATCTTGTGGTTACATTTGGGCCACGAGAGAGTGACCCCTCCACCATAATAACAATGGGAATATTTGGGAAGAAAAGAAAATGATTCTAAATTATACAACAGTCTTACAGGCCTAAAGTACAATTCTTTATACAACTCAACTTGAAGCAGTTGTTTCTACTTTAAAATCTTTGCGTAATAGGAAATCTGGTAGGAGAAAATTAAGCATTTTTCCAGTTAAGATAATTCCAAGTAAATGAAATGTTTTGTTCACAAAATAATTTTAACAGAGTCATTGTTTTGCAATGAGACCTCTGAAGATTTTATTTTTAAATAAAAAACTTGGTGTGGTATTTTTGTTTTACGTTTTGTTTTGTTTTTTGTTTTGCCTGCACAGATAAGTGTACCTTCATTGTAGAAAATCCAATATTACATAAAGGTATACAAAAGACAACAAAATTCTGACAAATAGACAAAGCAACAAAAATCATCACTATCCAGAGAAACCAGCATCAAGCTTTTGATAAATATTTTACTAGACCCCTCAACATCTAATCCTTATTTTTTCACTCAACAGTAATATATAGGAATTTACATGTTTTAAGGGTAAGATAGATTTTAATGAAATTTGAGAAGCCACTAAAGAGATATAAATCTATATAAGTATCTTTCATCTATACTCCATAGGACAGATGTACCAAATTTTACTTATATACTCCACTTTCTGTGACTATTTCTACTGTTTCACTATTATACACAACTCTTTAATGAACATGCCTGTGTGATTAAATTCATTTTCAATTATCTCCATAGAATGAAGTCATATTAGAAGGATCTCAGGACATGTACATTTTAAATCTTTATGCACCCTATCATCCAGGAAGACTGTACTAGCTTTTATATCTATCAACTTGTACTTAATGTTCCTGTTTCCCTATATCCTTTTCAACCCTGGATATTATCTCTATTTTCCCTCTTTACTGATCTGTTACGGTACAGCAAAAACAAGTCATAGGTTCTCCATGCATTTATTTTATTGGAGGCTAAGTTGAATATCTCTTCTGATGTTTATGGGCTATTCATATTTATTATTTCCTCAATGGCTGCCTGTAATTTTTATCCAATTTGCCATTGAATCGTATGGTATTTTTCTTACTTGAGAATGTTTCACAGTTTGATTTTAGAACTTTGACTTTCTATATTTTTCTCTATATAGAAATGTTTAACACAATCAGTCTCTTCCTTTATGGTTTATGAGTTATGGCCTCCATATCCCTAAGAAAATAAAAAATATTCATCATCATTTTTAATAACATGACTTTAATATTTACATTTATGTAATAGCTATCTGAAATTAATTTCTAATTAATAAAACAATATTAATCATCTTCATCATTTTCACTGTTTATTATTTCCACTGTTAACACTATTTATTAAACAGTCTATATTTCCTATCATCAATCTGAAATACCATTTTGTCATATAATACAGTCCCATATTTATTTAAATCTACTTATTAACTAATCAGTAGTCAGTTATCTTTCTAGCCTAAAGTAATATCACATTGTTTTATTAATAGAGCTTATAGTTTTTTAAAAAAAAAATATTTTGTGTGGTATTGTTCTTCCTAATCTTGCATATTTGATTTCAAAGATGAATTTTAGAGTAATTTTAACAAATTTCCATTACCAAGACAGTGTATAAATTGTTTTGGATTTTGTTAAATTTAACAGACTACAATATTAAGACTGTTAATATCAGAACAAGGAAGTAACTTCATTTTTTCTTTTTTTTTGATATTGTTCAATATTGTGTATCAGTTTTCTTCAAACACACTTCGCACACTTCTTGATGAACTTATTATGTATTTCATGGCCTTTTGCTATAATGAATGGAATCTTTATTGGATTATATGTGCTGTTTATTGTTGATATATAAGATAGGTATTGTTGGGCTTCCCTGGTGGCACAGTGGTTGAGAGTCCACCTGCCGATGCAGGGGACACGGGTTCGTGCCCCGGTCCGGGAAGATCCCACATGCCGCGGAGCAGCTGGGCCCATGAGCCATGGCCGCTGAGCCTGCGTGTCCAGAGCCTGTGCTCCGCAACGGGAGAGGCCACAACAGTGAGAGGCCCACGTACCGCAAAAAAAAAAAAAAAAAAGAAAAAGAAAAGTATTGTCTTTTTTACATTAATCTTTAAATTATCTTCTTGGCTGAACACTTGATATTTTCTAACAGATTGTTGATTATTTCAAGTTTTCCAGCTATCCAACCATATGATCTGCAAGCAATGATGGCTGTTTCCTTTCATCTTTACAGTGTCTCATACTCATTGTGGAGATGGTAGGTGTGTTAGTTTTTTATGGCTGCCATAACCACCTGCCACAAACTTAGTGACTTAAACTATACAAATGTACTGTCTTACAGATCTGTAGGTAAGAAGTCCAAAACTTTTTTCCCAGGTATCACTGGGAAAAAAATCAAGGTATTGGCCCAACAAAGGCTTCCTCATTTTGGTTACAGTGTTTTTGATCTCTGGCATTTCTTCTTCGTTCTTTCTTAGGATTTCTGTCTCTCTGCTTACATTGCCCATCTGTTCTTGCATGCTGTCTACTTTATCCATTAGATCCCTTAACATATTTTCCACAGTTGTTTTCAGTTCCCAGTCTGATAACTCCAACATCCCTGTCATGTATGCTTCTGATGCTTGCTCTGTATATTCACATCGTGTTTTTTGCCTTTTAGTAGGCCTTGTAAGTTTTTCTTGATAGGTGGGCTCGATGTACCAGATAAAAAGACCTGCTATAGGTAGGCCTTTAGTAATGTGGCGGTGAGGTGTGGTGAGAGGGGAAATGTTCTATAGTCCTATGATTTTGGCTAGTTTTTTAGTGAGCCTCTAAACTGTGGATTTCACAAGTGTTTCTAGTTTTTTATTTTTCCCCCTCCCTGAGGTGAGAGATAATTGCTAGAGTGTCGTGGAGTTGGATATTTTCCTTCTCCCTCATCAGGCTCTGATAATACCTCAGCAGATTAGGCTCTAATTAACTGGTTTCTTCTGAGGACAGGCCTCGTTCAGAACAACAGAGTGCTCTGGCTCCTTTTCCCATCCCCCTGCCAGAAGCACGAGGGGATTTTTCTCTGATATTTACTGTGGGAACCTGGTTGAACTCCTAGAGGTAAAACATAAAATTGTGGGGCCGCCCTGTGATTGATTCCCCTGGAGTTTTTAACTCTTACAGTCATCCACACTGAGCCTCCAGCAATTCATCAATAACAATTCAAGTTTTCCTCCTTGGCACTGGTTCTCCCGGCCCTGGTTCCCACTGAGGTTTCCCCTTGTGAGTCTCTGCTCCAGTAAGCCATTACTCCTTGTATTTGCCTGTCTGTCTCTCCAATCTTGGGGGCAGGGGTTTGCCCTATGTTCTCTTCTCTCTTAAAATCTAGGAGATTTTTTGGGTTTTTCGGTCTGTTCAGCTTTTTCCTTATTTTTAGGGCAGAGTGTGATTTCCAAGATCCTTGCATGTACAACTGGAAACCTTTCCAAGATTCTGAATTATATTCATAGCTGCCATAGTGCTAACTCATATTTGCTTTCCTGGCATAAATCATTCTTGATCATGGCGTAGAGCATAAGCTCCAGGAGAGACAGGAATTTTATGTTATAGTCATTGTTATATCTCTAAAACAAGAACATAATAGAAGCTCAATAAAGATTTGGTAAATCGATCTGAGTTGTTAATATTCAATTTGTTTTGGATTTTTATATCAATATTTATAAATGAGATCAAACTACATCCTTCAAAACCACATCTACTGACGGTCATCAATCCTACCCTTACCCTCATGGTAAAATAAGATATGAAATATAATGACTCTGGGATACTCTGGGATTCCTCCTCCCCAATCTACTATAATGTTATTTTCAGGATCTTGTTATTATCATTTTGTTTTTAATTTAACATTATTTTTTTAATTATAACATTTAAAACCATTTCTAACTATAATACCTTTAGATATAATTATACATTTATCATACTTAATTTTCAATTCCCTTTCATACTCAGATTTTCCCATTCTTCAGCTTTTTTACTATTCTTAAAAAGTTCCTGGCTGCCTAAGTTGTATTTTTCGGTACATTTCTCAGGAGGAGTACATGGATAAAATATTCCCCAAAACGTTTTATATTTGAGAATAACCTTCTGTTGGTTTTACTTACACATTTAACTAGTTATCTGCGTTGGCCAAAACATTCATTCGGTTTTTTCCATAAGATGGTTCTAGTAGCACTTAGTCATCTTTCACTTCATTCGAAACAATTTTGTTAGGTTGTATGTGACAGCTGTCATATCAGTGTGCATTTAAAAAAAGACATCAAAATTGGTGAATTTTTGTGTAGCCATTTGAGTATTGAAGATGGAAGAAAAAAAGCAACATTTTCAGCTTTATTATTTCAAGAAAGGTAAAAACGCTACCAAAACACACAAAAAGGATTTGTGCAGTGTATGGAGAAGGTTCTGTCGACTGATCGAATGTGTCTAAAGTGGTTTGGAAGTTTCGTGCTGGAGATTACTCGCTGGACGATGCTCCACGGTTGGGTAGACGAGTTGAAGTTGACAGCGATCAAATTGAGACATTAATTGAGATCAATCAATGTTGTACCACATGGGAGATAGCCGACATATTCAAAATATCCAAATCAATCATTGAAAATCATTTGCACCAGCTTGGTTATGTTCATCGCTTTGATGTTTGGGTTCCACATAAGTTAAGTGAAAAAAACCTTCTTGACTGTATTTCCGCATGCAGTTCTCTACTTAAATGTAACAAAAATGTTCTGTTTTTAAAACAAATTGTGACGGGAGATGAAAAGTGGATACTGTACAATAATGTGGAACAGAAGAGATTGTGGGGCAAGCAAAATGAACCACCACCAACCACACCAAAGGCCAGTCTTCATCCAAAGAAGGTGATGTTGTATATATGGTGGAATTGGAAGGGAGTCCTCTATTATGAGCTTCTTCCAGAAAACCAGACAATTAATTCCAAAAAGTACTGCTCCCAATTAGACCAACTGAAAGCAGCACTCAACGAGAAGCGTCTGGAATTAGTCAACAGAAAACGCATAATCTTCCATCAGGTTAACGCAAGACCGCGTGCTTCTTTGATGTCCAGGCAAAAACTGTTACAGCTTGGCTGGGAAGTTCTGATTCATCTGCCATATTCACCAGACATTGCACCTTCAGATTTCCATTTATTTCGGTATTTACAAAATTCTCTTAATGGAAAAAATTTCAATTCCCTGGAAGACTGTAAAAGGCACCTGGGGGCTTCCCTGGTGGCGCAGTGGTTAAAAATCCACCTGCCAATGCAGGAGACACAGGTTCGAGCCCTGGTCCGGGAAGATCCCACATGCCACGGAGCAACTAAGCCCATGCACCACAACTACTGAGCCTGTGCTCTAGAGCCTGCAAGCCACAACTGCTGAGCCCATTTGCCACAACTACTGAAGCCCACACACCCTAGAGCCTGTGCTCTGCAACAAGAGAACCTGCTGCAATGAGAAGCCCATGCACTTCAAGGAAGAGTAGCTCCCACTCGCCACAACTAGAGAAAGCCCACGCGCAGCAACGAAGACCCAAAGCAGCCAAAAATAATTAAAAAAAAAAAAAAGGCACTTGGAACAGTTCTTTGCTCAAAAAGATAAGCTTTGGGAATATGGAATCATAAAGTTGCCTGAAAAATGGCAGGCGGTAGTGGAACAAAAGGGTGAATACATTGTTTAATAAAGTTCTTGGTGAAAATGAAAAATGTGTCTTTTATTTTTCTTAAAAACTGAAGGCAATTTTTGACTAACACACTAGAATTCCTATTTCTTGCACAATTGCTTTCTAGCATCTTGAACTCAACGTAATTTATTTGCCCTTTTAGGTAACCTGTCCTGAGTTTAATAGCTTTTTTTTTTTTTCATTTTCTTTGAAATCTAGTTGCTTCACTAGACCATATTTGGGGGATTTTTTCTATCTGCTAAGTTTCCTGGAATAGGGTGAACGCTTCAAATTAGAAAATCAGTCATTCCTTCAAATCTGAAAGGTTTTCTTCTCTTAGGTCTTAGAATGCATTTCTATCCTGTTTACACTGCTTCCTTTCCTCAAATGTCCTGGGCTGCTCTCCAGTGTCAGTTCTCCCTGTCATGTTATTATATTGGTGAATACTTTCATCTTTTCCTATTTGCTCTGCATCCTGTTTTTATTTTCCCCCAGTGCTGTGTCCACACACCATGGACTTGATATTTTCAGATATTAATTTTGGTCTTTGAAAGTGTATTTTAAAGTTTCCAGTATATTATTTTTCACTTTAATTCACTTCCTTACTTTTACCAGCTTCCTTTCTATTTTAATCAGTTGCATAAATATCAATATATGTCTCATTCCATAAAGTCTATGTTTGCCTTGAGAGTGTAAAGTAGTTGCAACTAAAATGTTCTTCTATTTTCTTGAATACATTTTTTGAAATTTATTTGTATTTTTCATGTTATTTTCCATTTATTCACGTATTTGTTTATTTTTGCTAATTCTTATTGTGGTTTCCTATTGCAGGGATTTCTTTTTCCTCATCTTTGAACAGAGCCATTGTATCTCAAGCTGCTCTTTTTCCAAGTTGTTGTGGATTTACAGTTGCCGTGAGCACTGTGTAAATCTTTTCCTTGGAATATGAGCTGAAGCACTGGATATTTTGGGGTTTTTTTCTCCAGTCACATAAATGTCCAAAGGGTGTGGACAAGGAGCTTGGGCTTTGTGTAACCAGAATTAAAGAATTTTGTCTTTGTTCTTTTTCTCTGTACTTTCTGGAAGTAACTGAGAATCACACCACCATATTGATGACTCAATTCCCCCGTCTCAAGGAGGAATGGGTGGTGAGCTTTGGACTTGGGTTTATACCCTTCTCTGGGTGACTGGCTATAAGAAGGTGCTGTCCTTATTTCTGTCCTTGTTTCTCACGTGATTTTTTAAAATTTTATTTATTTACTTACTTTTGGCTGTGTTGAGTCTTCGTTTCTGTGCGTGGGCTTTCTCTAGTTGGGGCAAGCGGGGGCCACTCTTCATCGCGGTGCGCGGGCCTCTCACTGTCGCGGCCTCTCTTGTTGCGGAGCTCAGGCTCCAGACGCGCAGGCTCAGTACTTGTGGCTCACGGGCCCAGTTGCTCTGTGGCATGTGGAATCTTCCCAGACCAGGGCTTGAACCCATGTCCCCTGCACTGGCAGGCAGACTCTCAACCACTGTGCCACCAGGGAAACCCTCTCACATGATTTTGATTTGAGTTTGACATGCATTGATTGCCACACCCTACCGAGCCTATGTTTGCTGCTGTTGGATCAGCACAAACAGGGAATCTTAAGAAATGATTCCTCCATTTCTCTCATACCATCTGCCCTGCCAAAGGCCAGAGGAAAAGCTGGCAGCAATCCAAGCCCAGGCCTATAGGGCTTTTGAAAATCAACAGTGAGAAAAAGCTTCTTCAACAGAAGATAGTCCCCATTTTCCCAGTGGAACAACCTGAACCTTAGTCCTAATCTCTCCAACTCTGAAAATCAACAACATTCAGCTTTACCTCCCCTTACTTCCTGTTCTGTTGCAATTTTGTTTCTAAGGGGAGTCATGCATCTGTGCAGCCAGCATCTTCTTTCAATTCTGTGCAAATTGTTCTAAATCTGAAAACCCTTTCACAACACTCAGAGTATGAGATTGGGATACTTCACTAGTTTTGCGTTAATGGTTTAGCTTTGCTTCAATTTTTTTTACTCTTGTTATTTTGGGAAGAAGAAAGTTTTATAAATCTTCTTTTTGGGATATCTATCATTGATTTCTTTTTCATACTCTAATTCCAAAACCTTTTTCTTCTTTTTTATTCTTCGGTTCAACCTGTACTGTTTTACAGTGTACTTTAATAAAATTACAGCATACTCAAAAACATACTATCATTTTTTGGTTTCTGCTTATGACTCAGACTCACTGTATAATCTTCTTTATACACTTCACCCCTCTGGGCATTATTTTGCTCAGGTACTAAGTAACGCTTTGGCATTAGGTGGTCTCTCAGCATGCTGGCAGTACTAGAAGTCCATGAAATGGTAAATACTAAACCTGGATTTCTGAGAATTGCCATCGTCCTTGGTTTCTAGGCTGCCCAGGGAGGGGCTGGAAGGGCAGAAAGTTGTTGGGTTCTTACGTGTAACTAAATCATCCTGGATCTGAGAGCACACAAACTGCGAACAGTAAAGGGGTTACATCTTGAATCCCCAGCCATGAGACTGCAGGAGTCTGACAAACAATCCCAAAGGGAAACAATGGTTCTGATTTCAGACATTGGCCTAGAAAGTTAACACATCCACTTGGCAAGACTTCCAAAATCATAGCAAAAGGAGAAGACTCTGAATCTGAAATTCACATCTAAAAATATGTATTATTTGAGAGTTGTGGAGAAACTTGATCCAACGAAAATCATTCCGCTGTCCATTGGCACTGGTTCATGGTGAGCAAATCATGGCCAATCCAACCTTATCTAAATATAGTTTAAGAAAATAGACAAATATCAATCCCCCCAAAATTTCATAGAACCCAATCCTGTTTTGGAAGCAGCTCCACCTCCAAGGGTGGGGAGTAGGCTGCCCTGCTCCACAAAGTTCTCATCTTATTTCACTTTTCCGAAGTTTGGAGCCAGACAGTAACCCTGTCACTAAACGATGTCAGGCCTTTGGATTTCTTGACAGACAAGATTCTCCAGAGCTTGGCATTCCTGTGGTCTGAGTGGACATGAAAAAGCGGAGAGGGAGGTGGCAAAACAAGAGCCAGGTTGGGAGTCCAGCAGGACCTGGAGGGAGACCTGTGCTTCAGGGCTGGCTGGATTGTTGGTTTGTTTTGAGCTATAATGCCTGGTAACCCTGAGGTCGGCAGGAGTCTCCCTGCACCATTACAGTCTAGACAAAAATGAGTCAAAATCTCATTGCATGTCTTGTGTGAGTCTACTACAAATTCCCAGGGGACTTATGTGCTCTGGTCATATTTGCCTTGAGCTTCCTGCTTTTGTGGGTGTGGTCTCTTTTGTAGCAACTCAGGTATGACATTCATCCTTTTTATGAAATTTCGCTGAAAACTGATTCTCACAAAACACTTGTGATTTAGGGGTGGGGCTGAGATGAATAAGCGTTTCCATCATGGCTAAATTAATGACTTCAAATTAGATATTGGGCATTTCTTTACCAAAAATCACCCTTACCACTCTGCCTTTAGGAGTATTCCCTGGTCACTCCCCACTTGGTTTCCTGCTTCCCGCAATCTGTATTAGTCAGGGTAGACTAGGTGCTGTAACAAACAACCCCAATATCTCAGTAGTTTAAAAAAAAAAAAAGTGTTTCTTACCCACATCACAGTCCAGATGGATATTCAGAGGGAAGTTGTATGCAGTGACCCAAAAACTGACTCTCTTTTTCTCTAGTGGTTCCATCTCAGAGTTTTCCTCTGGATCTTCTGCATTCAATTGGGAGACAAGGAAGTGAGTATGAAAAACTGAATATAGAGAACCTCACAGAATGTCTCAGGGGCCAAGCCAGAAAATGGCACACACTATTTCTGCCAGCATTCCATTGGGCAGAACTTAGTCACCTGGCCCATGCAACTGTAGAGGAAGCTGGGAAATAGAGTAATAAGTGGTCCCCGAGGGAAAATGAAAAGTTGGTGAAAATACAGCATTTTTCCTGCCATACCATCTTTTTGGTTCCTCCATCATACTTCTCCTTTTCCCTCCTCCTTTGCTGTCTATCTCTCATTATTTCATACAGAATAGTTTAAGCATTCTTTTGTTCTTTTGCAGTGTTCTTTCCCACCAAACATGGTCGTAACCTCAGAAATCTACTCCATACAGTAGACGCTGCCACCAGAGTTGGCCTAAGAATTCAGAATCATTTGCTATATAATCCAATTATCTCATTTCACAGAAAAGGGACTTGAGACCCTTAGGTTTTGTAAGCAGAGGAGCTTAAATCTGAATCGACATCTTGAGCTCAGCACTCTTTATACTACACTGTAAACTGTCATCTCTTCAGTGAGATTGTGAGCTCAACATCAGACGAAAGCTCCGTCTATATCCACCTCCAACCAGCCCAGCGCCTAGCACAGCGAAAAATATGTCAGGGTGACAGAATACTTAGTAACTGTTGAAAGGAGCAACGTTCTCAATAGGACAACAGAGGGGGTGTTCTACGTTGGTGGCCATGAAATGCCTCCCAAGGCAATACAATTTCATTTACCTGGGTTTAACTGAGGCCAGTTGGAAATGATAGAGCATCTTTTGATCCAATTAAAAATATTGCCCACAAACTGTGAAAGTTTTCACTGCGTTCTTCAGACCAGAGCACTGTTTTATAGCCAAGTTTCTGAACTCTTTTTTTTTTTTACAGGAGATTTTTATCATGGAAAATGTGACAACAGAACTCCAGGGGCGTGAACATGCTGTTGTAATTACTCCTCCAGACACAATGAAACCAACCCAAGTTAATTATTTATCAAAACCAACCCACTCTCGGAAAACATCTTTGTTTTGGCAGAATTTTTTTCTTTCTCCAGGAAATAGGTCAATAGTCTTTCCTCCCACATTTCTTTATCATAGTATCTGACTTTCAGATTTAGCTATGTCAAATCTTGAGACATTTGCCAAGCACCCAGGTGGGCTGGCAAGGGTGCAACAAGAGTCCTGGGGCTTCTGTTTCCTAGATTCTTCCCATTTCAGCATTCCTCATCAGTAAGAGTGAGCCTGAAAAAAGAAAAGGAGACAAAGTGTTGATTAAGTTATCTTCTATATGTCAGGCCCTATAAGAGGCACAATGTTACATTGTTTTGCTTAATCCTATGAGACAGTTGTGAGTATGCCCACTTTACAGATAATGGATTTAGGCTCAGAGAGGTTAAATAATTTTCACACACCATTGTCTATATCTATTCCATGTACATGGTTTTCCATGTCTGATAAGGAAGAGTATGAACTGTGTAAATGAAGTTGCTGTTGAACTAAGACTTGACCCTGATGATTTAGGGAAGCTGATGGGACCAGATATGAGAGATGGCATCACATACACCAAATGAGTTCATCTGTATTAATTTGGTATCTCTGATGTCATTGCTCCAATTTTGCCCTACAGATGTTCCTAAGTCCCCATGATAAGTTCTTTACTTTTGTGCTGCCCATGTCTGTGCTCACCGGTTTGAATCAGATGCAACAGAAAAGATCAGTTGAAAAGAAATACGAGAAAAGTAGGTAAAGAAACAAGAAGAAAGGTATGCTAGAGAAGAAGAGAAGAAAAAGGACCTGAACCTTGAGACTTCCTAGACTTCTAAGATTTTACTGTGAACAGCATGTCCCATAGCTAAAGCACTGAGCTGGGGGTAAGGAGATTTGGGGATGAAGCGAGCTCTGCCACTCGTCACTGTTTTAGCTCAGGTCAGCCTTCTGTCTGGGCCTCAGTTTTCCCATCTGGTATAATCAGTATGAATTTCTGTACAACTCTCGGAGCCAGATCTCCAAACTCAGTTTCAAGTACTAGAGCTTCTAGCCACCAGATAGATGATATATTCAGTGTCACACGCTTGAGCACTTTACCCTCCAATTGTCCAAGGACCTTGAGGGCTTGCATATTCTAAAAGGGTTCTACAGAACATCCATTTCTGAGCAAGCCCTCTCTGCCTACTTTAGCTGCCATCCTAGCCGGCAAAGCTTTCCCTGCCACACAATGCCGCTGTAGAGCACTGGCCCACTCCTCTGTCGCTGGCATTGCTGGTACATGCAGAACAATGTCTGGCTTGTCTCAGCTCTGGCACAGGCCAATATAATCCTCCAAGGAAGGGTGGACACTGGGTGACTCCACGCCCACAGGGCCTCACTTACCCAGGGGCTGCTCCCCACTGAATCCTGTAGGTGGTATCTCTTCGAGCCCAGTCTTTGCAATAACACCCAGCCATTCCATCTTCATCCTGCCCAGCCTCAGAGATGCTGTGCCCACGACGAACCGTTATACACAAACGGATGAAGTTTTCCTGGGCTTAATCTCAAAGCAAAGCTAAACATTTGTAAAGATTCCTGAGCCCTTTTTCTTAGATTTGTACGACGAGGATAGAACTTAAGACACCAGAGATGATTCTCGTACAGCATGTCCTGAGTTCCCAAATTAGAGAAAAAGTGATTTAGAAACACAAATTGTTCTATCTACTTACTGAGTTTATGTGGGGCGAGGGGGAGTATGTTTCATGAGCCGACCATCTAGGTTCTAGCCCACCCCATGCTGAGCACGGATAGAAGCTTTCTGGTCACTCTCCTGTTAAAGCAACAAGAGCCAAAACAGAAACTGATGCCTTAGTGGGTCATTTACCAACTCAGGAGACCCGATTTCCATGCAAAAGTCGACCTGGAAGTTCCCTCTGAGATTCCTCCAGCTCTGTTATTTGAAGTCATACAGGGGAAAGAGTGGGAGATATTTTCACAGCGAGTTACTCTGAAGCAAAGGACTGTGGTGAGAACTAACACAAGGAAGAATGACTCCATTTGTCAAGGATGACTTGAGACTTTAACCAGGAGAAAATATACTTGGTTTTTTTTGCAGTTTTTATATAGCTATCACTATTGTAGCAGAGCAAATAGTGCCAACCAAATATGCATGTCCTTGCTTTCATTACTTAGCTTCTCTGGCAGTTAGGCTTAGGCATGTAGCTAGTTCAAAACAGGGGACCGGGGCTTCCCTGTTGGTGCAGTGGTTGAGTCCGCCTGCCGATGCAGGGGACGTGGGTTCGTGCCCCGGTCTGGGAAGATCCCACACTCTGCGGAGCGGCTGGGCCCGTGAGCCATGGCCGCTGAGCCTGCGCGTCCGGAGCCTGTGCTCCGCAACGGGAGAGGCCACAGCAGTGAGCGGCCCACGTACCACAAAAAAAAAAAAAAGGGGAAAAACAGGGGACCGTGAGTAGAAGTGACATGTGTCATTTCTGAGTCAAGGCAGTTTTAAGCCTGTGTACCTCCTCCATGTCTCTCTTCCATTGCCGCAGGACCCTTGGAGACCTTGCATTCCAGACTGTGAGCTTACAAGACTGTGGAGCCTTTGTCAGCTTAGGTCCCTGAGTGCCTATGTGAAGCAGAATCCCTTGATTACTGCTGTTGATCATATCAAATGAGTGAAAAAGTAAACTTTTATATTATGAAGCCACTGAGACGCCAGAGTTAATGTGTTACTGTAGCATATCCTAGTCTATCCTGACTAATATAGCTAGAGTGGTAGAAAAAAACTACTAAAAATTAATTAATTTAGTAAATCAATGCTGCAGAAAAATTGGATTAGTAGGCTAAATGTTTTAGTCAGTCTTGGGAAGTGTCAGCATGTGGCAGGTCTTCTAACTAATCTGTGTGCCCAATCTGTCATATCTTAGTACAAAGGGGTAGGAAGTGGAGCTACCATTTATGGAATTTCTGTATGCTAGGGACTTTGTATAAATTACTGCACTTAATCCTCCCGATAGCCTATGAGTTAGGTCTTATGACCAATTTATACAAGAGAAAAGAGGTTTGATGGTCATACATTCATAGGTAAGAGGTATAGCCAGGATTTGAAGGCAGGAGGGCCTGACATCAGTGCTCTCTTTATTATATTACATTGTGACTCCCTAACTCTAGAAAAACAGAACTCCAAACTGGCACTAACTTCTAATGATTTTGAGGTGGGGGCTGGGATGGCTCAAGTCCTCTTCATTCTTGCTGCCTGGAGTTTACAAAGGCCTCCCCAGCAAGCTTCTGTACATCTGATCTCTCCCTCTTTAAAAATTCCCCCTGGCACACCAACTACAAGATCATTCTAAAACACAAAGCCTGTTGCCTCCAGGCTGGAAAACCTCTTTGGCTCCTCTTGTTCAAGTTCAAACTCCTTGGCTTGGCAGATAAAGCCTTTCTTGTCATCCTTTTTTCTGCTACTGCCCCACTGAACCTGAGGTGCTCCCCAGGCACAGGGCCTCCATGCTCTTTCATCTCCACACCTTTGCTCAGCTCTGCACTCTACTAGGAATACACGTCCTCCCCAGTACCTACTGTTTTTCTCCATATTTTTCAAGATCCAGATCAAGTGATGATTTGTCTTTCGAACCTTCCCTAACAGGATTAGTGGCCACCTTCATAGCTTCCCCTGCACCAAATATATATATACGATCCCATGGGAATTTAGCCTCATTTGGGGGGCTTCTGTCTTCTCCTTGGCATAAGGGTTGATTAAATGTGTGTAACTCTTGGATTGATTGCTGGTTCCATCTCTTGGAGGCTGTATGACCTTGGGAAAATTACCTATCAAATTTTTAGTTTCCTCATCTGTAAGATTGGAATAAACAATAATGCTGAGCTATAGGTCTGTTTCAGTGGATGAAATGCAATAAATAATACAATGCAAGTGCTTACTTTGGTGCTCGCATATAGTAAGGGTTAAATAAATATATTTTATTTACTATTTTATTTATTCTTTTATCCCTCAGCCTTAGATAGGTAGGTCCCCAGGAAATGTTTGTTAAGTGAATAAAGGATCAGATGAATAATTCAGTTCATTCTGATGAATGAGCAGAGTGAGAAGACTTACTAAGTACACAGAGATCTCCTGGAAATCTCAGGCTCAAATAGGAAGAGCACTCTTTCAGTTGTGTGTATGTGTGTGTGTGGGGGGGTGTGGGTGTGGGGGGGTGTGTGTGGGTGTGTGTGTGTGGGTGTGTGTGTGGTTTTGTGTGTGGGTGTGTGTCTGGGTTTGTGTGGGGGGGGGGGTGGGGGTGGGTGGGTGGGGGTGTGGGTGTGTGTGTGGGTGTGGGGGGGTGGGTGGTGGGGTGGGGGTGGGGGTGGGGGGGAGGGGTGTGCGCGCGTGCGCGCTTTCAACTCTTCAGCAAAACTTAGGCAGCAATTTGTATTTAATTTCAAAGTGAGAATTGCTTAGATGAGCTGAGGATTTTCTTCCTGAAATCCAGAGCTGAGGATTTTCTGTTCCAAATCAAAAATCAGGACTGCATAGATCTTGCAAAACATCCCTTGCGTTCATCCCTAATCAGTCTCTCTTTGGTGGAGTCAGTCATCCGTAGAGCATGGACTCTAACACCTGTCGTAAGGTGCTGTGTATTTGGTGGCATCAGGATTCAGCCAGATGACCAGCTGAGCACATCCCAATTCCCAGAGACCATCTAGAGTCTGGCTAGCCAGTCAAGAGGGAACAAAAACATCTCTCTCGGGAGATGCCATTCTTTCTTTCTCCAGTCTGTGTGATTTAGCAGGACCATCAAATGGTCAGATGAGATAAGATGAGATGCGATAAGGCTGATGGTGCCAAGCATCATTCATAAACGGCTTTCCCTTCCGGGCATTTCTATCTCTTTCTTACACTGCTTGTTTCCAAGACTCATCCTGCTTTCTAGACCTCTTTCTCAGGTTCTTGTCTCTCAATAGTGAAGTCAGACACATACCCTCACCTTCTCTTACATTCCTTTCTATTTCCAGTACAATCTGTCAGTGGAAAGCAATTAGTGATATCTCTCTGTATCAGGAATCCTTACAGTTGTAAGTAACATCATTAAAAAAAAAACAACAAACCCAGAAATCTCAAACCAACTTCCTGCATTATAAGTTCACTTAATAGAAAAGCTTTGAGGTCGGGGAGCAGCAACGCTGCTCCTCTGCTGTCCTCCAGGTTCTGCTCTCCTCTTGGTCTTGGTTTTGCCTGTATGATGGCTTCCCTCAAGTTTGTGGGATGACCACCAGCAGCAGCTGGGGCCACATGCCTCCTGGAGAGAGGAGAGTCCCACACACATCAACGCAAATAGCTTCACTTCACTCCACTGGGACCCCAGTATAAACACCGAAATCTCCTTGGCTTGAGCCTGGGTGGGAAGGAGGGCCCATCCACAGAGATGGGCACTGGATCAGTCCCTCCCAAACTGCAAGGCTGACACTGGATGGGGGACGCAGCACACTGCCCTGCATATTTCTTCCCTCACTCTCTCAATCGCTTTTATTTGCTGCGCTCAAGTTCAAATGAATTCCCACACTCATTTTTTTCTGATTATTTTGTTTATAAAAATAACACATACTTATTTTAACTGAAGAGAAAATTTAAAAAATAAACTAAAAATAGAATGATCCAAAATGTCCACTAAGCAGGGGAAACGCCAACATTTTGGCAGGTGTGCTTTTCTGCTGTGACTTTTTTATACATGGTCATATTCACTCTACGTGCATACAGGTTTGATTTAACACTGTGATGCTAGCATCTCCATAGGTTGTTGGAAATATTCTAAGGCTACATAGTCTCACATATAGAGGAACAATGGTTTACTTTAACGTTCCTCTATGGTGGTACAACGGGTTTTTCTAAATATTCATTATGAGAAATAGTACTTTAACAAATATCTTTAGATTCCAGATTATTTCCTTATGACAAATTCCCAGATACGTATTCCCAAATTATTTTCCAAAATGAGTGCCTCATAGTAGACGTCTCTCCACAGTATAAGAAGGTGGCTATTTCACTGTCTTTCCACCTGCACCAGGGATTGTTTGTAATTTTTACTAATTTGGGTGGAAGAAGGGGGAGAGGAGCGTCCTGTTGCTGTTTTCATTTTCATTGCTCTGAAGAGTATCACATACTTTTTTGAATGTTAATTAATCATGTATTTCCTCTTTTTATGCATGTTCATATACCTTCCCCATTTTCCATTGAGACCTTAGTGTTTTACTTATCAATTTTCATAAAATTTCCATACTCCAGCAAAGATATTAATCCTTTGACATTTGTGCCAATTTTCCATTTTCCACTTTAATTTGTTTATGTTAATTTTCACATACAGAAGTGTTATATTTTTATGTAGTCAAATATATCAATCTTTCCTTTTGGTGTTTGTGTTGGTTTTAAGATTATAAAGCCATTCCTAATTCAGATATTTAATCAAATTTTAAGTTAAATTTTTCTCTCATTTCTGTGGTTTGATCTTAACTGCTAATCCTAGGTACTTCAAGTGTCCTTCCTGGACAAGGTCTTTACTTAAGCATGTCTCAGTGAATGCCAGTTTAATACAGGACAGATCTGTCCTCTATATATAAAGAGGTTGGCTGACCCATGAAATCATCTGCTCTGAGAAATCTCTTCTCCTGTGTAGGTGGCTTGAAGGAGACAAGACAGCCAGCAATGAAAGAAGAA
The DNA here is from genome assembly GCF_008692025.1 of Phocoena sinus. Taxonomy (NCBI): domain Eukaryota; kingdom Metazoa; phylum Chordata; class Mammalia; order Artiodactyla; family Phocoenidae; genus Phocoena; species Phocoena sinus. Next base: position 70,072,485 of record NC_045770.1, read on the forward strand.
TCGATGTAGGGTCCTGATACTGTTTTCCATCTCTGATGCTCAGTTTCCCCATTTGTAACATAGGAGCGTTTGACCAGGTTTTTTTTTTTTTTTTTTTTTTTTTTTTAGTTTTTATTGGAGTATAGTTGCTTTACAGTATTGTGTTATTTTTCTACTGTACAGCAAAACAAATCAGCTGTACATATACATATATCCTCTCTTTTTTGGATTTCCTCCCCATCTAGGTCCCATATGACCAGGTTTTCTTTAAGGTATGTCTCAGGTCTGACTTTTGTGTTTCCAGAAAATACTTTTTTGTTTCTATGCATGTCCTTATGGTTTCTTCCTTCCCTAATTCCTTCTCCTACTCCTAGGATGACTTGCATGAGATCAAAATCAGATGCACCCCTGTTTACAATGTGTATTTTATGGTGCTTGACCCCCAGTATCCACGGGCTCTGCTATCCAAATCCAACCCATCTACTGAGGGAAGTAGCCGTACATTGTTCTTAGTACCAGGTGACCAGCAATTGGCTGAACGATGGACATCCTATCCAAGGGGGTTTGCCCATTGGCCAGACTCTACCCCCATGAGGGTGTCATGAAGGACATTCTCCAGTGGGACCAACAGTAATTAGCTAAGCCAGTCACACAGACACCCTCCACAACTTGGGCTGCAGCGTACAGACATGACTGTCCACTGATCTTGGGATCTGATTGGAGCAGGTGGAAGTAGGGTTGCCATGAACACATGACTTCTCGCAGCTCATGAGAGAGAGATGGGGAGAAAAGTGGGTCCGTAGGCTGTCTTGATTTGAAGCTTATGCAAGTTCAATTCTGGTCTACACTCATCCTAACAATAAACCTCTCTTGTCTTAAGATGGTTTTTGTTTTTTGACAACAATAATCTGAGTAACATTCCCCAGAAGGTTTCCTTCCCACTCTTATTCACATCCTTTCATTACTCTGTCTGGGGCGGGGCTCTGCTGCTTCCGCATTACACCATCAGCCAGGAGACATCGAGCGTTTGGGGAATTGAGGTGACCAATCGGACACAGGGAAGACGTGACACTGAGAATGTGCACACAGACACATACTCCCAGCTGTCACTCCCACTAATGGTCCGATGCTTCACGTATACTCGGAACATCCTCCCAACCTCAGCTCGTCCCAGAGAGCTCTTTAACTTGGCAGGATGTACTTAACTGTGGAAAGGTACTCGTTGCCTTCTTATGCCAGCCTTCCTGAGAATTGTTTTATAGAAGTGTTATCATTGTGCCCAGGGCTGGCCCCAGGCAAGACTGGGAAGTGGGAGAAGTTAGCATTTGGCTCTCCACACACCTCTCTGGGCCCGCTCCCTCCTGCTGACTGCCAGCTGTGCCCGTGCCCTGCATCTTGCCATTAAAAACTGCCCTGACTGTCTCCGGCTTCTTCAGAGCCCTGCTCTCGGCTTGAAATGTACCACAGGGTTTTCCTTAACAGGAATCTCCTAAGAGTCAGTGCCTTAACCCCAAATATTTTCAAGTCTGAAAGATGACTTTGAATAGTAAGAAACTTGTCTGTTTAAAGGAACCAGCAAACACACAGAGCCAGCCCAAACCCTCATGCCAGCCACAGCTCGGAGCCTGAAGCCTTGCCCTGGTGCTCACCATGCTCCTTTCTGGCTTTTTCTGTTTGTCTTCATGGTGTGATGCCTCCATTTCTCATGCAAACGTCTGCCCTCCCTGTCACCCCAGTTCTCAGGGCTATGATCCTGGACAGGACCACTCTCTCCCCTCCCCTCATTCCTCATGCCCTCCCCAGCCTGGTCACCTCTCTAAAATAGCCACACCCTCATCTCACCCCATGGGCAGGGCTCTGCACTGGGGTTCTGACCAGGTCCCCCTGCGGGATCTGGACAGAAGTGACTCTAACACAGGAACCCCAGACTGTCAGGTAGGCTCCTGGCAAAACTCTCACGTCTTACCATCCTGGGGATAGAACAGATCCAAGCCTCAGTCTCCTTACTTATGAAATGAAAGTAATAATAGTAGCCACTTCCTAGCATTCCTATGGGAGGTGAGCATTTAGTAATATAATAGACATGAACAGTGCCTGGCACAGAGTAGGTGCTCTGAATCTTGCCTAGTAATAGTAGCAGTTACATTATTCATAGTGATATTTAACCTGTGTTAGATCCCCTGGGCCAGGCCCTGCATGTGAACTGTGTAGGGGCTCTGGGCCAGGTGGGGGCAGCAGAGAGCTATATGAGGACAAGCTGAGACCAGTGGGCCACCTGGGAGTCCCCGGTGGAGGGTTGGCATCCAAGGCCAGTCACTGGGAAGAGCATGGCCAGATAAGACATGGAGCTGGGTGGAGTCTATTCCAACAGCCATCCTTCTGGCCTCCCGGCCTCCTGTCTTTCTGCCGCCAATTTCCCTTTCACCCTTTGCTACAGTGGTCTTTCAAAATTGCAATTCCAATATAGTCACTCCCTTGATTAAAACCATTGTATGATTCTTCTGCCCATGGGGAATGACCAATGCCGTTAGGCTGCTATTCAAGGCCCTCCAAAAACAGACCATCACATCCCTATATCTTGCCCTTAACTCCACTCATCTTCCCACATTGGCCAAGCCAGCTATTCCCAAACACACCGCCAGTTTTCTTGTCTTTACTAAGGGCGTTCACTGGCCTTTTCTCTGCATGTCAAACTCCTGCTCGTTTAGCTCCAATGCCCTCTTTGCCATGAAGAATTCCTGGTTTACCCCGGCACTTACTAAAACACGTCTGTCTTCAGATCTCGCTCAGTCCTTCACGTCTGCCTTTCTAGTGGCATTTGTCATGGCCAGCATTATTCTAGAATGATAGAGATGACATCTCGCCTTCCCTGATGCAATGATTTCTCAGAATCTGTCTCCTTTTATGTAAGAGGGAGTAAAAACCGCTTCTCTGTAGTATGTTGAAGGATACAGAAGGTGATGCATGAAAAGTACCTCGAACTGGGCTGGGTGCATGAGAAGGGCTCAGTTAGCAAGGTCTCATCATTATCATTATATCATCATCATCACCTTCATCACCATCGTTATCACTAGAGGGACACTGCCCCTGAATGGTCAAGGATCTACAGGCTTAAGTCCTCAGCCTGCCCTGAAGACAAACTAATTTACAAAAAAAATAAATAAACAAACTACTAAAAACCTTTTGTTTGGGGCAGGAATGGCAAACTCAGATCACAGGGCTGAAGGGAGCCTGCCGGGAGCCACAGAGCCACGGAGAGGTAGGAAAACCTCCCGTGGAGAAGTGAGAGCAGGTAAAAGAACAAACCAGTGTACGGTGACAAGAGAAGAAACTTTTTGTTGTTGTTTAAAAAGATAGTGATGTTTTCAATAAAAATTTCAACCCGGAAATTAAAATTTAAACAACATAAGTGCCTCCGAGAATCGAGCAGCAGCGAGCAGTCCCTTAATGGTGCTATGCACAGCCTTTATTTTTTAATGTGGAGAAGGAAAGGATTTGTCATTAAAGTTTAAAAATAATCAGAATCAAAATCCCTTTTGTTCCTGCAGGCTGGCAGAGCTGAGGGGCCGATTGTGTGCGCTGAGTGGGTGTCCAGGAAACAGTAGTCATTTGTGTGCGTGTGACAGGAGTCGAGTCCAAATCTAAATTTAAGCAAGTGTTGGCCTTCTTGGAACCCATAATTTTTGGATCAATTATCCTGGACTAAGTGTCTGAGTTTCTTGCTCTCTCTCTCTGCTACATTTAATAATTACAGCACTTGAGCCAAGAATTTGCCGACCAGCTGTGGTGCCCTAGCTGTCCGGTTCACTCATAATTTCTGGAACTTGATACAATCACGGCCTTTGAGCCAATTAGGGCATTATTTGGTGTGTTGGAAGTCTGCTCCCCACCCTCCCACCATCTCACCCGGGTGAGAAACAAACAGCCCGTGTCTATCCTGCAAGAGAAATCCTGTGTTCTCAGATCTTACCCGGCCATCGCACCCATGGATTCTGCCTATCCCATTCCTCCCCACAGCTTGGGAAAGAATCGCACGACTGGTGGGCTGGAAAGAACCTGATCTAAGAGTCCGATAGCCCAACCCTACCCTTAAGCCAGCTGTGTGACCTTGGCTTAATGGCCTAGCCTCTCTGAGTCTTAGTTTTCTGTCGGTAAGTAGCCAGACTACTTGAGTTCAAATCCTGTCTCCATCATATTCTAGTTGTGCAACATTGGGCTAATTACTTCATCTCTCTGAGCCTTAATTTTCTCATTGGCAGAATGGGGATGATGATAATATTAACTACCTCATATAGTTTGCGAGAATTTAATGAATTAATACAATTAAAATCAAACACAAACACACACTCCTAGAACTTAAATGCCATAAGGGCATGTTTTTTGTCTAGTTTGTATGCTATTGTATCCCTAGGACATAGAATAGTGTCAATAATTTTCCATGGATGAATGAATGTATAGAATTTATTTTTATTTGTTCACTATTCACTCTCAGGTTATGTCCAAAAATGATTTATGATTCATGTTTACTACAGGGGAGTCATAATGAAACCAGAACATCAAAGACCAGGATAAGGAAGAACAATCAAAAGTGTGATGTCCTTTCACTTAGAGCTTCCTGGTCACCAAAGCTAAACTAAGCAGCCTAAGAGACTCCTTCCAAATCTAACATTCCAGGAATCTGACTTTTAGAGTCAGAACCAATAGTTCTGACTTTCATGTGACCTTTGGCAACTCTCTCACCCTCTCGTAAGTCTCAGTTTTTCCATCTGTAAAATGTGAGAACTCAACCAAAGGCACTAAGATTCTTTCTTGGATTTTAGCTTTTCTTTTCGCATTTGGCCATAGGGAGATAAAAATAAAAGAGATTTGATTTCTATCATCAAAGAGTTTATGAACCTGCAGGAGAAATAATGTTCATACATACATAACTCTCTAATTCAAGCTGGAAAATGATACTTTAAGAATGTTACCAAACGCTAAAGGAATGATGAAGAAAGATAAATATGCCTGCTTAGGAGGACTTGATAATAGCTTTAGAAAAAAGCTGTAGATTGTGGTGACCCATGAAGAATTTTAACAGATATTCACAAGAAAAGAATTCCTAACAAGTGAGAAGATGGGAAAAAGTAAATAGGTATAAAATTGCAGCTTAGCTAATAAAGTGAATGTAATGTACTGGGCAGAGATATGGAAGGGCAGATGTGTGTGCTGCTAACTCCCCACCCTCACCTATGGCAGACCTCACCAATCAATCACAGAGCTTCATCCTGCTGAGTCAGGATGTAGCCTCAGAATCTTTCTCAACACGGTGTTCCAGGCAGCCACTCCCAAGTGATCACAGTGGATACACAGAATGAGACCTCTTTACTATCTCGATTTAAGGTATATATAAGCCAGTAGTGGAAAAGAAGACTAGACCAAAGTGCAGAGGGCCTTGAATGTCAAGATCAAGAATACGAATAATGAAAACATTCTGCTGAATGTGGATTCAGCTGCTCCTTACATTGGTATGATAACCACGTAGTCTGTGGGCAACACACATTATTGTAAAATATATACACTGAGCCTGGAGGAAACGAATCCCTCCCCGCCGAGGCTTTCCGCCATCATCTGGGACGTAATCCACCGCCCAGGCGGCACAGTGCCTGGCTTGTGCTTAAACAAGGATTGTACTGTAGCAGTGTTCTCACATCACACTGCGGAAAGGAAAGCAGCGCTGGAGACCTTTGCCAAAGTTGTCAAAGGGGCTGCCCTAAAACGTAAATGTGGCCTCTGCACATTCTTAAAGCGACGCTAGTGATCATCTCTGTGGTACCAGGGCCGGCACAATTATCCTGTTACCATCCCATGGCTGCTCTGGATGAATGTGTCCCTGTGATGGTTCCATTTAACTTTCTCCAGGAAAAGGAAAATCTATCGAAAGGAACGTGAAACAGAATTCCATGAGCTCATGTCTGGTGGGGAAAGAAAAAGGCATCTGAGGGTGATGGGAAGTGAATCACATTGTTTCTCGGCTCCAAGCGAAATCCTATCCTCCTGCCCTCCTCCAGGGAACCTCCACTCTCAGCCTCAGTGTGTGGGGACATTCTGGCAGCAGGAAGTCAAGGGAACCCGGCCATGGAGTGGCCAAGACCTCAGCTCCAGGCCCTGTGTTTTTGAGTGGGTTTCTCTTTATATCAGCATTTGTTCATACCCTACCTCCTTACGAAACAGTTTCCAGGTGCGTCACTTAAACACTTTTAACATAATATAAGGAAATAAAATTAAAATAAAAGATGCACACCTATTAAGAAGACAAGATTAGGGGAATGTAAAGCGCAGGATTATAAAAATGAAACCTGAATTAAGACAGGCCATGTCATCTTTCTGAGCCTCAGTTTCTACAACATAAAATAGAAGAATAATACCTTATTTATAAGATTCTCATGACGACAAACAATTATTCCAAAAAAAAAAAAGGAAAATGGGTCAGAATGGGAAGATTACTGAACAGGTTGTCAGGAGACTCAGGTCTAGTCCAGCACTGCATGTGAATCAGCTGCTCCCTGGAGCTTCTCCCGGCTTGAAGAGTCTCTCATTCCATGAGGTAGAGATGCCTGAGAGGGCATAGAGGAGCAGGAAAGGCAGCAGGGAGGGCTGAGGAGTAGCGAAGTATCTAAAGTATCATTATTAATTGTATCTTTGGAATAGTTTTTTCTCATGACTATATCAGGGACAGTCATTAATGTAGCAAATATCAGGTGACTATCTCGTCTGTACCTGGTCCAGAGGGACAAACTTCCATGTGGATGTTCTAGTGCCTTCTCAGGCCAAGAGATAGGAAGGACCGACCCAGAAAACTGCAATGCAAAGTGTCTTGAGCTGAAGAAATACGTAGATAGAGGAGTACAGGGCAGAGTAAGAGAGGGAGCCTGTCCTTTAGATAAAGGAAAGTTTCCTGGGAAGAAGAAATTGAGTTTGGCCCCAACAGGTAAAGCGTCCAGGTAGGATGTTTCGAGTGGAAGAGATTAGGTAGGTCAAAGTGGAAAGACTGAAAAACACATGGGATTTGTGAAAAGAGTCGACATTTACTGGGTTTTCATAAGCTCATCATCAATTTCCTTTCTTTGGCTAACAGCATCTAAATTCACCTTTCAGGAGTACCCAGTCCCCTACTGTCAGTCCACCTGGTTTGGATAAGACTGATCCCACCCCACCTAGCTCCAGGGGAAATATATGGTCCTGACCCAGCAAATTAGCGTATTTCATTCCCCTTGCCACAATGATTGGTTTAATGATGGGCATGTGACTCAAGTAGAACCATTGAGACTCACACTGAACCTTTTGCTGGATTCCATCTTCCCACTGGACTTCGATGGAATGCTATTCAGAAGCTGTTAAGAGTTAGTGGATGTCTTGTCATGAAATGAATCACCCTGAGAAGGAAGTCAGTACAAATAAAAGTAGTGCTAAGAAATAAAGCATGGTGATTTCTCAGCATCATTTGAATACCTAAGTCCAGCCATACCTGAAGACTACACCTCCTGGCTTTTTTAGTTTTATGAGTTTAAAAATTCCCTTTTATTCTTAAGCCAGTTTGATTTAAATTTTTATCATTAACATCTGAAAGGATCTAGTGTAATATAAGGACCGTGGTCCAGAGGGGCTAAGGATATTAGCCATGGTTGACAGGACTGCCACTATAACCATTGAGGGAGTAGCTTTTCAGGAAAAAGACCAAGCTGTCAAGGACCAAGAGAACCTAACCTAAAGGGACTAAGTGAATGTGAATCTGGGAGTAGAGTGGAAGATTCATTAGATGAAAATGCTGTTTTACTATTGTTGGAGAAACACTTCTCTGTCAACGTGAGAGAAATTGAGATGGAGCAAAGACAAGGAAAGTAAAGGCTTCTCTCATATACAGGTCTCCCATCAGGTCCTTAAGCAGCTACTCCTGGTGTATCCAGGAAGCAGCAAGTCTTTCATTCACGTTACCGTGGCTATGGCAGCCATGTCGTTCAGTAAAGAGCACAGACTTTGAAATCAAACTCACTTGATTTCAGATCTCACTGGTTATAAACTCTCACTTTCTGTTAATTCAGTGTCCTTAACAAGAGAAGGCTCAAAGTAGTTTAAGCCCACTTAAATGAGTAGCTTTATCCTTCTAAGCCTCAGATTCCTCCTCAGTAAATGTGAATGGTGATACCCACCATCATCTCTCCCTGGAGGTACTTAATTGGCCTCAACTTATTTTCAACCATGCAGCCAAAACAAACTTTTTAAAGACAAGTCAGCTACGTCACGCCCATTAAAACATTTTCATGTTTCCTGTCATCATTAGGGTGGTGATCAAATTCATGAAATGGCCCTCAAGTCTCTGCATTGTCTAAAATCAAATCCTGCTTATCATTTGAGTCGCCTAGATACTTTCCTCCTTGTTTCACTCAGTTTCTTGAAAAACTGTTAATGGTAAAACTATAATAATTAATAAGTGTGATACAGCACATTAACAAAGTGAAGGATAAAAATCATATGATCATCTCAATAGATTCAGAAAAAAAGCGCTTGGCAAAACTCAACATCCTTTCACGAAAAACTCTCAACAAAGTAGGTATAGCGGGAACCTACCCCAAAATAATAAAGGCCATTTATGGTGAGTCCACAGCTAACATCATACTCAAGGGTGGAAAGCTAAAATCTTTTCTTCTAAGATCAGGAACAAGACAAGGATGCTCACTCCTGCTACTTTTATTCAATATAGTACTGGAAATCCTAGTCAGAGCATTTAGGCAAGAAAAAGAAAGAAAACAATTCAAATCAGGAAGGAAAGAGTAAAATTGTGTCTATTTGCAGAAGGCATGATATTGTATATAGAAAATCCTAAAGACTCCACCAGAAATAATAAAGGAATTCAGTAAAGTTGCAGGATATAAAATCACTATACAAAAATCAGTTGCATTTATATACACTGAAGACAAACTATCAAAAAGAGAAATTAAGAAAATAATCTTATTTACATTAACATCAAAAAGAATAAAACACTTAGGAATAAATATAACCAAGGAGGTGAAAGATCTGCACATTGAAAAATAGAAGACATTGATGAAAGAAGTTGAAGAAGACACAAATAAATGGAATGATATTCCATGCTTATGGATTGAAAGAATGAATATTATTAAAATGTCCATACTACCCAAAGTAATCTACAGATTCACTGCTATCCCTATCAAAATTCCAATGGCATTTTTCATAGAAATAGAGAAGATAATCCCAAAATTTAAATGGAACCACAAAAGACCCCAAACAGCCAAAACAATCTTAAAAAGAAGGACAGAGCTGGAGCCAGCACACTTCCTGATTTAAAACTATACTACAAAGTTGTAGTAATCAAAACAGCATGGTTTGGGCACAAAAACAGACAAATAGATCAATGGAATAGAATAAAGTTCAAAAAATAAACCCATACATATATGGTCAATCAATTTACGATAACATGGATAGAACTTGAGGGCATTATACTAAGTGAAATAAGTCAGACAGAGAAAGACAAATAGTGTGTAATATCACTTTGACATGAAATCTAAAAAAGCCAAACTCATAGAAATAGAGACTAGAAAGGTGGTTATTACCAGGGGCAGGGGGTGGGAGAAATGGGAAGCTGTTGGACAAAGAGTACAAACTTTCAGTTATAAGATGAGTAAGTTTGGGGGATCTAATGTACAGCATGTTGATTATATTTAGTAATACTGTATTATGTACTTGAAAGTTACTAAGATAGTAGATCTTAAATGTTCTCACCACAAAAAAGAAATGGTAATTATGTGACATGATAGATGTGTTAGCTAACCTATGATGGTAATTATTTGCAATATATTAGTGTATCAAATCAACATGTTGTATACCTTAAATTACACAATGCTATCTGTCAATTATATCTCAATATAATTTTATTGAGATATATCTCAATTATATCTCAATAAAACAAATAGTTAATAATAAATAATAATAGTTAATAATAAAAACTAACATTTATTGAGCACATACAAGATGCCAGGCACTGCTCTAAATGCTTTACTTGAAACAACTCATCTAATCCTTATGACAAACCTATGAAGTAGGTACTGTTATTACCCCCACTTTATAGATGGGAAAACTGAAACACAGAGAGGTTAAATAAGGTGTCCAATGTCATCCAGTAAAGAATCATTATAGTCAGGTTGCAAACCTATATGTCAGTATCCAGAGCCCATAGGTTAATTACTACATTATGCTACCTCTCTAAATGCATTCCACAGGCTTTTCCCCATTTTGTAGCTGTGGTAGACTGAATAATGGTCCCCAGCTATATTCACGTCATAATCTCCAGACCCTGTGAATGCTACCTTATACGGTAAAAGGGACTTTGCAGAAGTGATTAAGGATCTTTACTTTAGATGAGATTTATCCTAGATTACCTGGGTTGACCCTAATGTTATCACAAGTGTCTTTATAAGAGGGAAGCCAGGGAGATTTGACTACAGAGAGGAGAAGGCAATGTGAGGATGGAGGCAGAGACTGGAGTAATGCAGCCAGAAGCCAAGGAGTGCTGGCAGCCACCAGAAGCTAAAAGAAGCAAGGAACAAACTCTTCCAGTCTCTAGAAAGAACCAGTCCTGCCAACACCTTGATTCTCCCTCAGTAAAACTGATTTTGGACTTCTGACTTCCAGAATTTGTAAAAGAATAAATTTGTTTTGTTTTAAGCCATCAAGTTTGTAGTAATTTGTCACAGCAGCAATAGGAAACTAATACAGTGGCACTAGCACAGCTTGTTTTTTCTGGCGCATCCATTGCCTTCCTTAACTCCCACTTATTCTTCAGCTCATACCTTCAATTTCACCTCCTCAAGGCAGCCTTCCTTGACACCTTAACCTTATATTTGCCCATTATATCCTCACACAACACCCCAGACTTCTCCTTAATACTCATTGCGTTTACGATTGTCGCTCATGTGAGTAAATCCAAGGGACAGAGTACAGTGTGTGTCTGTCTTATTCCTCATTGTATCCCAAGAGTCTAGCTCCAGGCCTAGCATGTTATACGTTCTCAGTAAATATTTGGTGAAATGAATACATACATATATATATATATACATACATAGTTGTTCATAGGACTATTGGATGCTTTCTAAAGATTATGAATGTATAGAACTTGTTACAGGGCCTGACATCTAATAAGTTTCTGAGAAGTAGAGACCTGTGTGAGATCTGGGACTTATCTGTGTGTCTTTTGAACAAAATCACAGACCTGATCTTAGATAAGTCCCAGGAGGAGTGCTCTGTTGTTGTATCTCCTTTTCCCTAACACTCTAAGCACTACTCTTTACTGCAAATTCTGGTAGTCACCCAGGCTTGACGACCACACTGAGTATTTTAGAAGGGAAAGGAGCAGGGCATCCCAGAATACAATGAAACATGGAGGACTGCAGCAAAGCTACCTTCTGCTTTAAGACTACAGCAAGCCCTTTGGGCCAATCAGCATGGTAGCCAGAATGGGTAATTCCAGCCCTTCCTCACCTTTCTAGTGTGTGTGTGAGCCTCCAGCTGGGCCAGGGACTGATTTTTCCAGGCCCAGAGGAATTCTCATCATTTCTCAGGGATCCGTTAGCTTGAGTTCGGTCCTCGCGCCAAGGCTCTGACAGCTTTATTAGCACCTATAATTCAATGTAAGCATCAACGTGTTGGGAAACACTTTGAGGCTATCTTTTAAAGTCAACTTAATTCCCTTTCAAATGCCTCTTTGTTTGCCAAAGTGCCAGCCAGAAGACTTCCAGGTAGGCAGGAGAGGAGCTCCAGACAGGGGATCAGCAGGACGTGTCTGCCGGGCGCCCAAGTCACTTTGCTGGTAGCTGATGTCATTTCCAGTTAGTGGGCTGCTGGCAGAGGTGCCTGCAGATGCTCAGATGACATCACTGGGGACCAGCCTGTCACCAAGGGAGATAATAAATGGAGCCCAACCCTGAGTCCCCGCTGCCCCAGGAAGTAACAATTCATTTCGTGGCTTTGCTGTGGTTCTAGAGAGTAGACACCCTGTGCTCCCACCCTGGCCAAGCCCCAGACATCCAGTTCACACCCTCCTGCTGGCTGCTTTGTTTAAACAAAACAGAATGGGACATGCTGAGTTCACCCAACAGTGCTCAGCAACTCCATAACAATAGAAACTGGACAAATGTGATATAGCAGAGTTTACTGGTCATCTACTCAGCAGCCATTTACCCTTCCTCCTGAGCTGGTAGAACCCAATTTTGCTCACATCTGCACCCTCCTCTAGGAAAGAGTGGCCTATCCCCAACTTCGAGGGGTGGATCCTCATGGGTCTAAGCCAATCATTCATTCATTCATTATTCATTCATTCATTCAACAAACATTATGTAGCACCAGTTTTGTGTTTGGCATTGTTCTAGACACTGAGGGTAAGGTCATGAAAATATCAGACGAAGTCTTCGCCTTCATGAGACCTCAATTCTAGTTGGGGTGATAGGAAATAAACACACAAATATATATTATATAATAAATATACAATGTCAAGCCAAGCAATGATGGGTTTTATGAAGAAAATAAATCCAGATAAAGGGATAGAGAGAAACAGGCTCACTGTTTTAGATAAGGGGGCAGAGGGAGGTGATTATCTCAGCAGAGATATGAATGAAGGGAGGGCACCAGCCATGTGAATCTCGGGGGTGGGGGGTGAGGTGGGAAACATTCCAGTCAGAGGAAGAGCAGGTGCAAAAAGTCCCAGGGCAGGGATGAACCTACATCTTGAGACCAGCTAGAAGGTCAATGCAGCTGCAGTGTTGTGAGCAGGGACTGAGTCATGGAAAGGACTTTGGATTTTTTTCTAAATGTGATAGTGAATTATGGGGGGCTCTTCACTAAGAGAGAGAATTGATCTGATTTACATTTTCACAGGATTACCATGGCTGCCATGTGGAAAGCCGACTCAAGTAGGACAAGAGGGAGAGCGGGAGACCAGTGAGCATGGTGAACCAGCGTGGTAGCCAGGGAGGGGGTGATAACTGGTTGGATTTGGGAACTATTTTGAAGGCAGAGGCAAAAGAATTTGCTGATGAATTTGGTGAAATGAATGAAAGTTTGGGGCCCACACAACTGAGTAAATAAGAGTGCCATTAACTGAGATAAAGAACACCAGAGGAGGGCTTCCCTGGTGGCACAGTGGTTGAGAATCCGCCTGCCAATGCAGGGGACACGGGTTCCAGCCCTGTTCCGGGAAGATCCCACATGCTGTGGAGCAACTAAGCCCATGCGCCACAGCTACTGAGCCTGCGCTCTAGAGCCCGCTAGCCACAACTACTGAAGCCCGCGGGCTACAAATAGTGAAGCCCGCGCGCTACAACTAGTGAAGCCCGCGCGCCTAGAGCCCGTGCTCCGCAACAAGAGAAGCCACCACAATGAGAAGCCTGCACACCACAACGAAGAGTAGCTCCCGCTCGCCGCAGCTAGAGAAAGCCCACGCTCAGCAACAAGGACCCAATGCAGCCAAAAATACATAAATTTAAAATTAAAAAAAAAAGAACACCAGAGGAGGAGCATTTCTGAGTGGGAAGAGATCCAGAGCTTGGGTTGAAACGTGCTGGGTTTGGGGTGCCTACTAGATACCAAGGTGCAGATTTTAAGTAGTCAGCAGGTGGATAGAGGAGCATGGTGATCAGGAGAATGGCTGGTCCTGGTTCCCTGACCAGTGCATTGGTTAGACTTCAGCATGAGATGCAACTCTAGACAATGAGACATGGCTGAAGGAGGCCTCTGGGCAAGGCTTCCTCATTTCTAATGAGGAATGAAGCTTGGTTCATCTCTGATGGTCATTCAAAAATTTTTAGATGCACTGGAATTGGAGTTAGGAGACCTGGGTTCTATCCCTGGCTCTTTATGAACTAACTGGAACCCTGGTCGTGGGTATACCCTCTCTGAGCCTCAGTTTCTCTATCTGCACAATGAGGAAGTTGGGCCAGATAGTCTCTGTGGGCTCGCCTGGCCCCACCACTCTACCCAGTTGTAAGAACATGGGCTTTGGAGCCAAAAGCTCTGGGAGAAATAACTTTTCCCTGCTTGATGTGTGACCTCTGGCACCTCAGGGCTCTTCCCTGTCACCATTTCCTCATCTCTGGAATAAAGATTTCTGGTCCCATCCAACACGAATTTCCATTAAGTCACGGCATATTTGCCTGGTGACTTGTGTTGATAGAAATAGTGAAAACCTCGAGGCGAGAAATATTTATAAGGAATCCAACTCCTCCGTGCAAAAACACACACACACACAACCTGGGAGGGGACACCAAGCCTTTCCTTTCAGACCAGCTACACCCTGGTTCCTTATGCGTACTTCCTCTGCTCAGGGTGGGCACTAGGTTCTTCTTGAGCGGGGCTCTCGGCTTCCCTTGCCCCTCATCCCCAGGAGCTAAGAGCTACACGAAGAATGCCAAAGCTTAGCCCTGCTGGGACACTCCTGTGGTTCTACCACAGGGCTTGGGGATGAGTAAAAGGAATTAAGACTCTAAAGCCCCTGGCCTAGGCCCACAGTGAGCATGCAGACTGCCTTGTACATTGGCCCCCAGGCCCCAGAGGCATTAATGGCAGAGTTATAAGGCCGTTTTCGGTCTCATATTTTTCAGGTGCTCAAAGGTAGTGATTTCTGGGCTATTTCATTCATTTAAAAGGTCTAACAGTAATTTCTCAGTTTTGAAAGTAAATTAAAAATAAAATTAAAAAACCTACTGGGAACCCTCCTCTTCCTATAGTTAAGCCCACCTAGCCAACCTAAAATATCTTTGGTCTGAAATTATCAATATATCAATTCCGTGTTGTTAGTGTTATCTGATCAGTACTATATATGAAGGTGGATTAATAGGGAATGGGCAAATAAGTATATTATGACTTAATCAGTGCTTTATGTTTGAAGACATGATCTTTCAAAACTCAGAAGGAGGGATTACTAAAAGAGGTCTTCAGTATCAGAAAGGCTGGGAGGCAGCAAGTAAAATGTTGAATGTTTTCACAGGGGGCTGCTGATGACTATATCCCTCCCTTTGATGTCTGGGCTCTAAGAACCTCTGAGCTGTGCCGGAGTGTCCCCAAGGCACAGAGCCAAGGGAGAAAGGGGAAGAGACACTGTGCTAACAGTGACTGATGTCACTTCCAGTTAACTGGCTCCTGGCAGATATACTACAGATGTTCAAATGACCTCATTAGGGACCTGGGTGTCAACAACAAGACAGATACAAACAGAGCCCTGCTTAAGATTCCTGCACATTCCATGGCTTTGGAATCCCTTAACTCATTTCCCAAGCTTTCTAAAGGGTAGGAATTTCAGGCCATGGTATGTGGCATCATACAGAGGTTTAGAGAAGAGGGAGCTTGTACTAGCTGAGCAGCCTGGCTTTGCTGCAATAACAAAGAACACCCAAAGCCCTCCCTCACTCCCCACCCCATTTTACTTCGTGAGTTGTCTTCATCCTTGGCTACATCAGATGGGCTCCCTCCAGGCAACATGGAAATAGTAAGTATGGCCTCCAGACGTGTCCTGGCTTGCATTTAACCAGACTTCGACCCCAAAGAAAAGAGAGAGCTAGCATCTGTCAGTCACTATATGCAAAATCCTGAGGAAGGACTTTGGCCCAGGTTGGCTCAGGCATTGTTTTATCGCCGTGGCCAGGGGCATAAGATACTATGCATGAAAATTAAAAATAAAACATCTGAAACAATCAGGGCATTGTTGCATAAATTCCAGTTTGTCCACTAGTGCAGATTTTAATAAAACAGAATTAATTTAATCTGTGTGTTAGCCTGCTCCGTGAATGTAGAAAGTCACAGAAAATTGTAACCTGACAAGATAAAAGAATATCTACTCTAAAAAAAAAAAGATACTGTGCATGGCCAGGCCAGGGTTCATACATCTTCCTCCCCTACTAGACTATGAGATTGGAACAGGGTCTCACTCTGCTTCCTGTCTGCAGCCTTTCCCGCCCTGTAAGGCACAGTCAGTCAGCCTCAGTTGAGTCGAATATATTAGCAAACCTGAAGGTTTTCTCTGGCAGACCCACTCAGCACAAACCAGGAAGAAACAACTAAACGTAGAGAAGACCGATAACAGAGGCGATTCATAAACTGACTAGCCAACTGGTCAGAATTGTGTTACATTCAACAGCAGCAGCAATTCTGAGAGTGCTCTGGAGATGTTTCACCTAATAAACTCTTTCCAGAGCTGATAATAAAAAATTTCTTGCATGGTGGTTTACAAAGCATTTTTACATCGTGTATTTCACTTCGATACGATTCAGCAAATAATAATGAGAGTCTTCCAAGTGCCAGGCACTGTGCTCAGTGGTGGCCTATGGCAGTAGAAGCAGACATGGTCCTCGTCCTCAGAGAACTCTCAGTGTAGTTCTAAAGAAAGATGAAACGATTGAAGAGAAAATAATAGCTGATGTTCTAATACCTAGCCTTCACTGTGTGTCAGGCACTAGGCTAAGTGCCAACATATATTAACTCAATTAATCCTTACAATAGTCCTTTGAGAATACTATTATTAGCCTTGGAAGTTGGGTAACTCATCCAGGGTCACCAGCCAGCAGGTAACAAAGCCAGAAATCAAACCCATGTAGCTTGGCTCCCGAGTCCATGCTCTTAGCCATAGCACTGACACCACCGGCCAATGGCAGTGTTATGAGAGTTAAAATGGAAAGTGGATGGATCAAGAAGGCTCTGGCATTTAACCCAGTCAGGAGGTCAGGAAAACCTTCTTAACTGAAGCCTGCAGGATGAGCACATGTTAATGTCACAAAGACAGGACACTGAGAGCTCCACAGGGCACACACTGACTGGCCCCGTTTTATACTGTTGGAAAAAATCAGGCTGGACGATCCTGCAGGACTTTTCCAAGATCACACAGCAAGTAAGGGTTGATTCGGGTCTTAGAGTCAGGCCTGGCGGTATTTAGAATCCAGTGTCTTTCCCACCAGGCTGAGCACAAAGACTGGAGTGGTGGCTTCTATAAGCTGAGCTCACGAGTCTCCAGGGAACTCCAGATATAACAAGCCCTGGCCTTCTCCCAGTTGCCTCAGCATAAATAACCAACAGGTTGACTGACGCACATCTTCTAAACCACATCCTCTAAAGAACTCAGAAGCAAATTGCCCTTCTGGTGATAGCATTAAGGGAACATGTTTGTTTACCTTAGAAGTTAGAATGACCTTGTCTTGAAAATTGTGAAATAACAATCAGAAGTTATTTGCTTATGTTTATATTTAGAATTAGGTATTCATATGAGCAATGCAAAATAAGGGAAGGGGTTACAATACTGGTTACTGATGAAGAGCCTTCAGAGAGGTGGATTATTATTCATTCGACTGTAATGATTAACAGTTAAAAATCCACTCTTGCTGTTCTCTATGTCTGGGGGAAGAATAGAAGCTTTTGTTTTGGGGGTGTGTTTTTTTTTTTTTTTTTCCTGAAATGAAAAGCTACATCTTTCTTTCCAGGGAATGCATTAGAATGAGGGGTTTCCTTGGAGCTGGAAATAAGCCAGGATATTTTGGAGTCAAGGTCCCCTGCCCCTCCCCCTCGCCACTACCCTCGCAGGCTGAGAGCTCAGCTGGGAGGGAAGGGGGGCTGACTCCACCCGGAAGTACCGCTGAAGGGGCCCAGTGTAGGTGGCGGGGTGGGGGGAGGGAGGGAGGTGGCAAGAGCAGGGCCACAAAGCAGAACTAATAACAGCTGATCCTTAACCTTTATCGAGGACTCACTGTGGCCAGACGCTGATCTGTGTGCTTCACATCCATTAGCTCATTTAATTAGGTTGGTATAATTAGTACCCACATTTTGCAGGTAAGGAAGCTGAGACACAGTGCTTCACCTGCTCAAGACCATATTCCTAGAAGGTAGAGGAGCCAGAATTCCAGCACGGTGACTCTAGCGTCAGCACCCTCCACCGTGCTGCCGCTGCAAACCGGTCAGCCCGAAATCATCACCCTGCTGATGTAGCTTTTGAGACGCTCTCAGGGTCCTCCAGAGAGCACCTCTGTTATGAGTTCTGCTGGCCCTGAACTTGATGCTCTGCAGTCATTTCTGGTTTATAGACATCTCTGTACAAACTGTCAGCTTAATTTTGGCCCCAGAACTTCCTTCCCTGGCAAACCGGGGTAGGGTGGGGGAAGGAAAGAGAAAGAGAAAGACAGAGAGAGACTAGTTAATTAATTTTGAAGAAGTCAGACAGCATTATAACCAGTCTCTTACGCAAGTGATGAAAAAGCTATTGTTGGGGCATCTTGGCACCAGAAAGGAAGGGAGAGATTTTCCTGAATCATTTCTCATTTTTCATTTAGCCTTCACACTTTTCCTGGGGCCTCTGGGCAGCCTTCCAGACCCCATCTCCAGGATTGACTCTGAGTTCCCGCAGTAAATGATCTGTCCCTCGCAGACTGGGGAAGGGGCGGGCTGAGGCCCGGACAGGCCGTGCTTGGCTCGGCCCCCTGACATTGTACACGCTAATGCAATGTGAAGGAGCACGTCTAAATAGCCTGTCCAACTTTTTTGATGTTCTTGAACCCACAGATGGGATTCATTTCCACACTGTTCGCAAAATGTAAACGATACAAGGACATTAAAGAGCATTAAACTACTTGATGACATTTTGGTCACATTAATGAAAAGTGGCATTTTTTAAACTACCAGAAAGAAAGAGAAAGAGGGTGGGGTCAGAGAGGGGAGGGATGAAGAGGGAGACGAAGTAGGGAGGGGGAAGGAGGAATAGGAGAGAGATTGAATCCATCTAAAGTGTAGAAGAAATGTCAAAGTCCCAGCTCTTATCAGCCAAGTTGGGACTTCACTGAGTAGGATCTAAGAAGCAGACATTTTCAGCGACTGGACAGATAAGCCGAATATCCCAACACCTATAGAGTAAGCGGTGCAGACATACTAATACATTAACGTTTCTTTCCAGACTGACTAGTGTGGCCAAGGCACCACTGGGAAACAAGAGAGGACAGGAAGAATGTCAAACTTACCTCCTCCAGGCAGCCTTCCCTGACTGCCTCCGCCCCCCCCCACCCCGGCTAGATTAGGTGTCTCTTCTCTGGACTCCCAGAGACCCTAAGCTTACCCTAATCGTAGCCCATATCAACTTGTCATTTCATCACTGATTGACTTGCTGGAACCCCACCTAGACTATGGGCTCCTTGAAGGCATAAAATAAGGAGTGGATGCATAGGTCTGAAGAAATAAATTTGCCAGGGCTCAAATCCCAGCTTGGCTCATGTATTGGCTTTATGACCTGGAGCAAGTTAATTAACCTCCCTGAGCTTCAGCTATGTCTTCTGTAAAATGGGGTAAGAAGAAACTAGCTCATAGATTGTAGTGATTCCTAAATGAGGTAATAAGTGGAAACTACATAGCACTAGGCCTGGTATTCATACACTCAACACATGCTATAGATTAACACCAGCACCCCAAGTGCTTGGCACATAGAAGGCACTCAGTAAATACAGTTGAAGAAATGAGTCTCAACAGACTCAGGCAGAAAAAATTCACTTATCAAGGGGACTAAGGAATTGGTCATGGAGCCACAGAAAGTGAAAGTGGGTGACAGAGACATTTTAAAACTTATCGAGTCCTGGGCATCTTATTTTAAAATAAAGCACATTTAGCACCATGGAGTCTCTCGGGAGTATCTGGCGAGATGTCCTGCTCAGTCCTCCAACCAAGCACCGGCTGGTGAATGGGGGTGAGCAGCCCCTTCCCCCTGGCAGCCCCTACCCCCTCCCTACGCCCACCGCCTTGGCAGGGCTTTCTCCTTCCAGCCCTGATGGTTACATTAATTGCTAATGACAATGGCAACCTTCACTCTGTGTGGTTTCCTGCCCAGATTCTGGATCCTTTACAAGGCTCCCTTTTCTTTTTTCCCAGATAGGAAATGCAACCCGAGACGTGTGAAGAAAAAAACACTGCGCTTATTGTCATAGCCTCCACTCCTCCCTGGGCTCCCAGGCCGTCTGTGTGTGCTCTGGGGTGTCTGCCCCGCCACAGGGAAGAATAAACCCAGACTCAAATCATAGGAAATTCATCAAATGTGCTTCTCAGAGCTCTGTCTTTCAAGGTCTGTTTCCCTGCCATATGATCTCTATAAACCAAATCACTGTTAGCCAGGGCACAGGACCAGAGGCGCCGGAGGCTCATGGATAATGAATGCCAAATGCATGTGACAATAGACTGATCAGAGAGCTGAATGAAAATTTCTGAGTCGTGCTTTTATATGTGTATACATGCACACGTACATACACGCATGCACCTCTGTGTATGCCCCACACACGCACACCACACACACAGGACATCCTAACAGTGCTCCTTGATGCCAGACTCAGTTAACTCACCTTTGAATAACTTCGTTAGATTATCAAGGCAAAGAAGAATAAAATGAAAGAGAAAAAAGTAGAGCTGGGGTCCCCCGTGTAGCTGGGGATACTTGACAGGGAAGAATCTCAGATTTGACTTAGGAATTCATAATGCCTTTTGCTCAGGGACTAGCATAAGGGGCTTCAACTGAAAAATGAGAAACAAGGACTCACTCATTCTGGGCACCAAAGGCAAGTGCCCTCCATTGAAGGAAATACTGCATGATCTTTCCGAGTAATGGTTTTGACTCCTCCTGGCTCTGAGCGACCCCTACCCTGGATAACTAGTTACCCGTGGGGCAGGGTAAGAGAAGAGAAGATGGGACAGAAACTAGCAGGCCACCAGCTAAAAGCAAAAAGGTAATTAATGTTATAGCCTTTTAGATTCTAGAAAATACTGCACTTAAAACTGCAAGTCAACAAAGCGGCTGTCGGCACCGATAAATGCTTCCATATTCACAGGCATCAGCAATCTTCCCCTTACAAAAAAAGTAATAATACATACATATTAATGGATCACATTTTGTCCTTTGGGGAACATAATTTTTAAAAGGGCCGAGGCAGCAATAATAGTTCCTTTAAAAATTCTAAATGCTGTAATTGTTTTCTCTGAATTATGGTGCTAGGATTTAATTAGTGATGAATGTTCGGTATGGGGTTTGGAGATTTTTGATGAATTCAGCCAAACAGAAGAGTAGTCTTGTCCTCACTGCTCTCTCCCCATCCGTCCCCCGCCCCCTTCCCCGCCCCAGGACCCTGAAGTCTGCGTGTGCATGAGATCGTGTCCATGTAGGAATTTCCTTTTCTGCAGTTGGGCCGTACTTAAGAAGGAGATTGCTTTAACCACAGTTCAACGATGAACATGAAACATGGTCAGTGAGGTCATGCAATTCAGCACAAGTTTTGAGGTTTTCTAGTTATAAGGCAGGAAAATAATCAAATGCAAATGGTAGAAATTTCTTCTTGGCAATGTTCTTATCGCTAGGAAGAAGTTGCCTGGGACTTGGGTCTTGGGTCTTGGCTTTCGGGCCTAAGGGGCTCATGCACGACAGGGCTCAAGGTGTGTGTGTGTGGTGTGGGGAGTGGGGAAGTGGTTCTTCAGTCATTCAGTGAATTACCATGAAGCAAAGCCTCCTGGGTCCAGATTCTCCGAGCTGGGCACCAAGCACACAGCCCTGGCAATGGAGAACTCGCGGGAGAATAAACACAATGGCTTTGTTCTTCTCCACACCATTTCCTTGTAAAAGCAGCTGGAGGGAAGCCCAGACCAGCGGCCATCCACTCAGGCCAAATCGATGTGGCCTACACAGCAGGGCCCCTGGGGGTCCGAGCCACCCCTCTCCTCCACCTTCAGGACTTATTTCATTTGAGACCTGGAAGCTATTCCTGGGTTCCCAGTATCCTCTATTAGCATGCAGATGCCCCTGGGAAAGGTCACACCTTGAGACCCCTTCAGCTAACCTCTTGCTCACCAGTTACTTCTTAGCAAGGATTAGCAGAAAGAGAACACCGAAAAGGCTTATGGGGTGGGGGGAAGGTTAGGGCTGGTGGGGACAGGAGGTAAAAGACCTCTTCCTCCTGCCAAGATTTTCCTGGACAATCAATTTGCTTTAATTCAACACAACAAATCAAGAGGGAGGGGATATGGGGATATATGTATACATATAGCTGATTCACTTTGTTATACAGCAGAAACTAACACACCATTGTAAAGCAATTACACTCCAATAAAGATGTTAAAAATAAAAAATTTTTAAAAACAAATCAATATATTTATTTCAATGAAGGTTGATTTTTTTAAACTGTAAAACTAAACAAAACCCATTTACATACCTTTCATCTCTGCTTTGATTATGCAGTAAGTATCACCTGCTTCTCAATTTTGCCCAAATAATAAAAATGCTGCCTCCCAACATGGCAGGCCACAGCAGTCAGTGGAGACTTTTTCCACTCAATCTAGCATCCTGTCTTGTTTCTCCCCATCATTTCCCGCCTCCTCCCTGCCATCATTCTTGCCTCCTATCTCTTCTTAGCATAACCCGTTTCCTCTTCCTCATTTTCCACCACTGTAGGCTTCTCCAGAGTGCTGTTGAGGCCCATTGGGCCAGCTGCTACAGAACCTTCATCATTCTTCTCAGTGAAGCCATTAAAATGTCATCTGGAGAGGGTCATGGTTAAGAGCATAGGATCCTGAATCAGCCAGAAAGACTCGGGTTCAAATCCTGGTTCTGCCACTTCTAGATACTGGAGGCAAGTGACTTATACTCTCTAGTCATCAGTTTCCTTCACTGTGTATCTTTTGAAAGTAATAAATGAAATTTTATACATATATATAATATATACTATATAAGTAGTATATATTATATAAATATTACATATACTATATAAGTAGTATATATTATATAAATATTACATATACAAGTAGTATATATTATACAAATATTACATATACTATATAAGTAGTATATATTAAATATTACATATACAAGTAGTATATATTATATAAATATTACATATACTATATAAGTAGTATATAGTATATAAATATTACATATATAAGTAGTATATATTATATAAATATTACACATACAAGTAGTATATATTATATAAATATTACACATACAAATAGTATATATTATATAAATATTACATATACTATATAAGTATTATATAAATATTACATATACTATATTAGTATACATTTTATAAATATTACATATACTATATAAGTAGTACATATTATATAAATATTACATATACTATATAAGTAGTATACATTATTTAAATAGTATATATATAATGCCTAGCATATTGCCAGATACACAGTTAAGTGTTAAATATTTGCAATCACTATTGTTATATATCATATCTATTACATAATCCCACTTCCTTATGAAATCTTATAATCAAATTACTTTATGAAATGAGATTCCAAAATAATATTCATGTAGTTTTTTATGCATACCAGTAAGTGTAAGTCTCCCAAGTTACTCCCTTAGGGAAATGATTACTTATAACTTTGCTGCCTTTGATCATAATTGTTATTCATTTATTCTATTATTCATTCAACAATTATTTCATGTGGCCCCACTATGTTCCAAGCACTGACCTAGGTACTTAGGACCCAGAGGTAAGCTCACTTGATCCCTGACTTCCAGGATCTCACATCTAATGGGGCAAAGCAGAGTGAGCAATAGCAGGTGTCCATAAAGAACTATAAGAAAACACTCAGTAAAGAGTGAACTGTCTGGGGTAGCTGGTGAAGACATCCAGAGAGGCATTGGAGCTGAGTATCAAAGGATGATAATATTTGTTGCAATCTATTAAGACTCATCTATGTGCCAGTCATTGAGCTAGAATTTTTATCATTTTAATGTATTCCACATAATAATCATGTAAGGTAAATATTACTGTCATTTTGTGGGTGAGAACACTGAGTCTCGGAGGTTAAGCAGTGTGCCTATAATCTTACACCTGGTATGTAATAACTGAGATTTTAACCCAGGTCAGTGGGCTTTCCAAGCTCATGCTCTTCCTTGCAACCTAATGGGCCAATTCCAAAGTCACTCAGGCCAGAAAAAGGGAAAAATGGTCTTGTTGTTTATAGGCATGTCTTCAGTTTTTGTTTATTTTTTATCATGTAATATTTGATACATACAAAATAATTTGTAATGTATTTAAATTTATTACATAGAAATGCATATTTATTTTAGAAAATATTGGAAAACATAGAATTACACACACACGCACACACACACACCCCAAATATATTTACTTTTAGGTAAATTCCTTGCCAAGCATTTTTATACTTAGAGGAAGAAGGTTACATCTATACACAAATATGATCATATTTTGATACATACGTGTAACTTCCTTTTTCCACTTAACAACAGATCAAGAACATGTTTTGATGCCAGCAATATACATCTATACCATCCTTATTAATCACTGTTAAATGTTCTTTGAATGGAGAGATGTCATTTATTTAACCTATTCTCTCTTCAGAAAGCTAGCTTAATTTCAAAGCTAGCATGCTTCCATTAACAACTGATGAAAATGGCCTGACATTTTTTTATATTGCTATGTTCACCATTTTATCTTACTGATTTTATGAGCTTTTTATATACTAAGGCTATGAACCTTTTGTCTTTCATATATTCTGTGGTATATTTGCTATAGAGAAATATTTGTTTCATATTGTGAAATCTATAAACTTGCTAATAGTTTCTACTGTTGATGCAATATTTAGGAAAGACTTCCCTAACCATATCCTAAATTTTCCCATATTTTGTGGCCTTAGTTTATATATATATATATATATATATATATTTTTTTTTTTTTTTTTGCAGTACGCTGGGCTCTCACTGCTGTGGCCTCTCCCGTTGCGGAGCACAGGCTCCGGACGCGCAGGCTCAGTGGCCATGGCTCACGGGCCCAGCCGCTCCACAGCATGTGGGATCCTCCTGGACTGGGGCACAAACCCATATCCCCTGCATCGGCAGGCTGACTCTCAACCACTGTGCCACCAGGGAAGCCTTATATTTTATTTTTAACTTCTCTAGAATTTAATGTGGTATATGTTAAGAGGAGAGAGTCCAAATTAAATGTTTCTAGGTACCACATTTTGCCCAGCCCTTCACACATGAAATACTACTTCTATTATACACCAAATAATAGGATTGAGGAGCTTTCTGTTATTTTGCACTGATCTACTTGCTTATTTTCATTCACAGGCCACACAGCTTTAATTATTACTGCTCTGTAGTATATTTAATGTCTGGCAGTGCTAGTCTCTTCTCATCATTTTCTTTTTCAAGATTTTTATATAGTCTTTTTCTGGTTTTCTTTCTTTCAAAAGTGAGGGTATGAGGAGGGAGGATAACTTTTAATAGTATGGCAGTAATATGAATTATAAGATGTATTGTGTTTTTAAAAAATCAGTCTCACAACTTCAAAGCCACACCCAGTTCATTTCCATACTGAATGATGTTATTCTGGTACTTAGAGTCAGGCATGCCCAATCTATCACTAGATCTATTATGTCCTGTTTGCCAAGAACCTTGGCAGGAGGTTTTGTTCATTCTGTCCATATGAAAAGGCACTATAACATAGGGGTTGAGAGCACAGGATCTAGTTGTGTGACCTTGGCCAAGCTATTTAACCTCTCTGAGCCTCCATGTCCACATTTGCGATGAAGGGGGGTGGACAACACACTGCCTCGTAACATACACGAAACATATGGAAAGCACTTGGAAGAATGCCTGTCACAGAGAAAATAGTTTGTGAAGGTTAACTAGCATTGTCATGTCCCAATGGTCTTGTCATTCCAGGGTTTTGCTAATTTGTCTTGACTTGGAAAAGGGAGATTGAAAGGAAGACATTAATTTAGGAAACATGAGTTAAGTAAAATAAAATTTCACAAGCCTTTTCATATGTTTATAGGGATGAGTAGTTATCATTAAGTTGTTATTCCTCATGGTGTCCAGAAAGCTGACATTTAAAGCAAGCTGTGGCCTGCACATGGGGGGGGGCATGTGGTGTCTGAAGATGGTGTGCCACATGAGGACCTGGAACAACCCAGCTCATCTGAACCCACTGCAGATTCTACTTAAGGCCCTCGTCTTGGCCTTTGTCAATCCTGACAGCTCAGACTTGCCCTCACCCTCAGCTTTCCCTGCCACCTCTGCTCAGAGCAGATGTCCTCGGCTGCCAGCTGAGAATCTGAGCCTGGGGGCGGGCCTGAGCTCTGCAGTCAGACTGCTGGTTAAAACTCAAGCTCTGCCACAAACCACTTCAGTATTAAAACTGGAGTTCTCCTCAACTGAAAAATGGAGACGTTATGCCTTCTCTGCCAGGTTACCACGGGGATTAGCTGAGACTAATACACATAAAAGCATTTCATGGAGTGTCAGGCATAAAGTAGGTGCTCAATAAATGTTACTGTATCAATAGGGAATGTTTGCTTCTAAGTAACAGAAAACCCAATTCAAACTGGCTTATACAATAAAGGAAAATTATTGGTTTATATAACTGGAGATTCAAGAAAAATCTGGGCTTTAGGAGCAGTTTGATTCAGTGGACTAACCAAGAATTTGTTCATTTGTTTCCTCTCTCTTCACCTTGCCCTTCATAGATTCAGCTTTACCCTAAGGCTGTCTCCTTCTCATGGTCCCCAGAATGGGTGTAAGCATCCAGAGAGAACAAAAAAGGACCACACCCAGAAATTTCTCCCAGATGTGTGAGGAAGAGCTCTCCTAGGAATCCTTAGCAAATTCCTCCTCTTGTAGCTCAATAGCCAGCAGGAGCTTATAGGTCTGTCCCTGAACCAATAACTACGGCCAGAAGGTGGGATTGTACATGCTTGCTTAGGTCTGGACCACAGCCCTAGGTGTAGAGTCACCTTTGGTGCCAGTGCAGGAACTGTGTAGAGGCAGGAAGGTGGAAACTGGACCCACAGTCAGAGTACTTACCAAGAGAAGGAGTGGGAATGAGGGAACATCTATAATGTCCACCTCTCCTTTTCGCAGTCCCCGGCAGGACCTAGTTGAGTGGAGAGACAAGTCTCCATTGGAACTTGAGACCTCAAACTTTTCATTGAGTCCTGGGTCTGTGAGGACAGAAGTGCTCAACCCACCATGCTGGGACTGAAAGCATTCTTCCTAAACAGCAGGGAAAATGGCAATAACGATACTGTGCATGGTTTTTAAAAAGTTAATATTAAAAAGAACAAAACTCTTCTTGTTCCACACCACTTGAGAAGTAGTTATCTGGATGTATGCTGTAGACCAAGGATCAGGTCATAGGCACAACTGGTGTTTTTCTTTTCAACTCCTTCCATCCCTGGGACTTTGGTCTTTAGGCGGCTCCCTTTCTCTCTACTTCTCTCCCTGCTTCCCTTTCTTCCTCTGTTTATGTTTTATTAGCCTCATGTACCTGGGAAGAAATCTGGAAGGGGAGGGTCAGTGGGCCCAGGGCCTGAGGGAGGCTGCCTTCCTTGCCAGCCTGTCCCCGACAGCTGAGGGCAGCTTCATCCCCCGAAAGGTTCAATGGCTGAGCCCAAGTGAGCCCTTCACACCTCCGGGTTGCTAAGTGACAAACACTTCAAGTTTGGAAATCTTTATCCACACCGGATATATTATCCTGGCAAATTGGACTTTCAGATCTGGCAGCAATGGAAAGAGTAAATTTTTTTAAAAATAGAGACAATTTAGATGATTTCAAAGACATCTGGTCTCTTTTTCCAGCAATGTATGACTCTTCTCTTTCACTGAGCACATTGAATCCAGCCACTTCGCGGGTACAAAAGCACAGGGTCCCTGAAGAAAGAAGAGTTTCATTTGCAAAAGCAGACTCACAGAAAGTGCTGTCAGTTGGAAAGGCCTAGAACCAACTAAGGTCACAGCACCAGGCACATGCTCTTCCCTCTTCCTTCTATCTGAGCCTTCTTTTAACCTGCTTTCCTCCAAGTTCTCTTTCTTCTCTCTGATCCTCTCTGCTACTAACTCCCTTCCTGCCCTCTGTCTTGCCCTCCTGTCGCTCTCTCTCTCTCTCTCTCTCTCTCTCTCTCTCTCTCTCTCTTCCCGCCCGCCTGCTTTTTCTCATTCCCACCTTTGTCTCTTTAAACTCCCATCCAGTCTCCTCCCCTTCTCCCCATCCTTTCCCCCGAGTTGAGACAGCACAGGGACAAGAAGCAGTAGAATGGCTCACAGCCAAGATTCTTGGTCTTCTTGCCCATCACTCTCAGCAGGGCATAGAGTCGGTCATGCCTCTTTCCTTCCTAAATTAGAGTTGGGGTAATCGCAGGGCAGACTATCCCTCCCCCAGGTCCTTTTTCTTAAAAAAAATTTTCAAGACAAACCCAAACACCAAATACCTTCTCCACCTGCTTGCTAATATCTAGAATTCTTCCAACAGAGTACATTACATTCCACAATCAAAGACCAAGTTTCAAACCTAAATAATAAACAACTCACATCTGGGCAGCTCTTAACAGTTTTCCAAACACGTCCAGCTGTTTCCAACCAATTCCCTCATTTGACCCCCACAATAATCTGGAGTTGGAAGCATTATTATACTATCATCTGCATTTCCAAATGAGGAGACTGAGGCCCAGAGACCTTCAGTGCCTTTCCAAAGGTTGTTCTAACCCAGTTCTGTTTGAGTCTAACATCCATGTCCCCCCACCCCCACCCCAACCCACTTCTCTGAGAGGGAACCACAGTGATCTGACAGGAGGGGAAACCTTCCCCTAATTTCTTCAGACCCAAGATGCCCCCCCAATTCCTATGTCTCTGAGATCTCTGTAGTTATTGCTGTGGAAACCTGTCAGTAGGGTAAGCTGCCACCAGGTGGCAAATGATACTCTGGTTTCAGGTTAAGCTCCAGATTTTTACCTTAACTATGGGAGTCAAGTGTTTTTCTATATTTTGTCATTTTATAATCAAAGTTATAGTTCACTAAAAAATTAGGTAAGCAGAGTAGTATCCTCATCTATGCAGATGATACAGATAAGATGTATATTTAGAAGAATAAATATACAGGTTGACTGTATGCCTATTAAAATGTTTTTTTGCTAGTAACAAGCACAACTCAGTCTAATTCTGCCTACAATGTCACAGCCTACTTCAAGTTTCCAAGATGTTGGCCAAGGTACTCCAGGGTTACTGCCTTCCCATCCTGGCCACTCAATTCCTCAAACAGCAGCCCGATAAGAGAAGGCAGAATGCTTCTCAAACTTAAAACGACGTCAGAATCACTTGGAGGGCTTATTAAAACATAAATTTCCTGATCTCAATTCCTGAGTTTCTGATTCAGTAGGTGTGGAATGGGGCCTGAGAATCTGTATTTCTAACAGATTCCTAGGTGATGATGCCACTGGTCTGGGGACCACATTTTGAAAACCACTACACCACGGCAAGTCACTCTATCTAGCTCTCATAGGTGCCTCCTTTTCTCTGACCTCTCACTGGCACCATGGAGGTGGGAGTTTGAGCTCCCTGGTCTCCCAGTCACAGTATGGGGTCCTATGGTCAATGATTAACCAACAGCCTTAAATACTGTGGCTGGCACCAAACTAACTTTGTGTCACTTTTAACATATATTTCTGCTGCTCAGCGCTACCTTCTGATTAGACATTCTCTGATATCAATGCCTGTCAGAGCTCTGTGTACCATTAATTATAATGATAGAAAATACTAGCATTTATTAAAGCTGTCAGCACTGAGGTCATTATTGCTTTCATTGCCTCATCTGATCCTCACAACAGTTCTACGAGTGAGCTACCATTGTCAACCCCCTTGTACAGATGAAAAAATAGAGGATCAAGATTATAAAACTTCCCTGGTGGCGCAGTGGTTGAGAATCTGCCTGCCAATGCAGGGGACAGGGGTTCGAACCCTGGTCTGGGAGGATCCCACATGCTGCGGAGCAACTAGGCCCGTGAGCCACAACTACTGAGCCTGCACGTCTGGAGCCTGTGCTCCGCAACAAGAGGGGCCGCGACAGTGAGAGGCCTGCGCACCACGATGAAGAGTGGCCCCTGCTTGCCACAACTAGAGAAAGCCCTCGCACAGAAACGAAGACCCAACACAGCAAAAATAAAATAAATAAATTAATAAACTCCTACCCCCAACATCTTCTTAAAAAAAAAAAAACATTATAAAACCAGTAAGTTGCAGAGCCTGGACGAAACACCAGTTTGTATCTCTCAGCCTCTGTAGATACTGATCCTAAGTTTTCAGTTTGGATACTACAAATTGGATTCCTGGTTCCCTCAGGTCAGTTTCTTTGCGCTCCTGTAGTGTAGCCCTAGCATTTCCCCCACTGTCTATGTCCAAGCCTTCCAGCCAGTCAGGATGCCCCGTGGAGTTCCCGATCTAAGTCTCAGTTCACTATACTGGACAGGGAAACAGCCTCTTTCAGAGAGATAGATTCAAATGTATTCCCCAGATGGTACTTTCTAAGGCAGAGAAACGGAATCAGACACTTTATAATGAGCTTCTACAAATGTGATGTTGGGGAGTTGAAACAGCATCATAAAAATTCCTCTCTTATTTATGAAAGAACTATGCAGACATGTTATTGAAAGAAGAAAGAAAGTGAGGCAGGAGAGGGAAGGAAGGAGGGAGGGAAAGAGGAAGGAAGAAAGGAAGGAAAAGGAAAGAAGGGAGGGAGAGAGAGATGCAAAGAACCAACCTAAGAGAAAAAAATAGTAAAGAAACAAAAGAAAATTCTTCACAGTTCTTTCATGCTGCAGGACATCTTAACAAGAATATAAATTCAGGAGCCAGTCGGGCTGAAAGACAAGATAATGAGATGAAAAACAAAACGGGAGATTGAGGATCTAAGGAAACAAATTGAGGACACAAACCACATCATTATAGAGCTAATACAAAAATTAGAGCAAGGAACAGGTATATTCCACTGAAAATAAATTATTTATATGGAGGAGACTTTGAGATGATCATGGCAAATGCAGATTAAAACAAAGATATTTGAAACAAGTACAGAGAAGCTAATAGATCTTTTTAAAGTCTAATAAATAAAAAATAAGAAATATCCAACCCAAAGGTAACACTTTTTAAAGTTATCTAAATAAAGGAAAGGATTGAATATGCAAATTGAAAGACATACCATGTTCTTGGAAAATTTAATACTGACAGCTCAAGATAGAGCTATACTAGTTAGATAAGGACACTTCATTCAGTCAGGACAAGCAAATCATTACAAGGGATTAAAATCAAGCTCGCCTCAGCCTTCTCCACAGCAACATTTAATGCCAAAATACAGTGTTCACGATGATCTAAGAGAAAGAAAGCGCACCCCAGGATGTAGCCACACAAGAACGTTGTTAAATATAAAAGAAACAGACTTTCTCAAACCTGAAAAACCCAGGAATACAGCACCCACGAGCCCTTATTGAACAAAACTGTGTGACCGTGACATTCTGCCAATTAAGAAACAAAGAAGGGGGAAAAAGGAGCTTAGGAACTGAAACACCCTGAGGGGGCACTAGTGGTAGGCAATAAATCTATTTAATATGTATACTAATATTAAGTACCGCCTCTCAATGAAGCCTGCCCAGACTGCCTTATTGACTCTGGTGGGATGTGTTCCACCGCACCCCAGCATGCGGCATCTCCTTTCCTCCGCTTTACTTGTTGCTTTTATTCTATAGCACACATCACTTTTTAATATACCATATGTTTTACTCTTTTGTTCTTTATTATCTGTCCCCACCCCATAGAAGGTAAGTCAGTCAGGAGAGCTGGGATTGAATAGCTGCACAAAGTGTGGGAACCGTTCTAGTTAGCAGAGCTGATAGTCGGAGCTGTACATCTGAAAAATGTAAAACAAATTATGTCGCTAACAAAATTCAAATTGTGTGGGGAGGGGAGCTGGAAGAGATGTGAGAGTACTAATGTCCTAACCTTTCGTAGCCCAAACACAATTGATACTTAAAATTAAAACATGTAGTTTAAAAAGAAACAATGGCTGCTACCTCTTGATGTACTCGTAATCACTTTGATCAACCTTAAAAGGATTTCTCATGAAATACTGTCCTACAGTGGAGAAGCATGTATTCAATAATCTGTACTCTGACCCTGGCATATTTTCTTCTGTTAATTCCAGGTAAGTTAAAGGTAGTACTTCAGATTTTAAAACAATATTTAGAATTATCCCATTTTTATTAAAGTGTTTTTAGATATCTGTTTCTCTGTCTATGTACACAGATACAAAGATAACAGATGATGTTCATTCTCAGCAAGGGTTATTTCTGAGCAGCAGTATGTAGGGTTATTTTACTACCTTTATCGTTAAACTCTATTATGAGGTTTATAAAAAGCTTGTATCTTTTTTCAAATACAATTGAATGGTTCGTTTTGTTTTAAAAAGGGAAAGACTGGCGGCATATATGTCATCTAGAAATAGCTATAGAGACAGAGACATAGATACGGATATAGATATAGATGTAGATACAGATATTTAGCACCCATGGTGGGAATAACAGAGCTTGAGCTTCAACGTTCAGCTGACTTGCACTTCCTTCTGTCTACAAGACACTTGCTACATGGAAGGAAGGAAACCAGTGCCGATTGGAGAACCCACTGAGTGCTTCTCCACCAACTTTTGGGGGAGGAATAATCTCACTTAGATGAAAAATTTGAGGCTCAGATAGGCTGTGATTTGTCTGATTTTGTACAAGTAGGAGGGATAATAATAATGGTAATAACTGCGTGCTGAGTACTTACCATGAGTCAGGCTCCATGCTAGGAATATCTATGAAGAATCCCCTTGTTAATCCTCACAACAGCCTATGATACCAGCAATTTTTACTCTTATTTTTAAAATATGTCTCAGAGAGAATTGTACAGCCAAATGTCACGCAGCTAGAAAGTGGCCTGTCCCATGCCCGAACCCACGTCATGCCATTCCCTTTACCCTGTGTTCTCTCTAGGCTGGAAGAGGAGTGGCCTGTGCTGGTCACCCACAGAGGCTGTGTCCGGCGGCCCCTGTGATCACAAGTCGCCTGCTTGTCAAGGGCACACGGGGGGCTCTGTTGATGACCACAGTAATGCATCCCCTCGTCCCCTCCTGGGTGCCCCTGCAGAACTGAACAGGCAAACGACAGCTCCGGTGATTACCTGAGATGCTCCAGGGCCAGTCTGGGAACTCATGGCCCCTCTCAGCAGGTATTTCTTGGCTGGCTCTGACACAAGAAACGCTCAGTCAAGAAGGAGGTCTGAGTGATGGTTGGTGGGAGTGCAGACAATGGATCCCTCAGCTGAGGGTCAGGAGATCTAGATTCTAATTCCTCCTCTACCATTCCTCTCTGGTGTGACCCTGGGGAAGTCGCTTGATGTCTCTGAGCCTCATTTTCCCCATAAATAACATGAAAAGTTTTTACTACTGGACAATTTCCAAAGTTCCCAGCTCAATACTGCTGTGACTCAGTCAGAGAATGAGATCTCTTTTTTTGGTAGAGTCTGGGGGGTTGGGGGGCAGGCTTCTCTCTGAGAAGGTGAAAAGGTGGCTAGGAAGCCAAGCCAGCCAGGAGCAGGGGGGCCTGGATTCTCCCCAGATGGAAAAGGGGTGACTTCAACAGAACAAGCCTTCGAGGCTGTGGGAAGGGGTCTCTGTCGCAGGCCTCACTTTCTGCGACAGGTGGGTCTTGGCAGCTGGACCACAGGCCTTTATGAGTATCTGCTAATCACGGCCCGGGCATGAGCACCCAAGAGGTGTCACGTGCAGAATGAGATGCTTTTTCACGATGCAGTAAAAGAGAGGAAATCGCCTTGGCCTCTTGCCTCGTCCTGCGCTCCGTAAGGAAGCAGGCAAGCTGAGTCCAGCCTCTCATTGGCTAGGGCTCTGAGAGCTCACAGTTTCTACCCAGGGGCTGCCATTTCCTTAGAGGGCTGCAGGGAGGAGCTGGAAGCGGGGGCAGGAGAGACAGGCCCACTTTCCAGAATTTTAGGAGAGGCCAGGGATTGCTAAAACCCGGAGACACTAAAAGTTTAGAAGAGCTAGGGTCACATACACTGCATTAGAAACGATCTATACTCACAGTTGGAGAGTAAATCGCTGGCCCCACTTGGGAAAGGAATTTCTCTCCAAATGCTATTATTGG
Source organism: Phocoena sinus (assembly GCF_008692025.1). Taxonomy (NCBI): domain Eukaryota; kingdom Metazoa; phylum Chordata; class Mammalia; order Artiodactyla; family Phocoenidae; genus Phocoena; species Phocoena sinus. The sequence goes on from NC_045770.1 coordinate 70,106,508, forward strand.
AACAATGTTATATTTTCTCTGAAAAGTAGACCATGCCCAGAACCATGGCTCTTCCCACTGACCACTCCCTCTCACTGTTAGGATATCTAGTGATGATTTTCACCTCAAAGATAAAATAGTGGATTCAACCACCATTTACCGCTGCCAGCTGTGTGCCAGGGACTGGGTTGAGCACATAGGCATCCGTAAGAATAAAAGCAATGAGTTAACGCTGAACTGGTAGCTTTACACGTATTAACTTAGTTAATCCTTATAACGACGCAGATTCGATCCAACAAAAAATGAAGTTGAAGTTATTATCAAACCCCATTTTATAGATGAGGACATTAGTTCCAGAGACGTGAAGTAACATGCCCAAGGCCACACAGCTAGCAAGTAGCAGAGCCAGGATGATTCCTGTGTGTGTGTTTTAACCTGTCCCTTAGCTGCCCCTCATGACTTACCATTGTAAGTATAGGTCTCCAGGTTCTCCTTCCTTCCAGGATCATTTTAATCTTAATACACACGGGGAAACCATTCTCTCTCTCCTCCAAGGTGTTAGGAAGAAATCTTTTGCCCTTTGCTTCACCCTCTCCTAGGTTCCCTCTTAGGACGGCTGGTTTGTCTGATGGGCAGACTGGCAGGAATGTGTCTTCCCTTGGTCCGTCCCTTTGTAATAGGAGGAGGTGATGGGTGGCTTCACTAGTTAGGGCTGTTGATCCCTCCTGTTGTCAGGTGAGGGCACTGTGATCCTCCATGCCAGCAGCCCAGGGTGACTTGCAGACCCAGTTCTCCCCTCAGGCAGCTGACAGCTAGACTAAAGGGCAGAATGAGACTCTCATTCTGGTGGCAGCTGCCTCGTCAGCAGGACTGCTGACCCTGCACCTTGACCCTTGTGTCTATTTCTCAGAGTCCGGAGTGGGGAGGAGGTGACCAATTAGCTCTGCAAAACAGAAACAACTCCCAGCTCCAGAGTTCAAGCTCCGTTCCTGGGCGACTCCAGAAAGCCTGTCCTTCCAGCAGGTTCCCAAGCTGAGGTACTCCTGAAGGGCCACTTGTGCGGGTGAGGGTCGCCCCAGCCATTCTTCCACTCCCACCTCACACTGCTACAGCCGCGCTCTCCCCGCAGCCCTTTGCCCCAAGTATAAACATTGGCTCTGATGTAATTTTCAAGCACTTGGTAAGACCAGGAAGGACTAAACAATTAGCATAATGTTGGTGAGGATTTGAGAATAATCAGAAGACAAAACATGAAAAAAGGAAAAAAACACCTCAGCTGAATTCAGGGCATCACGGCTCCTGAAGACCACCAGGTGTGTCTCCATGGGGAACCTCTCTGACCCCCCTTCTTTAGGCCACCCCTTCTCCACCTGCCACCATATTGCAGGCATTCCCCTACCAGGGAGTGCCTTTGACCATGTGCTTCTATCCTTTCAAAACTTTTTAGACTAATAAAGAGGGGAGGAAAAATTCTCCACCTCCCGTCTCCTTATCAGTCTTGCCATCATTATTCAAGTCATTTTCTGGAGTGCTTCTCCATCTGGGCACCTCAGCTTTATCCCTGGACCAGTAAGAAGGAGAAACAAATAAACAGAGAAATAAAACAAACCATTTTCCACACGTCAACCAGCCCACATGTTGGCACCATCCAGAAAATTATCCACTGAGAAGCATTCCCAGTACAAAGCAGTTTCTCTTCTCGTTTTCTCAACTTGACCATTTGGGAACAGGAGCTGGGTGTCCCCTTTACATGATCCAAAACTCCATCAAAATGTTTGTCCAAGATCAAAAGTATGGGCTTCCTGCAAAAATGACCCTATTCCCCAGGAGCTGCAGGAAGGATTGCAGGTAGATGTCACAAAAGGAGCTTGTCACTACTACACATGGTCCCAGTGTATCTACAGAGGGGCTCTGTGAGGTTACTGTTTTCCTCATTTTGCAGCTGAGAAATCTGAGGCTCAGAGAATTTGAACACCTTATCCATGGTATCTTTGCAGGCAACTGTTAAAATAGCGAATACACATGAAATCGGTCAGAATTCTCAACACCAGAATCTGCTTGGAAAAGACAAATCACAACTCCTGGGCCTCATGAGAGCCAAATGAGTTCCATCCTTTCCAGACTCTTTATCGGTACAGGGAGGGGTGGAGGAGGTGAAGATGGTGTCTGCAGGCTGCCTGATGGGGCGGCCTCTGGGATTTTGATTTTGTGACGGCAACAGAATGTCCACCTCACTCCCCTGAGAAAAGCCTTTCCAGACCCAGAATTCCATAGTCTACAATTGGTCATCTGTCTCAGGTGAACTCTGACTGCCCCTTGGTGTCATGGACCAAGGCTGTACGATCCCAAGTCAGTCATTTTGAAGCCATGGGTTACATCTTTACCAGAGAAGCCTCAAATGCAGTTGCTGCCTGAGATTCCTGTCATGCTAGTGCTTTGGTTCAAAATTCAATCTTTTTTCCTGGATGAAGGGTGGGAGGACGTGGCAAGGCACAGAGTTGGATTTTTGAGAGGAAGAATCTAGACTAAAGAAAATCTTGTAGGCAGCGTAGGAAAGGTGGGGAAATGGCACTTGTACTTAAGCCCAGCAATGTGCATTTCTTCCTACAATAGTTATGTCACCAAGGACTCCCACCACCAACCCCTCCCTGTCCTGGACTCTGAACCCAGTCTCCTCCCAGCCCATGATCCACACCCTTTTCCAACCATGTTAAACACCCTTTCAAGACTCTTTTTTCTGGCCACTTTTCTCTTTGTCTGAAATACCCTTCCTTCTCCTCTTCTTCTGATTAATACTTATTTATCTTCCAAAGGGCAGGTGGGCTAGGGATCACCTCCTCCAGGAAGCCTTCCCTGATCCATCCTCTGTCTGGGTTCCCATAGCATTCTGTGAGCATGCATGCTTCCACATGTGTGCCTATGTTGCACTGTCCTTCTGTCTATGTTGCCCCATGCTATTGGTAATGCAACCTTAGGATGCGTTATGAATAGCATGAAATCTATCATCAGACATGTCTAAGCCAAGTCAATCAGAGAGGATGTTTTTAAAAATATAGGCTCCAATATTGCAATAACTTCTCCAATCTCCTTCCAATTCTATTTCTCTCATTACCATAATGACCTACCACTAAAGGGGGTAAAGAAAGAGATGTTATGATGTCCATTAATTCTGTTTCTTCCTTTAATATTCTGCATAGGTTTACAACCTTATCACCCCATGCCATGCATCAAATAGTCTGAATTACCCAAAACATATATACATTTAACAATTGCAGTGACTTGGCACTAGCCAATCAGAACTGATGCTAGCCTATCAAGAAAGGTCCTGGGACCCCTGGTGTGCCAGACAGTCTCTCTTTCCTGTTGACTCATGGGGAGGTGCAGGTCCAAGAGGAGGCAAAGGTGTTGGGTGTGGGGGATGGATGGGTGCTTATTACTAGTATGGAAACACTCAAATATATTAACTACAGTTCACCAGAAATGATAGCCTTGCAGATACTATAGACCAGAAAGGCATCTAGATACTCATCTGATCTCACCATTATTCATGGAGGCTCTCACCAATCCCAAGCTAAGGTGCCCATAGACCTGCAGAATATATGGAATTTCCAAACTGTCTCATATTTTGCCTTGAGGAGATAATGTCAGAGAGGTTGGGGGAGCAGCTCCAAAAGTTCACAGAGTTCCCTCCATTTTTATTTGCCTATTAGACTTTCTGCTTTTTACTATGAGGCTGCTCTAGCTTCAGGTCTCTGTAACCTAATCTGGTTTATAGCCCTCAAAAACATTCAGGGTCCAGGCTAAGAATTGTGGCTACAGTATGCTCTCTTTTCCTAGGAGAAAGGATTTTTCAGCACAATTTCCACCAATGGTAATTGTATGTTTTAAAAATATCCATTCTTGGGGCTTCCCTGGTGGCGCAGTGGTTGAGAGTCCGCCTGCCGATGCAGGGGACAGGCGTTCGTGCCCCGGTCCGGGAAGATCCCACACGCCGTGGAGCGGCTAGGCCTGTGAGCCATGGCCACTGAGCCTGCGCGTCCGGAGCCTGTGCTCCACAACGGGAGAGGCCACAACAGTGAGAGGCCCGCGTACCGCAAAAAAAAAAAAAAAGAATCCATTCTTTTCCTTTTTTTAAAAAATTAAACAAATAATGCATGTACACATTCTTATTGTAAGAGTTAAGACTATACAGATAAAGGGAAAATCCCCTCTAGCCATACTTCTTCCCTTCTAACTTCCCCCAGAGGTGAGCACTGTCATTACTTTGGTCTGTGTCCTTCCAAACTCTCAATATATATCTACATGCATATCCATGCATATAGAAAAATAATGGTTTTCTTTTTGTTTGTTTGTTTGTTTGTTTTTTGCGGTACGCGGGCCTCTCACTGTTGTGGCCTCTCCCGTTGCAGAGCACAGGCTCCAGACGTGCAGGCTCAGCGGCCATGGCTCACGGGCCCAGCCGCTCCGCGGCATGTGGGATCCTCCCGGACCGCGGCACGAACCCATGTCCCTTGCATCGGCAGGCGGACTCCCAACCACTGCACCACCAGGGAAGCCCAATGGTTTTGTTTTGTTGTGTGCTTTTGTTTTGCTCTTACGTGTCATTACATCAATTATTGTACAGTTTGCTTTCTTTACTTAAAAATATGTTTTGTAGATCTTTCCATCTAACTCGTTCTTTTTAGCTCTGGCTTAAATTCCGTAGATTAAAGGTCTCGTAATTTACTTAACCATCCTTACAAATGGGCATGGCTGTGGTTTCCAGTTTTTCACTTTCACAGACACTATTTCAACGAGCATTATTCAACATGCATCTTTGTGCACCTGCATTTTTCTGCAGTAGATTCTTAGAAGTTCTCTTGCTGGGTAAAAAGTTATCTGTAATTTTACATTCATTGTCACTTTGCTCTTCTTTCAGTAGTGTGTGACATACTTATTTCCCAAAACTCTTGCCAAAAGTAGATATCATCAGTATTTAATTTTCCCCAATATGATGGATAAAACATGATTTCTCTTAATTATTTTAATTTGCAATTTTCTCATCATTAGTGAAGCTGAGCACCTTCTCATAAGTTTATAGATCATTCTCTGTCTGTGGATTGCCCACTGGTACCCTGTGGTGGTCAGACCTCTAACTGGCTCCCAACGTCCCTCACCCCTTGGTATTCGTGCTCTTGTAATCCCCTTCCTTTGAGGATAGGCTGGGCCTAGTGGCTTGCTTCTAATGAATAGAACAGGACAAAGATGATAGTTTGTCACTTCCAAGGTTAGGTTACAAAAGACTTTGACTTTCATCTTGTTAGCACTCTTTCTGTCTTTCTGGCTTTTCTTCAATCTGATGAAGCAAGCTGCCATATTTCAAGCTGTCCTGTGGAGAAGCCCACATGGCAAGGAACTGAGCGTGGCTTCCCGCCAACAGCCAGAGAGTAGCTGAGGCTCTCAATCCAACAACCTGTGAGGAACAGAATCATGTTAACAGTCATGTGAGTGAGCTTGGAAGCTGGTCGTTCCCCACTCGAGCCTGAGTTGAATGCAGCCCCAGCAGACACCCTGAGTGCAGTTTTGCTTGAGACCTCAAGGAGGCAGATCCAACTAAGCCATGCCTGGATTCTGGACCTACACAAACTGTGAGATCATAAATTTCTTAAGTCACTAAATATGAAGGCAATTTGTTATGTAGCAGTAGATAACTAATACATATCCTTTGCCCATTTTTCTCTCTTTTGATTTGCAGGCACTCTAAACAACACAGTTGAATATCTCTTGCATGTTATATATGTTACAAATATTTTCTGCCAATCTTTTGCTTATCATTAACTTTGTTTATGTTCTGTCTTTTATTACACAGAATTTTTCATTTTTGATGTCTTCAAGTGTATCAATCTTTTCTTCTATGGCTTTGAATTTTTGCCTCTTGCTTATAAAGATGTTTGCTACCCCAGAGTTGTAAACATAAAATTATTTGTTTCTATCTTTCTCCCAACCTCCACTTAAATTCCATGAAGGCAGTGGCTCTGAGTCTTGCTCATCTCTGGATTCACAGCCTGAATGCAGTGCCTCACAGGGAGCTGGCATTCCTGCAGAAAGACTTTGCAAGTCTGTATTCCTCCCTCTCAATAGTCTCCATGGTGTCTAATCGCCATTCCTGGGCTGAGTGTATGTGTAGCTCCACTTGCTCTTTGCTAAGACAGAAAACAGACACCCTTCTAGCCCCTTCTGTAGCTTTTTCCCATCACCCCCATCAAGCATTCTAATGCACACACTTTGTAACTACACAGTCTTGGCACTTAAATATTGCCATTGCTGGCGCGCTGAAGATCTCACATTCTAAAAGGAATAAAATAATCTGAAGATTTCACTTAAAATGCTGGTAAAGATTTCAGTGCCAAGAAATGTAAAAATGGATAGTCCAAATTAAATTTGCAGAAGACACAACCTGAGGAGAGGCTATCTGAGCTGCAAACACAACCCCCAACCCCTACCCACACCTTAGACATTAACATGAGGCCAGAGGCTAATAGGAGTAATGGCAGGGGTAGAGAGAATTCCAAGGGGTGGTGGGAAGCCAGGCCAGCCGTGGATTTTGAACACATAGCACAAGAAAATAAATTGAGACCTGGAGGGATGAAAAAGTGCACCAGGCCCCTGGAATATAATAGAATATAGAAAGGGGTGATTGGACATTATACACTTTACACTGTCGTCATGTATATATATATATAAAAGCTGAATCCCAGAGAGGGGAGCTGCATTGTCCATGCGTGAGAGTTGGAGGGATTAGAACCCAGGTTTCAGCTCACTGGTCAAGGCTCTTTCTGCACAGCTGAAGGGAAGAAGTCCAGGAAGGAGTCCTGGCTCCAAGCAGAGGGATGAATATCTCACTCCACATTTCTAAAAACATGGAGTAAGATAGTCCTATTCCTGGGAAGTGGGGCGCGGGGGTGAGCCAGTGCTAGCATCCAGTGTTTACTCCCCAGATCTTCCTGGGAGAAACCAGTTGTTGAAAATCTTGTAGCTGGGAACTTCACTCAGGCTGTTTGGACCCTGAGTCCACTCTCCCCACAGGCAGAAGTTGGCTCTGGCCAAGAAGCATCTGGGCCCAGCCAATCAGGCCTGGTGCACCAGGGTCAGCATTGCCCTAAGAGGAAGAACAGACTAGAGGGATGGTGGGGAGTGGATTCTAGATCTGGGGGATGCAAGAAGGAGTCAACATCTGATCAGCACCACCCCAGCCTCTAGGATGCTTTGTACAAGTTAGAAAAAGACACTCCCTCATTGAGGTACTTTACTATCTGCCATCTACCAGAGAAGTATAATAAATATACAAATCTGCAATGGATGACATGCATTAGAGCTTCATAATGCATATCCAGAACAATCGTGTGAGTCAGCCTGTGAGCCACACTTCTTCTTCTTCTTTTTTTTTTTTTTTTGCGGTACACAGGCCTCTCACTGTTGTGGCCTCTCCCGTTGTGGAGCACAGGCCCCGGACACGCAGGCTTAACGGCCATGTCTCATGGGCCCAGCTGCTCTGCGACATGTGGGATCTTCCCGGACCGGGGCACGAACCTGTGTCCCCTGCATCGGCAGGTGGACTCTCAACCACTGCGCCACCAGGGAAGCCCCGCCACCCTTATTCTTCTCAATCCAGTTATAAAGCTGCTGTTTTTGGAACCAGTAGAGCCAAGGATATTCTAATCCCAGGATTCACGGGCATTCATGATGCCTCTGGCCTTCAAGTTCTTCCATGTCTAGATGGGTGCTACATCTTAAGAAGCAAATAGACTTTCCTCCTAGATTCTACAAGGTTCAGAGATCACCCAATCAGGAAACACTGAAAGAACAAAGCCTTGCCTTCATCAGTCCCCAGCCCCTTGCGAAAGCATGAGCAAAAAGGATAATTCCCCCTGAGCCAGGTGTAGGCCAGGACTTCCTTGGCCATGGCAGACCAGGCTGTGCTGCCATTGACCTCTGCAGAAATGGAGGTGGTTGTCTACAAGTGGACCAGTTCATTGCCTGAACTTACTGAAGTGTGCATACTACAGGTCAAGAGAATAAAACATGAAAAAGAAACATCCTGATTTCAAGCTGTACTATAAAGCTATAGTAATCAAAACAGTATGGTATTGACATAAAAATAGGCACATAGATCAATGGAACAGAATCAAGAGCCCAGAAATAAATCCTTGGCTATATGGTCAATTAATTTATAACAAATGAGCCAAGAATATACAATGGGGAAAGGACAGTCTCTTCAATAATGGTGTTAGGAAAATTGGACATCACGTGCAAAAGAATGAAACTGGACCACTATCTCATACTACACACAAAAATCAACTCAAAATGGAAAGACTTGAGTATAAGATCTGAAACCATAAAACTACTAGAAGAAAACATAGGGAGAAACATAATCTCCTTGACATTTGTCTTGGCAGCGATTTTTTTTTTTGACAGCAAAAGCAAAGACAACAAAATCAAAAATAAACAAGTGGGACATCAAAATTAAAATTAAAAATAAACAAATGGGACATCAAACTGAAAACCTTCTGTACAGCAAAGGAAATCATCAACAAAATGAAAAGGCAGCCTACTGAATGGGAGAAAGAATTTGCAAGTCATGTATCTGATAAGGTGTTAATAGCCAAAATACATAAAAGGGTAGGGGGGAGGAAATGAAAGAAATGCAAGCACTGGCTGGATTTTTAGTACAGACTTACAGAAAAAGCTGGAGGAAAAATAGATTAGATTAAATGCCCAGGCTACACGCATTCATCCAAACACAGCTAATTGTCTTTACTTGTGTGGCTCTGCCATGAAAAGATTTTTCATGTTATCTGGTCTTCAGAATCACCTGAAAGAAAGCAGGAATATTCATTCTTATTTTATAGATGAGAAAATGGGCATAGAAGCAGAAAGACTTGGCCAAAATCACACCCTGCGCTGGTAACCAGGTTGGATTGGAACCTAGATTCCTCACCCAGTGCTCTCTCTGGCACACTGCTTCCCTGTGTCCCTGTCCTTCAGGGCCCCCTCAGCCAGCACAGGCTCGCATACCATTTCCAGGCATCTCACAGGCTTTTCCACTCACCCTGGCTTGCCTACGAGCAGAGGAGCTGGACATCCCAGGAAGTGGAACAGGAGGCCAGGACTTGGGTGGGTTGTGGAGGGTGAGGCTAGTCACTGCCCAAGAAGCTACCACTTTGCATCCAGCCCTACCAGGACCTGAAGACAGACCGTATCCCATAGGCTCCATTTTCTTCCTCCAGTGGCAGAATGAGTAGGTGAATTCTATTACACGTGTCGCTTCTCTTCCACGGTGAAAAGACAAAAGCATAAAGGAAGTGGTTGAGGCTTTGGTTTAAAAATAGTCCCCTCTCATACATTTACGGGGAGAAAAGAGAAAGAAAAAGAAACTAACATTTTAAGTCACCAGCTATGAGCCAGGAAAGTTCACACTTAAAAACTCACAAACTCTCCTACCAAAATAGTTAAAATCAAACAGATTATCAATACCAGGTGTTGGTAACGATGAGGAGCAACTGGAATGCCCATACATGGTTCATGGGAGTACAAATTGTTACATCCCCTTTGGAAAACTGGTAGAATTGACCAAAGCTAATCAAATACATTCGCTATGACCTAGCAATTATACACCTGGGTTTACAGTTGATAGAAATGAGTTCTCAGTCCTCCAAAAGAAAGATACAAGAATCATCATAGTACCTCTACTTATGTTAGCCCCAAACTGGAAACAGTCCAAATGTCCATCAGCAGTAGAATAGAGAAATAATGGTATTTTTATATAATAGTATACTACATAACAGTGAAAAGGGACAAACTATTCGTAGATACGACATGGATGATTCTCACAGACATAATATTGAGCAAAAGGAGCCAGACACAAAAGGGTGCATACTGTATGATTCTATTCACAGAAACTTGAGAACAAGCAAAATTAATAGATGGTGATGGAATTCAGAACAGTGGTTATCTCTGAAAGGAACACAAGGGATCCTTCTGGGGTGCTGGAAATTGTCTATATCTCATTTGGGATGAGTGGTGGTTATAAGGATGTATACATGTGTAAAAATTCATCAAGCTGTACACTTAAGATATATGCACTGTTACACCTCAATGAATGAGAACAGAAAGGAAAACTCACAAACACTATATGACAATGATTGGGTCTCAAAGTAGGTTTCCTAATGCAACGGCAGCAGCACCAGGGAACTTGTTAGAAATGCAGTCTTTGACCCCAACGAAACCCACTGAATCAGATGGGGATGGAGTCTAGCAATCTGTGTTTTAACAAGCCAGGATGATTCTGATGCGTGCTAAAGTTTGAGCACCCCCGCCATAAGATCTAGGTACTATTAGCCGCACTTTACATATGAAAAAACTAAGGCTTATACAGGGAAAGTAACATGTCCAAGTTCAGGCAACCACTAAGAAGGCTGACCTAGAATTTAAAGCCATATCTGGTTCAGTCCTGTGCTTCTCTGACCCAGTCTCACCACCCTCCTCTATGGAAATACGGCTCAGCTGCGGGGGGCGGGATATGATGTGAGGCTGCACGATATTACTTCCATCAATGAAAAGAGAAGTCTAACTCTAGGTTCTTGTGGGGCAGACAGGACAGAAAGGCATGAAGTTCAATTCCACAGGTTTTTGCACTGGATAAAGCCAGCTGAGACCTATTTTCTTGGTTTCCTAAACTGGTCTGATGGAGGAAGGATTGCTGGAGGGGAAGCTAGAGACAAAGACAGAGCCCAAGGTTTGGTGAGCCTTTTCAACTACGTTCAGGAGTTTGGATCTTGACCCAAGTGCAACAGGGAGCCATCATCTGCCCCCTCCACCCAGCTATATAAGCTCCCTGAGGGGAATCACCAGGTCTGCTTTAGTCACTAACATACACCCTGTCCCTAGCACTGTGCCTGGCCGGAGCTAAAGAGATTTGTTGAACTGATTATTTGATGCCAGAGGTGAAATGATGCATTTTCTGTGTCTAAAAGCTAGCTCTGTCTGAAGCGTGGAGAATCCACTTGAAGAGATCAGAGTTGGAGGCAATGGGACAGACTGTTTAGAAAACTGGTGCAGTGATTCAGGCAAAAGTGGAGGGGGCTTGAGGAGCTCTGGACTAGCCAGCAGTGTTCTCATCACAGCTCTGCTTACCTCAGGCCACTTCCCTTCACTGGCCTCCGTGTCCCTGTCTCTCCTAAATAAGGGGTATGTCTAGCTGACCTTGTAGGACACTTACAGTGCTCACATTCTGAGTGCTTTTATCAGCCTGGACAGACAGACAAACATGCATTTGCAGGAGACAGGGAGTTACTTCAGGCATGGAAATTTAGCTCCTGCCAGATTTTTGGTTGGGTGCCTCTGACTTCATGTGGTTGAGCTTCATGAAAGCAAATTAGAGGACAAAGAATATTAACTTTAATATCTATTCAAGGGTCCTTTATTAGCAGAACTATTAGTGAGAGGAGGTGGGGGGGGGGGAAATCTAGACATTTCTGAAATATCTGTTTTCTTCCTGCAAGACAGGGAACAGAATTCAAGCTTTCAAATTGTTTATAAAGTAATCAGCATTAATTTGTTCTGTTCAGGTTTTAATTATACACTGTAGGCCATTCTGACAGGACACCACCACCGCCAAGTCTGTCAGGAGATAATTTCCCACCAGGATGACCACACACCTCATGAATTATACATGAAACTTTGTTTCCTTGTGACTGTTGCTAAAAGATGCTGTCAGCCTCCTGAAATCTCAAAAGATCCGCAATTGTTTTTCAATAAGTGTAATTAGCAGGAAGTAGGTGGGGAGGTGTTAAGACTGACTTCCCAGGGATGTGAGATGCTGAGAGATGCTGAAAGGGTCCTTCCTCAGCTGGTGACCCCAGTGGGCTCCTTACAAAGTCTGGGCGTACAAAGTCTCAGCAGGTGGAAGTCAGGTCGGGATACTAATTCCCACATAACAAACAGGCAGCAAGATTTACACTTGTTCCCCCGGTGACGGAGCCCCAGCAAGGCAGCCAGAGACTCCAGACATGATTCTGTTATTCAATTGGAAGAAGAGTTTGATAGCTGTGCAATGACTTCTATCTGTGAAAACATAACTAATAGCTTGGTTACATTTGCGTACATTTATGAGCATAATTTTAGCACATAAGTTTATTGTACAATAAAACATAATGCAGCATTAGTCAGCTTCACCAAAAAAAAAAAAAAAAAAAAGAGGATACCTTAGAGTGATCTGCACGTAAACCCTCATACGGCATTTATGTGACAGTATCATTTAAAATGTCGACCCATTTGAATTAATGAAAGAGTTTCCCAGTTAACAATTAGCCGCATAAGGCCGTTTCCTGTAGACATAATATTTGGGGGTGATGCTTATGATTTGCTGCGTAATTCATCACAGCATTGATTGCTAAAGGTTGCTTTTCAGCACTGTCATTCTTACAGTTAAATTGGATTGAATGGAGGTGATACTTCTCAGGTCGCATGCACAAGCTTTCTTGGAGCCCGTGCAGTGTGGCTCCCATTTGAGGCATGCAGACACAACAACCAGGCCAAAGGAACTCACTTTGGGCTTGAGGAGGACCTTGTAGATGGCATGGGAACACCCCTCTGCACAAGAGATCTAATGGAGCAGAGCTCAGGGACGGGGCACAGCGGGCAGGGAAGGCGGGGACATCCAGACTGGAGGCTGGGTTGCAAATGACCAATGTGAAATGAAGAGACAGCAATGGTTGGGATGTCGTAAAGGAAGGAATCTGCATGACCTTGGCTGAAGGCAGAGTCAGAAAGAAGCAAGGAGGTTTGGTGACGGTCAAAGTCAAACACAGCTAGTGCTTCCAGGATGGCCTATAGAGGTGCACTGGATGGACTGGATGTGTTTAGTCAAGATTCCTACTTGCAAAACAGCAACCCAAGTCAAATAAGCTCAAGCAAAGATGGAACTTTTAGGCTCATGAAAACTCCTGGGGTGGGATAGCATCAAACACAGCTGACTCCAGATGCTCCAAGAATACCCCCAGAGTTCAGTTTCTCTCAACCTCTCTCTCTCTCTCTCTCTCTCCCTCTCTCTCTTTCTCTTTCCCTCCTTCTCCATTGTTTTCCATTGTGCCTGAAGCATTCTCTATTAGGGTCTCTCCAGGGATCGGAAGATAGCCCTTGAGGGGCTCAGGCTTACATGATAAAAACAGCTCATGATCACAAATTAGTCCCTGCGGGAGTCCGTCCAGCCCCACACACCATGTCCAGGGGTCTGAGGTGCTCTGCCTGGGGTCCCTGCTCTCCCGTGGTGAGAATGTTGACACCCTTGATCAGCCTCATCAAAATCACAAGGACTCAGACTCTCCCTGAAGGAAGGGAGGTGAACAGGCAAGAGAACAATGGCTGACTCATCCCTTCCCCCAGGGCTGTGGTGCAAGGGGCTAGAGAGCGCTTATCATCCTGGGAGCCACCATGGAGGTGCCTGAAGAAGGCGCTGTGGAGGAGAGCGCGCTGCATCTGCAAGGGGCCAGAGAGCACCGCCAGGCACTGACTCCCTGGAGGAAGCAGGGCTGCTCACCTTGAGACCGGAGACCCTAGGGATGGTGACGGCACTCTGCAAATATCAGAAGCCTGTGCATCCCGTGTAACTCCAAAGCGGGAAAAGGGTCGTGGGTGAAGTTACAGGTAAACAAGCAAGTTTGTCTCAATATCTGGCTCCTTGAGGTCTTAACAGGCAGACAGACTCTAACCAGACAGGCTGCCCTAGGGCTGGCGAGCTCCTCATCTACGAATAAATGCAAGCAAGCAAACAGGGGCCAGAAAATCCCCCCTGCCAAGATGCTGTAGAGGAGAAATCAGAATAAGGAGAGAGAATGCTCTAGATGACCATCTCCCACGAGCACAGGGATGGGGTGGTACCTGCTAACTACAGCCTCAAAGCCCTGGTATCTTCAGGTTGAAGAAGTGAGGCTGAGATGCATGTGTCTGAAGCCTCTGAATATTAAATGATAAAGTAAAATAAATAAAGCTGGAACGTGTGCATATAAATTACCCTCCCCAGGCAATACTGGAGAGAGGGTTGGGAGAGACCAGTGCTTGACAGAAAACAGGCTGGACTGCTGTATTAGTTTCACAGGGCTGCCTTTTGTAACCAATTATCACAAACCAGGTATCTTGAAACAACAGAAATTTATTCTCACAGTTCTGGAGCCTAGAAGTCCAAAATCAAGGTGTCAGCCGGGCCGTGCTTCCTCTGGAGGCTCTAGGAGAGAACCCCTCCATGCTCCTTCCAGCTCTGGTGGTCCTTGGTGTTCCCTGTGGTTACATCGCTCCAACTCGTCTCCATCTTCATGTGCCTTCCTGTCTTTTCTGGTCGTGTCTTCTGCTCTTCTGTCTCTTGTAAGGACACTTGTAATGGGTTTAGGAGCCACTGAGGTAACCCAGGATGAGCTCATCTCGAGATTTTTAACTTAATTCCATCTGCCGAGTTTCTTTTTCCAAATAAGTTCCCATTCACGGGTTCTGGGTGGGCGTATCTTTTTTGTGGGGGGTGGTTGGGGGGAGCGCCATTCTACCTAGTACAACGGGCAACCGGCCAGACTTGCGGACATCACAAGAGGACATCCTGGGCATGGTGGGAGGTGCTGGCTGAGAGGAGAGAAGCTGACCTCAGGCAGAGCTAACGCGAGCTCCCTGGCCTCCTTGGAAACTCAGAGCCTGCAAAGGATGCCCAGGATGGGAGAAAGAGTAACGATGTCTTATGTGCTTGAATGCCCTTAAGGAAGGGAAATAAAATGCCATGGGTTGCAAACAAATTTTGCAGACTGAAGTCACCCAGGAATTCTCAAGTTTTCTCTCTAGATTACCATGTAACGTTAGGTATATATGAATCTCTTAATCAAATATTAAATCTAATATAACTTCTGGTAAAAGTGCTTATTTGTATTTCAGATTTCCCAAGAGTGTTGGTAAATGGCATATGCCATGAAATTAATTATCTGGCTAATCCATGAGAAATATCACAAGGAGAGGCCCCCCACCTATATAATCAATAATCACTGTGAATGTGAACAGTGAAGGAGGTCACTCTAAAACTTCCTGGTGTAATAACCCACAGTGTCTGAAGAGTGTCTCCATCTACCCTGATTGTCAAGTTCCCTGTTGTACGCTATCCTCCTTTGGGGGCTAAGTCTAAGGAGGTTGTATTTCCATCCTTGTCGTCACCATTCCTGTTGAGGACACCATCATTGCCATTTTTAACGAGCTCCCTTGATACAATGAGTCTGATGGGGCCACTGAAAGCAGGTGAAGACAGTTGTGATGCAGCCAAAGGAGTCCTAGACTTGGAACCATTTCATTGTATCGTCCTGCTGGCCCTCTGGGGCAGGTAATATTGTTCCCATTTTACAGAGAGGAAAATGGAGGCTCTGAGAGGTGAAGTGACCACTCAAGTACTCACAGCTAATAAGTGGCAAAGCTGAGATTTAAATCCAAGTCTTCTTTTTTATTTCGATATTCTTTCTGTCTTAGATTTGCTTACAGCACGTGGGCCGGTAATGATTTCGAGCTGGGCCTGTGTCCTGGTATCCAACTCATTCTGCAGGTCCAGACTGTGCTCTCAGGTTGGTCTTTTCTCGTTGTATCAATGAAGTAGTGGTTAATAGAGGCTCCTATTACCAGTGTCACTATAAGCAAGCCAGGAGAGGCAATGCATCTTATTACTTTTACTGAGTTGGCTGATTTCAAAGATGAGAAACTTACAGTATTTCCCTTAAATATCTAAAGAGATAAGGTAGCCTGTGGGGTGTATAGAAAGAACCCTGCCTGAAAGTCCAGGCAGGACTGGACTTTGAATGCCTGGCTCTGCCAGATTTAGGAACAGCCATGGTTTGAAGATTCCTATCTTAATGGTGTTCTAAAAGCCCCTTTTTCCCTCCTGGCTCCCACAATTACAGAGAGGCCCAGAAACTTCCCACTGTGTTTATTGTTTAGGAAACTGTCATCTGGTCCCAAGTTATCTTGTCTCGCTTTTTCTGTTTTTCTGCCTTTTACAATTTCTTGTCTCTGGTCCTTTGTTCAGCCAGCTCCTCTTTGTAATTAACCCTTTTTTGTGTCTCTGGTGGGATGCAGACCAGCCCTTTAGAGGCTTCTAATGACACCCACTTTGGCTCCTGCTGTGGCCCAGGAGATAATGGCCTCGAAAGCTTTCTCAGCAGCACGTGTAGCCTCTCCGTCAAAGCCCTCTGTGTCCCAGTACCACCAGGCTAGGTTTTGTATTAATAGATACTCAGAAAACGAGAGATACTTAGAAATACTCAGATACTTAGAAAACAAGACAAAGAAAGATGACTTAGCCCGTTATGTCTAAGAGACCCTGCACCGTATAAGTGTCTTTCCATCCCTGAAGCCGAATGTTCAGTTGGCTCAAGTGCACTTCTCTTAGACCCCCTAGGAGGTACGGTTCAACCTTGATTAACCAGAGTGTACGGGAAAGGGCAAGGGGGGAGAGAGGGGAGACTGGGGGTAATTGGAAAGTTCTATCTTACAGAAAGTTAACCAAAAAAGCTTTTTTCCCCCCTAATCTATATTTCAGCCTTTTTCCTGAAACACTTTGAGAAATCGTGTATTTCCATATCAGGGTGGGTTAGTGAACGTGGTCACTGCTCCCTTCTTAATTTCTTCAAGAAGTGGAATCTTCCTCTCTGCCCCTGGAGCACTGAGTTTGAGTCCGGTAGCCCTAAGCAAAGGTGGTTTATTGTCGTCTTTTGTATCCATCCTTATTTCTCTGCACCTTATGAATATAAGACCTCTACATGTCTTATATTCAGGTACCAAAAGCAGGATGTTGTGGCCCTGCCGTTTGGGCCACAAGGATATTTGTTCTTGTACCGTCGTACTTAACGCCTCTGTTGCCTTTGAATGGGAAAGTCAAGTATACATTCTGCTTCTAAGAGATTTAATTGGGCCAAGAATAGACAGCTTATTCATGCTACAAAAATGCCTTAAGTGCCAACTATGTGCCAGGCACCGTTTCAGGTAGAGCCGCTACATCGTATTCTACATTTCATGCTACGTAAAGGGTGCCCCCTAGAGTTGTACAATGTCTTCGCCCAGGTTCTAGATGCTTGGGGCCCAAAACTAAACAGGAATGGCCAAATCCCTTGCTTTTGTGGAGCTTACAACTCAATGTGCAGAGACAGACAATCCATTTCACAAATATAAGGAAAATATAGAGTAAGTCATACGGTAATAAATGCTGTGGGGGAAATAAAGCCAGGAAAGGGGATGAGAGTGGTGGTGTAGGGGGTGCTTTCAAAGAGAGTATTCCTAGAAGTTTTCGCTGAGAGGGTAGTATTTGAGCAAAGACCTGAAGGATGAAGGATCAGGCTCTGTGGGTCTCTGGAGTAAGAGTGGCCCAGGGAGAGGGAACAGCCCTGCAGCTGGAGCGCGTCAAGTGTGGCTGAAGTAGAGAGCGAGGGGAGGGCAGCAGGAGAGGAGGCCTGGCAGGTCCTGGGGACCATGTTCATTGTGTAAGGCCAAGTGGAAGTGGAGCTTAATGCAGAGAAGCAACAAGGCTCTCGGACTGGTTATTGGGACAGAAAGAGGTATCGAGCCGCCTCAGTCCTTCAAGCACTGAATGTACATGTTAAGGATATTCAAGGGGTGCATGCCCAGGTGGCGAGTATGTAAGGAGACAACCAAGAAGATCCACGCAGCCTGTTCTTGAGCAAGGAAGGCATCCCTCTTATTAGAGCGGGAGGAGAATTTGGAGAGCCATCTTCTTGCTGCCTTCAGTTCGCGAGTAGGAGCTCGGAAAACCACAGAGGAGGACAGACTTGCCAAAGGCCACACTGGGATCATTGGCAAAACCGGGTCTAGAACCCAGGACCCTTGGAGCACAGTGATCTTTCTTCCATCACTTTCAGCCTCCACCCCCTGAATTGGACCATAAAATTATATCTGGTCAGCCTCCTCACAGGATCGTTGTGGGGAGTCAACGAAACCTACACTGAGATGAAGTGGTGGGTACCACTGGGATGTCAGTCATGTCTTGGTGTGCCCAGAGGCGTTGGGCAGGGAACACGGGCTCCTCTTTCTCTTTGGAGACAAAGAGAATGTAAGCAGGAGGAAGTAAGGGGCAAAAACATGGAAGGGGTGATAACATAATGCTTGATGGGGATCTTGGTCACCCAATCAAGCCAAAGAAAATTTAGCGTGAGTCCCATGGAGAAAAGAGCTACAGCAAAAGAGGGAGGAATGGGTTTCCAGAGGGACTTGATGAAACATAGTCCATGACCAGCACAGTCTGCGACCCAAGCAACACAGATGTGGGTGGAGAGAGGACAGAAGGAAGACCTCCTACATGGAGCCCAGTCATGTTTCAGCCTCTGAAGGGTGGCCAATGGAGGAGCTTTGCAGACCTGGCCCTACTCACTGATGTGAAATCCCCAATGTCTGCCGTGAGCAGAAGGGCAGGAGAGGAAGACTCTCCCACAGGCTGCATGTGGTCACCACAGCCAAACGGCTGGCTCGGGAGCTGCTTGGTAAATTACATCCCGGGGACCTCCACACAGGATCAGGGAGTCCTGCAGGATGGGGCAGGAGCCAATGAAACATGAGGTCTGACCACCACAGAAACCCCATCTAGGTTTACAGGCTGGAGAGAACTTGAACAGAGTTGGAATATGCTTGTCTGGCACACAATAGGTGCTCAGTTAATCATCTTCTTGAACCCAGCACTCATGGAACTTCCAAAGCAGGGCCCCAGACCGAAGCCCATTCAGTTGCTGTGACTAAGAGTAAATTCCACAGAAAGATTACTTGGTGAACAGGAGTATTATAACTCTCTGGATGGCCCTGTCTGGTCAAGAATGACCCCCACTATGAACCCTGAGGCAGTTGCCAAGATTGGAATTTGCATGTGTTTGGTGTGTGAGTGTGTGTGTGTGTGTGTGTGTGTGTGTGTGTGTGTGTGTGTGTATGTGTACCTGCCAAGCTTACATGACTAGTAGTTAGGGGTGGGGGGATTAGAAAGAAAAGGTCAGGAAGAGAGAAAGACAGTGGGTCAGCAGGAGCAGAGCAGAGAGCCTCGAAGTCCAGACTGAATCAGAGGCCTGAGGTCCACCCACCCACTGGGAAGGCCACATCTAGGCCTCAGAGGCAAGTCTGGCTTGAGCTGGAAAGGAAATAAAAGGAAGCTGGGGACCCATTTGGTCTCAGGCCAGGCAGCTAATTGTTTCTGACATGGGCCAGAGTTCTGCCAATAATTGCTGGGTTCATCCTCACATTTGAAGTGAAAAAAAGGAGGG
This sequence comes from Phocoena sinus, assembly GCF_008692025.1. Classification (NCBI taxonomy): domain Eukaryota; kingdom Metazoa; phylum Chordata; class Mammalia; order Artiodactyla; family Phocoenidae; genus Phocoena; species Phocoena sinus. The sequence continues at coordinate 70,125,794 of NC_045770.1, forward strand.
GGTTTTACTAACATCTATTCCAGATTTCTTTTTTGCTTTCAGGCGGGCCTTGGTCCCATTATCTTGGAGCATTTGACTTTAGTGACGGGAGCTGGATGGGCTTAATGGTGAAGCAGCTCATAGGGATCCCCCTGGAGCCATCCCTGCTCCCTCAGTCTTCAAAGGGCCCCTGGGCCCCTCTGCCCCTCTGGACAGGCAGGGAGAGGAACTGCTCTGCAGCCAGGACTCTCACCCATGCTCCAGCCCCCAACCTGGAACCCCCAGCCCAGTGCCTCTTGCACATCCTGTCTAGTGTTTAAAAATCACCTTAACATGCTGTCGTCATCACCTCTCTTCCAGTCTCCCACATTCCTCCAAGAGTCTCGGGGCTAATTCTCAAATTGCCATCTTGGTGCCTGGGGATGTGACAGAGCAGAAGGACTCAGGGATTAAGCAGTATCCGCTGTGCCTCTTACTGGCTGCAGATGGCCATTGAGAAGTTAGTTACTTTCAGTGAATCTCAGTTTTCTGAACCTCAAGTCAGATGTGACAGTAACCATCTCTCAGTGATGCATATGGAGCCCAGCACAGTGTCTGGAACATAGTACATGCTTAATAAATTCAGCCCCTCCCCCCATGAGGGCAGAGAGTTTCATCTGTTTTATTCACTGATGCAATCCCAGCACCTAGATTGATGCCAGGCACAGGGCGATAGCTCAGTAAACATTTCTGAAAGGGATGAAGGGACTGGGGAGAAATTCTAACCAGCCGAAATAGAAGCCACCCCATTCAGCTTCTCTCACTAAACTTACCCTAGTGCTCCCTTCCTATCCAGAAAGCCAGCCTCCTCAAACATTACTGCATTTCCCTCCTTCCCTTCAGAGCAGCCTCCTGCACCCAGCATCCTTGCTCTCTTCCTCTCCCTGCACGCTCTCCTGCCTTGAGGTACACAGGATTGTCCTCCTTTTACATACGAGGAGACGGAGACCTAGAGTGGGGAACTGCACGTTCAGTGAGTAGAGAAGCTGGGATTTGAACCCAGTTCATCCCGGCTCTGGTGCTTCTGTTTTCCATCCCTGTCCTGTCCTCCTGTCCTTCCGCTCCTCAAACCACTGCCCAGGATCTGCTGGTCCCAAGCTTGGTGCCCTCAGCCCATCACAGGGAGGCAGCTGCCCCTGCCTGATCACCCTTCTCGAAGTCCTCTGTGCCCTCAGCTCCCAGGGCTCAGGGTGTCCAGTGTAGGGTTTCAGGGGAATTTCTATCATAATTAGTCACATCTCTTTTCTCCCTCAGAGTTAGAGTCAATTAAGAAATAGGACGCGAGTCAGGCAGCTGGTGTGATAGTTTGAAAATTCAGTAAATTCTCACTCCCCTCCGGTTCCCTGAACAGATTTCCGTGGTCCACTGAGGCTGGGCTTGGCCAAATGACTGGCTTTGGCGGGTGGAATGTTTGCAAATGTGATACAAGAAGAGGCCTTTGTGTGCTGAGCAGTTTGGCTGGGCTCTTGCACATCTGCCACCACCGTGGCTCTAGCCCAGGTGGTCCACTGGCCCTGGAGGAAGGAAAGATACAGGGAGCAGACCTGAACCCAACCCACAGCCTTGGGGCTGACCCTGACTACACTGACCAACCCAGATGTCCCACAAACACAGGAGCAAGAAGAGAGTGCAGTTTGAAACCGCTAAGCTACAGGGTTTGTAGCTTTATTATACTGACAAATAAATAAAAGATCCAGATGGAGATCCAGAAACCAGATTCCTGACTGTTAAGGCTGCCATCCTCCCCACGGCCACAGCAGTCTCCGGCCACCCTCGTCACTCGTTGACTGTGCCCAGGGAGGGGGCACAGAGCCAAACACACCCAACCTGCATCCGGCAGCCTTGACCAGAGAAATAGAGATGTGGTGCAACTGGATCCTCGGTAAGTGGAGGCTCAAGACCCCTCCTATTTCCACATTTGTTACTGAAAGTCTCTATGAAACGTCACCGTCTACTTAGGTGACTGAGAGCTGCCCAGGCCGCAGAGGGAGTGAATGTCAGGATGGGGGTCGGGCTGTGGTGGGATGTGCCGGCCCCGGCCCCTCTTTCTAGTTACTGCTCTTTGGGGAGATGCTGCTTGCTTTCAACTGACTCCTGGATCTCAACTTGATTTGTGATCATTCGGCTTTCAACAGAGAGGTAAGCATGGAGAAAAAAAAGCAAAGCACACTGAGGTTTCCTGCAAAAGCAAGAAAAAGACCCCTCTTGTACGTCAGTGAGCTGTGGTGAAGTGGTCAAGGGCTTCCAGTTTCTCAGGGGTGCCCTCTCTGACCCAGGCAGGTCTTCCAGCCTGGTAGCTTTGCTCTCCTCCACAATGTGGAGATAGTGATGGCTCCCTGCCCGCCCACAGAGCTGTGGTGACAGAAAGTGAATGACAGAAAGCAAGATGTGGACACACTTGGAAAGTCATCACACCTTGCAGATACAAAACAGTAAAACAGTTCTCACCTCTGGCAACCTTGGTCTCACTTTAAAAGTCAACAAGTTTGGGCTTCCCTGGTGGCACAGTGGTTGGGAGTCTGCCTGCCGATGCAGGAGACATGGGTTCGTGCCCCGGTCTGGGAGGATCCTGCATGCCGCGGAGCGGCTGGGCCCGTGAGCCATGACTGCTGAGCCTGCGCGTCCGGAGCCTGTTCTCCGCAGCGGGAGAGGCCACAGCAGTGAGAGGCCCGCGTACCGCAAAAAAGTCAACAAGGTTAAATAAAATGTCACTAAATTGTATTTCTTTGACAAGAATGCCTATTCTGGTCCTTGTTCTTCCTAAAAGAACTGGCCTTTCTATTTTTGCCAAGTTCAAAAGACCACAGGCTTAAGAGACAGAGAAATGTGGGTCCAAATCCTGCTTCAAGTACTAATAAGCTGCATGACTGTGGGCAAGTCAGTTAAATGTCATATAGCCTGAATTTCCTCATCTGTAAAATGGGTACAATAGTAAATGTTCCTTCAGATTGCTGTGAAGGTCAAAGCAGACGTTGGTATCAAAAGTACTTTATGATTTGGAAGTGACGTGTAGGTGACAGGTGTCATTATTATTATTTTTCAAGCATTTGTCAAAACCTATGATATATAAAGGTCCTATGCTCCATCCTCATCAGGATCAGGCAGTTTGGGGGCAACTTCTACTATTTACCCAGTAATCTCTGCTCTCCCTCTTTAAGGGCACCTTTTACAGACAAGAAGTTCGACATCTCTCCTTGGTAGCTAGGACTGAAGAAAGAAGAAAGTGGCCAGAGACAGTGAGGGGTGGAAGGAACTGCAGCCCCTGAGGTGCCTGCAACATCACCTGGTTTTCCAGAAACTCCCAACTATGCTGGGTCTCCTCAGGGACCAGCAAGACGAGGTGTAGAAATTGCTACTGGGTAATAGTCATAGCCATAAAAATAACACTGTGAAAAATCCACATTGTGAATAACAAGGAGAAGTTAATGCAAAGACTCATTGCCCCTCGTTAGCGAAAACTTGGGCGCAACTTTTCCAGGCTCCCGGGAAGGCTTTGGAGAACGCTGCTTCCACCCAGAAGCACTTCATCATTTATATGAATGAAAATGAGTGCAAACAGATTGTCGGGATGTCTGTTAACATCACCTCTTTTTTCTTGCAAGGAATCCCCTCCGTAATTACATTTTGCCTGTCAGTTCATAAATTTTTCTTATTACAAACTGGCCGTTATTGATGGCTTTTTAAAAGTACAAAAACTGAGCCCAAAGCAGTAGATCTCTCGGTAAATTCAAAACATACTCTCTTTGGTCCCAATCACTGGTGAGGAGTGAAGGGGAAAGTCTCCTCGTTCGTTGTGAGCAGAAGCAGGCCTGACATACGTTTCGGTTTAGAGACTTGGCTTTGAGGGATGCATGTTTTAAGCCACAGTGAAAATAATAAATAAAGGATAAACTTATTTGGCAAATGCTGACACTCTGCAAGCCAGCATCCTGCCATTGTTCTTTAGCTGGGTCGCGCCGCGCAAAGGCTTCTATTTGGGTTCCTGGCATTTATGACCAAATGTCATGATGAGCAAAGGGAGGAGGGCGGTGGGGGACACGGGTGGGATAATAAAGACTTGCAGTCAGAGTTTTTAAGTAACCAGTAGATCGTGTTCAAATCCTTTTAAAATGAGGTTCTGTGGTTCTATATTTAGACCTATCTGGTTAAAACGTGAAAGAGCCAAATTTCAAGTGATTTCTGCCTTCTGGGGAGAGAATGGGTGTTCCTCATTGTTCACAGTCTGAGAGAAGTTTCTAGAACTTTTACTGGTCACAAGTAAGGGACCATATCAACGGTGGGGGGAGGAGGGCAGGAGAGTGGACATCCAGGGGAGCTTCCCCACCCCTCCAGCCCAGCCCCCTGAACACGCAGAAAGCAAAGCAGGCTGGCAGCCCCCTAACCCACTCCCTTACACTGCAACTGTGCAAAATGGGTGGGGAGGAAGCGCAAATGCAAACCTGGACGTGTGTGATCCATTCCTGATTGGAGCTGGATGGAACCAAGTAGTCAAAGCAAGACACAACGTGGTCTAGGTCGGGCTGCCAGGCTTGGACTGCTCACTCGCTAGACGCAGGCAGCAGCTACTGATCTGGCCGAGAAACAATGCCCCTTTCAGCTCTCAGTATCTGTTCTTAATATCAAGATGCAAAACCAGGGTCCCCATCAGTGAGGAAGCAGAGTCCGGGCCAGGAGAGCAATTACACCTTAGCCAATCAAGTGAACAGAATGGGAGATATAAAAACATTTTTCAAGTGGAAATAATTCAAGGGGCTTCTAAATATCTTAACAGCGTACTTGGCCACACTTGGGATTAGGGAGCAGTATTTTATGTTGGGCAGCAGGGCCTTTGTTTTGTGTGCGTGTGTTTTTCTCGTTAGCCAGGGATCTGAAGAGAGGACTGCGTTCTGTCAGAGTGTGGCACGGACCCCTCCAGCCCCCGGCGGGGCACGGCAGCACCAGTATTTGGCAAGAAGACAGGGGAGTCGGTGATGAAACAGACCTAGTCCCGTGTCGCGTCTTGACAGCTTCGAAGCCTACCCCGCCCACGCTCATGGGTTCCCCCAGCCTCACCAGGCTTGGTTTATGGGAGAGGGCTGCCCTCAGAGCAAAACCCAGGAGACAGGCAGAAGGTCCAGAACACACAGGCTTTGGCCGTGGCCCCCAGAGCAGGGTGAGACTGGAACTGGGTCACCCTCTGTTTTCTGTCAGCTCCCAGATAAGATGAGAAAAGGTCGGCTCTGCTGGGAGGAGCCAGTAATCCCAGCAGAATCCCTCAGTCGGCCCTAAGGTTGGCCTCTGGGCAATAAATCTGCATCCTGTGAGAAGCAGCCCTGCTCTGCCCGGCCTCAGGGCGCCCCACTTGAGTTCTGAGACAATTCTCTGTGCTGGGCACTGGGGCCAGAGAGGAACAAGCTAAGGCTGGAGAGAGGCTGGGAGGAAAGAGACCATGATGATGGCAAAAATAATGAAGAGGAGAGAACATTTATAAGGCTCACCTTGAGAACTTTACAATCACTCCTTTAATCCTCTACCCTGTGAGATTGGTATTACCATCATCTGCAATTTACAGATAATGAAACAAAGGCTCAGAGAAGTTAAGTAACTTGCCCAAGGTCACACAGGCCGAGTCAGATTTTTTTTTTTTTTTTTTTTTTTTTTTGCAGTACTCAGGCCTCTCACTGTTGTGGCCTCTCCCGTTGCAGAGCACAGGCTCCGGACGCGCAGGCTCAGCAGCCACGGCTCACGGGTCCAGCCGCTCCGCGGCATGTGGGATCTTCCCAGACCGGGGCACGAACCCATGTCCCCTGCATCGGCAGGCAGACTCTCAACCACTGCGCCACCAGGGAAGCCCCCGAGTCAGATTTGAACCCAAAACATCTAGCTCCAGGTTCCGTGTTCCTAACCACTTTGCACCTAAAGGAACTGAAGAGAAGACTTCCTGAAGGAAGCTTTGAAAGGCCAGGTGGACATGTCCTGTGGCACAAGCCCATCTGTTAACACTTGGGGTCTACACAGGGGAAGAAAAATACCTTGACTCTGGTTCAGAGTCCAGAGGATGAGAACGGGTTACTCAGAGTGTGGTCCCTGGACGGCAGCACCAGCCTCATCTGGGAGTTCCACGAAACAGAATCTAATTTTTAACAAGCCCCCAGTTGACTCCCAGGCACTCGCAAGTTTAGGGGGCCCTGACACAGAACATAAGAGCTAGGCAGCCCTTTCGGTCCTTGCCCGCAAGGGATCAAGGTCATGAGGAAAGGAGTGCTGGGTGTGCTGCCACCATTTCTTCCGCCTTCAGTTTCTGCGTCTTTTGCAGGGCTTCCAACAGCCCTATGCTGGGACAAAGCATCTGGAGGTTCACAACCTCTGTGGTCTGTAGGAGTCACTGTGAGGAGGGTCCAGGGAAGAATTCACCAATTTCAGTGGAAAACAAGTGGCGGTTACTAGCTATGATGACTTTGTACTTAGGGTCTGGATTTGCTGCACCTTTCTATATAGTAAGACACCAACTGCTTAAAAAATAATCCTTGAGACAGATACAAAGAGGAGCGTTTTAAGATGTGCAGTCTCTGGGCTTCCCTGGTGGCGCAGTGGTTGAGAGTCCGCTTGCCGATGCAGGGGACACGGGTTCGTGCCTCAGTCCAGGAAGATCCCACATGCCGTGGAGCGGCTGGGCCCGTGAGCCATGGCCACTGAGCCTGCGCGTCTGGAGCCTGTGCTCTGCAACGGGAGAGGCCACAACAGTGAGAAGCCCAAGTATTGCAAAAAAAAAAAAAAAAAAAAAAAAGAGATGTGCAGTCTCTTTGAAAAAAGGATCAAACTCTTGAACTCAGCATCCTAGATATGTTTGTGAATAAACTTATAGCATTAAAACAAACAAACAAACAAACAAAAAAAAAACAGAGCTAGGCAGGCCCCTGGAGGTGGTGTAAATGGTGAGTGCAAGGCCACAGACAAAGTCCGGGGAGAGCCGGTGACAACGTCTCCCCCCGACTCCCAGTCTGTGGCATCTGTGCTACCGCAGCCAAGCTGGGGCTGGGGCTCTCTCACCACTGCAGGGTCAGCCTGATGATAGCCACTGTGCACCAGCCCCCAGCTCTTCCACAGCTGACTCCCCAACGGGGCCTCCTTCTGAAGGAAGCCAGCCCCTGACTTCCACGCCATGCTTTACTGAGGGAGGTGGTGGGCAGGGGCAGACTCAGACATCACTCACTAACCTTAATTCCCATTCTCAAGGGGGCTCTCCTGTCCTCCTTCTCAAACCACGATCTTGGGGCAGATGTTCGACTTCTCTCCCTCTCCCCATCACCAATCTCCTTCAGGAGCCACACAAGTCTCAGTAGAGCGAGCACAGACTTTGAAGTCACAAAGACTCAGGTGCAAAAATCAGTTTCATTACTCCCTACCTGTGTGACCTTGGGCAGGTTTCTTAACTTCTCTGAGCTGCATTTTCTTCATCAGTCAAATGGAGATGAGAATAGCTATCTCGTAAATGGATGAGATAATACGTGTCTAATGCCTTACACAGTGTTCCCTTCCCTGACCACCTTCCATCACTGATCACCAGGCCTGGGACCCAGGTGTTTGGGAATGATGTGGATGGTGCCAACCCAGGACAAGATTACCTGGGGGATGCTGACTCCAGCCCCACAGGGAATGCCAGGGGGTTGGGGCCAGTGCAAGGATAGGATCATCACTCAGAGTCTTCAGGCACACAAGACCTGACCCATTGTATTCCTATCACTGCACGAGCTGAAACCAAAGCCCAGTTTCCCTCTGGGCTCAGACTCATGCCAACAACTGCAGGTGGGGCCCAGGAGCACACCCCTTCTAGGGTCCCAGTAGCCCCAGGTGGAGCTGCCCAGCCGGGCTGGTGGTCCACATCAAACCAAAAGAGACATGGGAAAGAGTAACACCCAGAATCCTTTGCTTCTGGGATTGAAGTCATCAGCCCCCAGGTGATGACTTATTCTGGGTTGGCATCATCCAAGTTATTCCCAAACACCCTCTGAGCCACTGCTTCCCACATCCTGGCCCAACACAGTGAAAAGGATCCTAGGAAGACTTTCAGGGACCACCACACCTAAGAACAGCCATCGCCTCCCCACACACAGGACAAACATCACACACAAGCATCACACAAGCATCATCCTGGCAGAGTCAGAAGGGTAGGGAGAGGAAGCAGAGCAGCCTGAGAGAGCTGCTGCCCACATAGACCAGGTCTCCCTTCCCTGATCTGCCTTGTGCCATTGCCCAAAGCTCCGAAGTCATTTAGCACATTCCCTTCCCAGGCAGGAATTCCTTCCAGAACCCTACTCCTCAGACACCTTCAAGGATGCCTCCTCTCTCTCAGAGTACGCGTAATTATACTTATAATCACTGCTATTTGTTGTGTGCATGCTATGTGCTGAATATTTTATGTAATCGATTACCCAAATTGACCCTCGGAAAAATCCTAGGAGACAGAACACATTAGCATACTCTTTTTTTTTTTTTTTTTGCGGTACGCGGGCCTCTCACTGTTGTGGCCTCCTCTCCCGTTGCAGAGCACAGGCTCCGGACACGCAGCCTCAGCGGCCATGGCTCACGGGCCCAGCCGCTCCGTGGCATGTGGGATCTTCCCGGACCGTGTCCCCTGCCTCGGGCGGACTCTCAACCACTGCGCCACCAGGGAAGCCCTAGCATCCTCTTTTATAGATGAGGAAGCTGAGGCTCAGAGACAAAGAGGAAAATATTTGCTCAAGGCCACACAAGGAGCAATAGGGAGCGAGGATTCCCACTGAGAGCCCTTTAATTTCAAGGTCATGTTCATAGCCACTTGGCTAACAGATGTCGTCGTCAGAAAGATTCCTCTACCTTCTTAGTTCTGTTGCTTAACCAATTATGTCTATGCTCCTGATCAATCTGGGGACCACATGCAAACACCGTGATTTCACTGGAGATGATCAATATGGAGGCTGGCAGGATTATCACCTCCCTCATTCAGCACACTCTACCTACACTGAGATGACCCCAAGACATCAGCTCTCTAGGCAACCTTCCTCCACTGCTGACACACACTGATACCAGCACGAGAATCTAAACATTTTTCACCTTCCCAGATTTCCAGAGGGACTGGGAGTGGACCTGCCCCCTTCCTGATGGGGGTCTCAGAGTTAGGATACGGCAGGGCAGTCCCTAGAATCTTCTCTGCCGGTTCAGGCTGTCCGCACTGCTCTTCCTTTGCCCTGAGCCTGTAAACTCCACATTCCTCATTAACAGCAGAGTCAATAATTGCACTTCTTTGACTAGCAAGAGTCAGACCCATCCCCAGGCACCCCAGATGCCCCAGACCTGTGTACTTTTTCAGAAATTATATTTTAAAAGAATAATGATGGCTTATTCCAAATGGCAGATCTGTCCTCCTGACCCGTAGCTTTTGTTTTAGCTCCTGAGCTCAAGTCAGAGGCCTGCAGCCAAAGGGCCTTCCTGCAGATTCAGAAAGTTCTCTCTGGCCATAAGGCAGCCCCCTCCTCATTCTTTCCCTCGTAAATGATATGGAAGTTCTCCCTAATTAGAGTCTCCCTTTAAGTTCTGTCGACTGCTAATGAGTAAGAAAGAAGAGGCACTTGGGAGCCCTGAAGAAATTATTTGAAAGCAAAACCAAGTGGCCTCGGTAAAATATCGCCATTTCAGTCAAAGGGATTTCTTCCCCTTACACACAACCACCTGACACAGCCTAGCTGGCAGCATATGGAGAAATTAGAGAACGGGCCTCTATTATTCCTGGGCTTCTTTTGCTTCGCAAACTGTCTCCTTATCAACCTGACCCTACCACGACCCTCGATCTCTGTCAGCCGAGGCAGGAGCTGGTATCCCCTCTTGCCCAGGGGTCCAGAGAAGGTAAGTTAATTGCTTGAGGTTGCACAGTAAGTTGACAGCCGGCAAGAACTGGGTCCTAGGGCTATGCATTCAAGGTCATTTCATTCCATCACTAATAATTCTGAGTGCTCACTGCGGGGCAGGAATGATGCTTTGCAGGCACTAACTCATTCATTCATTCCTTCACCAGTTATTGAGCAAAGAGTTATTCAGTTGCTGGACCTACAGCAGTGATTCAAACAAAATCCCTGCTCTGCTGAAGTTTACATTCTAGCCGGGGAGCCAACAATAGACAAATGTACGTGACAATGTCAGCCGCTGAGGATAAGGGAATTGAGAAAGCCTGAAAGCGCTGTTTAGAGAGGAAATCAGGAGTCATCTTTGGGAGGAGGTGGTAGAGATTTGAGCAGAGATTAATTAAGGGCGGAGACAAGCTTTGCCATTATCTGGGGGCAAGGCAGTCAGGTAGAGGGAACAGCAAGTACAAAGGCCCTGAGGCAGGAGCCTGCTGTTTAGGGATGGCAAGGAAGCAGGCTGCTGGCTGAGTGCAGAAAGGGAATCTAACTGGACATGAAAAGAGGCCGAGGGCAGATCCCACAGGGCCTGGAGCCCACGGGGAGGACTTCAGATTTTATTCTGAACTCTCTGTGTTGTGTGCTCAAGAAAACAAGTTCCAATTTCAGTTTCAAAGGGCTAATCTGGCCCCTCCTTGGAGAACAGTCTGGAGGAGGTCAAGGGTGGAGGCTGGGAGCTGAGTAAGGGGCAGATGAGATCATCAAATCCTTCGGCAGCCCTAGAAGATAAGTCGTATTATTAGGAGGCAACTGAGGCTCCAAGAGATTACAGAACTTGCTTCAGGTTTTACACCAGGATGAGGACGGGCTGGGAAAGAACCCACATTTGACCCCGAGCCTGAGCTGCCCCAGGAATGGAAGCTCAAAGAGCAAAAGACACCACGGAAAAGGGCGGGTGCTGGCTGCCATCTTTAAGGAATAAAGCTCTCTTATTTCAGGCCTGACTCTAGCCATCCCCCCGGAGCCCTGGTTCACTTGAGAACCACCATTTATCGGGGCTTCGCTCTGTCCCAGGCACAGGCCGGGGCTTTGACGTACAGGATCTCATTTAATCCTCACTGTAGCCCAGGGATCTGGGTATTATTATCCCTGTGTTACCAGATGAAAAAGATCTCATTTTCTCAGTGGAGATAGTGAAAACATTCCAAAGCTGCTTTGGGGTTTAATTCACAGAAACCTCAGCATTTAATCTGCTAAAACCAGAGAGAAATCCCCTCTTTGGTTGGCCCTGGGAGCCTGGGTCTGCCCACAGTCCATGGCGGAGAACTGGCCGTTCCCACTTGCACACGTGCACAAGCTCACACACTCCACGCTGCACCCAACCCATCCGAACAATGCCAGCCCCTGTGAGTCCTGGATGGCTCCCTCTCTCCCTTCTCATCAGAGGGCTCTTGTCCCCCTAAAGGCCCTCTCTCTCCTCTACACTCACACAGCTGATGGCCTCCCTCAGGCCACTTGGCAGCCCCTAACCCCACCCCCACCCTGCCCATCCTGAGAGGCTCCCCCTGGCTGCAGTGACACTCACATGCCTCCATCCTTCTGCACCCTGGCCTGGCCCTCTCCTCTGCCTGCTCTTTCATCTGCATCAAAACTTACCAGATCCGGCTTCCCTGGTGGCGCAGTGGTTGAGAGTCCGCCTGCTGATGCAGGGGACACGGGTTCGTGCCCCGGTCTGGGAAGATCCCACATGCCGCGGAGCGGCTGGGCCCGTGAGCCACGGCCGCTGAGCCTGCACGTCCGGAGCCTGTGCTCCACAATGGGAGAGGCCACAACAGTGATATTCCCGCGTACTGCAAACAAACAAACAAACAAACAAAAAGAAAACAACTTACCAGATCTGAATCACTTTGCTGTGCACTAGAAACTAACACAACATCATAAATCAACTATACTTCAATTAAAAACAAACAAACAAAAAAAAACTTACCAGATCTGTGTCACTTTTTTACCAGGATCTGGTAAATCTTATCTGACAAGCTGCACTCGGCTTAGTGGTATATGGCTGCCAGGAAGCTACTGATACCGAAATCACAGGTAATCCTTTTGTCTTTCAAAAGAAACCTCCTGAGACAATCATTTGGTTCAAGGCAGGGGAGATGATAAGGAATGTTGCTAAGTGCAGCGAGCGGACAGTGAGGAAAGGGATGCTTCAAGAGGAGGCTGCCGGTGAGCTTTAGGGGTGTTTCCTAAAATTCTGCTATTCCAAGACTCCTGTCCTTGGAGAGAAATTCAATCTGATAAGGACTTAAGCACTGATTATGGGCTGGGCACTCTGTGTAAGGAGCTCGAAGTCTAGCAATTGTAGACAATTATCGTGGCAGGGTGATCTGCACAGTCCTGGAACTATAGGAGAGCTGAGGGAAAGGGGTTAAGTCTATCTTGGGATGGTTCATAAGCTTTGTGAGCGGGTTTTGAAGTATAAATGTAAATGTATTTATGTAGCTGATGATGAGAGAAGAGCATTCCAGGCAGAATAAATTGTGGGGACAAAGGCCAAGAGGATTGTGGCCTGGGGGACCTTGGCATTACAAGTGTGGACACGGAGGTGGGCAGAAGCAAGAAGATGGTTTTTCCCGGTAATGTGTTTACACTCTAAGTTTTCAATGAATTCCTCAGCAAACTCCAATTCCCAGCCTCCCCCTGGGGTGACAGGGTATAGCAGGAACTGCAGGGGCTTCAGCAAGTGGATGGCTTTCTGATGGGGTCACTACCATGCTCAAAAACCCTCCTTGGCTCCCCAGTACCTAGGGAATCGAGTTCATATGAACAAACAAAGATTGAGGCACCTGCTAAGTTCCCAGCAGCCTCTCCAACTTCGAACTCTTCCCCCAAATCTCCTGCCTTCAGCACGAAACTGTCTTTGACTCTTCCCTGCTGGAAGGGGACCTCTTTTATGACACTGTAATGGGCCACCCTGCTGGAAGGGGACCTCTTTTATGACACTGTAATGGGCCGCCCTGTGTCAGAGACCTCTGTGCGAGCTGCCAACTGGGGCCAGCATGGTCCAGTGGGAAAAAGCAAAAGCTCAGGGGTCATCCTGATGCATTGTGTTAGGGGCTGCGGTGGAGATGAGCAGGGCTGGTGCAGTGCAGCACAGTGGTTAAGTCCATGGGCTCTGGAAACAAGGTTCCCAGTACTGGCAGAACACACGCAGTCTTGGGGTGAAGTTATTAAACCTCAATGGCTGGCTTCACCCTCAGAGATTCTCATTTTATTGCTTTAGGGAAAGATCTAGAAATGGTTATGTTTTAAAAGCTCTCCGGGTAATACAAATGGGCCACCAAGGTCAAAACCACTGATCTAGAGCCTGATTGTGGAGGTCAAGTCCCAGCTCCACCATCACCAGCTGGGGACCTCAGGCAGGTCACCAAGTCTCAATTTTTGAAACTGGCAAAGGGGATAGATAATACAGCACCTCCTCTGAGGAGTGCGGGAGACTAAATTAGGTAATGCGCATTCAGCTTGGGGCAGAAGCGCTGTGTGAGTAAATGCTTAGTATTAGCTCTCATTAGTATTGCTTTAGGCGGATGTGCTCCACTCAGCTCTCCCCTGCAGAGCCCACCACAAAAGAGGCGCCTGGGAGGTAAGTGTTGTATTAGAATCTGTTTAATTGAACTCCTTGGGTTGCCAAGCGCTGTCCAGGCAGAGCCCTGCCCTGGCCACTTCCTTCTGAGGCTTCCCTGAGAACTCATGCTCATTCCTCAGTGGGTTGGCAACCTGGGTCCTCTCTGGGACCCTTTCAAGATCAGCTCAAGTGCAAACAGGTGAGAGCTCAAGGCGACCCCAGTACCCCTCTGTCTTCTCGCTCTTGGCCTCCTCACAGCATGGTCTGTCCTGTAACAGGACCCCAAACCCCAAGTGTGTCCCTAGTGTGTTCTCAGGACACAAGCCCAAGCATCCCAACCCCTTAAAGGCTGACCACTCTGGTCAGTGGCAGGGGGAGCCCACCCAGGCCTCTCTCCTGTCTCTTGATCCCTCTGGCCTCAGGTCAATGAATAGTAAGATTCTGAGGAGCGAAAGAATTGGTTTAGATATGCTCATCTCATCCTTCCCCGGGACCCTGCCAATCCAAAAACCTGTGTCCTGGCACCCTGGAAACAAAACTTCACATTTTCTGGGAAGGCTGGAGGATGCCTACAGGCCTTCTGCTGTTACATTTATCAAGAGCTGTAAAAGGTAAGATGTTAAGTGTGGCAGTTCGATTGCCAGGAATTCATTTGTTGCTGCTAAGGCTTTATGGTACAAATGAAAGAAATCTCTGTAGGGGAAGGGAAAGCCTTCATCCCTCCCCTCATCCCTCCAAGCAGCCTTTTCCTCACTCCCTGTCACCAAGAGGACATCTCCTAATCTGCTAGATGGGCTGCGTTTCCTGATCAGCCGGGTCACTGCATGGGGAGACCTGACACCCACGGGGCCTCTCTCTCTGCTTCCTGTGGCTTCTTGGCAGGATTGGTAGGGGACCGATGGCTGCCACTCTTTAGGGCAGGTCCTGCAACTCTTCTCTGCGTTTCTTACATGTGCTACAGAGTGCCGCTGACATGTGGTCCATGGACCAGTGTCAGTCTGTGAACTGGTTTTCACTGGTCTGCAACGAGATTAGGAGCTGCGCCTGAATGTAAGAGCACCGTGTCACTAAGCACACTTTCACTCGGCTGACATGTTTCCCAGCAAGACTGTCCTGATAAAGAAATCGGGGTGTTGATGTACATTCTCCATACGATGCTCATCTCATTGCAGAAGGGGAACAGCTTGTGGAGGCCTCCGCTGTGTGACACTCTGCTGTAGGGCACCCCCTGCTGCAGAAGGGGTGCCTGGCTGGTGGTGAGGTTCAGATCTGAGCTCAGATGGAGGGAAAGAGGTCCCGCCAATGTTCCACCCCTGCCTCAGCAGGCCTTTCACGGGGAGGCATCAGGCATGGCCCAGCTCATAATAAAGTGGAATTTGTTCCTTTTCCTCGTGTGTAACCAACCCAACAGCCCAGCTGGACAGAGGGGAGACTGGCCTACTGGAATTCAGGCTTAAGTACAATCCTTATCTTCCCAATACCCCTAACTGCATTTGTATTGATATGTAGTATGTCCAAGGTTACCATGAAAGAGCCTACCGGTTTTAGATGAATCAGCCACATCAGACAGAATCCTTGCTTGCGGGTGGACCCAGGAGACCAAAACTCAGGAAGTATTCTGAACAAAATCCCACCCAAAATACATGCATCTACAGAGGTGTAGAGAGAAGCCACCACTTTGGGTAACCTCCCTGGTCTTCCAGGGACCACAGCTAAGCCCTGGATCAGTTATGACAAGGCTTGTTATAATAATCAACAGTGAGGCTTCTGAGCACGGTGGTGACCATCACACACCCTTATTTGATTCCTTTCACTGCCAGGGCAGGTAGTTGAGGTTCTCTAGTCTCTCAGAATACTCAGTTTAGCACATACTATACACATGACCCTAGACTCAATTTCTCCATTTGTGAAAGCAGATATCATGGAGAGGCAGATGCGGGTTCTATGCAGGGAAGCGCTTTTGACGGCAGTACTGCGGCTGGGGATGGGGGTGCTAATGCCGCCTGGACTCTGAGGCAGCCAGACGGCAGCTGGATGTCTCCTCAGTAAGAATGACACCGAGCAAAGCTGGTGGCTCCTGAAGTCCCCTCAAAAACAGTTGGCAATTCTCTGACCTTCCTTTCTGGATACCAATAGATCACAACAGCCAGGGCTACAGGGAAAACCCACCAGCCTTTAACAAGACACTCTGGCCGCCGTGTCTCCATGGCCTGGTTTGGTTTGAGGGGTCCTCCATGTGCGTGCGTGGCTGTTCATCTTCACTTACTTTTACTGGACTCAGTGACACGTTCTGCACAATGATGTCCAGGTTGCTGAGAGGCTTCCTGTCTCCGTGCCTGAGCCGGGGGGAGCTAGCACCTCCAGAGGAAAGTGGCTCAGACCCAGGTCCCGATGAGATAGCCAGCCATCCCCCAGGCATGTCAGGAGCGAGGGGAAAGGGCCAAGGCATCTTTCTGTCCTCCAGTGCCAGCGCAGTCATTTCCTAGGGCTGCCTGGGTGGTACTTTGTGACCACTGACTGGAGAGCTTAAAACAACAGAAATTTATTCCCTCATGGCTCTGGAGGCCAGAAGTCCAAAATCAAGGTGCCAGCTGGGCTGTGCTCCCCACAAAGTCTCTAAGAGAAAATCCTTCCTTGCCTCTTCCAGACTCTGGAGGCTCCAGGTGTTCCTTAGCTTGCGGCCGCATCACTCCAATCTCTGCCTCTTCCTCACATGCCTTCTCCTCTTCTCTTGCCTCCTCTTCTGTCTCTTACGAGGACAGTAGTCATTGGATTTAAAAGGGCCCACCCAGGTCACCATCCAGGATGATCTCATCTCAAGATCCTTGATGACATCTGAAAAGACCCTTCTTCCAAATAAGGTCAAATTCACGGGTGCCAGAGACCAGGACGTGGATGTATCTTTTTGGGGAGGGGGCCACAATTCACCCACTACACCGGCTGAATGCCACCGACAGCAAGATCAGCACCTAACGTAGAGATAACGCATGTTGCTGAGTGAAAGGGTGAATCTGTTTTGTTCCCTTCAAAGACATTGCCTGATGCTCAGACCCTGTGCCAGCTCCTAAGGACGCTAAATGAGTGAGACACAGCCCTGAACTTGAGGAGGTCAAAGTCTACAGCGGGAGATAGAATCAGACCGAGCAGTATGAATGTTAGCTTCACCACCTACCAACTGGGCAGCCGAGAAGCTCCTTCCCTCTCTGTAGAACAAAGAAAATAATACCAAGGGCCTGGGAGGCAGAGGGGGAGGGGAGGTATGATGTTTCCTTGCTTATGGAGGGACCCACAGACCCCTCTCTCTGCCATCGCTCGACCTCAAAAAGTGAGAAGGCATTCTCTGACTGGTCAAAGTAGGACTAATGTGGCCAAGCTCCCTCAGCATCTCTCTTTACCTGAGGAGGTGGCTTGCCCTCAGAGAACATGCATTTTATCTCTCAACAATTTAGAGGTCAGGGCTCTGGCCCAGTCCCTCCCCATGCAGCCTGTCCCAGCGCCGTGTGCCTGTGTCTGGGAAAGGAATTAAATAACTGTGAGCTTCAGAATCAGAAAGCCACTTGCCTGCAGTTACCAGGTTTACTATCAGTAGTAAGCAGGATATTTAGTGTCAATAGTAAGCATCGTATCAGTGGTAAGCACCATATTTGATCTCTTATTTGCCCTGCGCTTTTTTTTTTTTTTTTTTCTGCGGTACGCGGGCCTCTCACTGTTGTGGCCTCTCCCGTTGCGGAGCACAGGCTCCGAACGCGCAGGCTCAGCGGCCATGGCTCACGGGCCCAGCCGCCCCGCGGCATGTGGCATCTTCCCGGACCGGGGCACGAACCCGTGTCCCCTGCATCGGCAGGCGGACTCTCAACCACGGCGCCACCAGGGAAGCCCTGCCGCGCGCTTTTGCCTTATTTCTCAGCTGGTTCAGAACAAGTGAGGGAAAGAGCAGTCGTGTTTATGAACCCTCTGAAACCCTTGCAACAATTATTGTAGATGGCTGTTGGAAATTTTAAATAAGACAATTCACATAAAGTTCTTACGTGCATCTGGGACATCGGTAAGTGCTCAGTAAGGGCAACCATGCCGTTCTCCATCCCTTCTGCCCACAGCACCCCCTCCAAGCCCCTGAATCAAGGAGGTGCCGAGCCTGGCATGGAGGCCACCCGGCTTCTGGACTCCCTGAGCCCACCGGTCCCGCAGCCAGGGCTCCGCTTCAGATGCCGCCTTCTCCCTAGTGGCCCACAGCCTGGGTGGTAATCAGAGATTCCAGCCGAGTCTTTGATGCCACAGCCGGCGCGGCGAGCCGGGCACTGTTTGAAGTGCCTGCCTGTGTAATAAGGACTTCTAATTCGCTCAAACCAAAGCAACATTTTTTAGTAAAGATCATTTTTGGAATGAAAAATAAATTGTGACTGGAGGGTCTGGGTTTGTTTCAAAAAGGGAGATCACCCACAAGCATCGCGTTCTCTAAGAAGCCACCCGCCTGCCTGTTTTAAGATGGAAAGCACGCCACTCAGAATTTCAAAGTGCTGTTAATTAAGAGCAGTTTATTAAAATGTCAATCTTTTAAACCAAAACAACTCCCGTCCCCAGCCTGCCGATTGGGCTTCCCAGCCATTCTTCCCACCCCAGATAAGCCAGCAGGTAGCTTCACCAAGACCCGTGGAAAAGTATCTGTCTGTATACTGCTCTCAGAAAACTGGTCCCAAGGATGGCCCCTGACACCTGTCATTCCTTTGCAAGCTCAGCCCGTGGAGCCTGTCTTGCACGAGACAAGATGATACAGGGACTAAATGTGTGGACTCAGGAGCCAGACTGCCCAGGTGGAACCCCAGCCCTGCCTCGCCAGCTGTGTAACCTTGAGCAAATAGTTAAAACAGTTCACTTTTATTCCTCAGTTTCTTTTTGTATAAAATGGGGGTGATGCTAATAGTAGCCACCTCACAGGTTGCTGTGAGGATTAAAAGAGGTAATACTTATAAAGCATTTAGACTGATGCCTGCACACAGTAAATGCTAAGTGAGCATTAGCGCCGTTCTTTCTTAGAGTCTCCATGAGCAGACACTAAATCTCACTTCTTTCTTTACAAATATGTCTCTTTCGAGGCAGGAAATGAGCCTCATTCAGTTTTGTCACTCCAGCAATCAAGATTGTGCACACAGTAGGTAGGGAGTAAACGTATGTCAAACGAACGAGACAATAAATGAATGAATGCACGCAGCACCCTCACAGGTGCTTGTGAACGGGACGTCAGCTGCCCTGCAGAAATCTGTGATCTGAGAGCAGCCAAAAGAGAACGGGCTGTGTGGTGGCAGCTTCTGACACTGCTCTCAGTGACCCTCTCTCCCCCCCACCACCCCGCCGGGTGTTCGTATCCTCGTGTAATCCCCTCCTCTGGGTGTGGCTGGACCTAGGTACGTCGTCCTCGTGACAGAATACAGCAGACTGTGCTGGGAGGCCGAGTCCAGGATTAAATTATAAACACTGACTTCCATCCCTCTGGCTCTCTCTTGCCTTCCCAGCTTGCTTGCTTTGATGAAGTGAGCTGCCGTGTTGGAGAGACCCCTGTGGCAAAGAACTGGGGACCGTCTCTGGCCAACAGCCAGCAAGGATGGAATCTCGCCAATAGCCACACAAGTGAGCACGGCGTGGATCTTTCACTGGATGAGACTTCAGGTGACTGTAGCCCCAGCCAGCACCTTGACTGCAGCCTGTGAGAGACCCTGAAGCCGAGGACCCAGTTAAACGGCACCCAGATCTCTGACCTACGGAAACAGTGAGATAATTAGTGTTATTTCCAGGCACAGTTTTGGGGTAATTTGTTATACAGTAATAGAAAACGAATACAGGCTAGTAAGGGAAAGGAAGAACCTGGGGGAGGGGGTACCTGCCACCTTACCTGGAATCTACCCTGCAGCTTACTCTCTCCAAGGGACCCCAGGGAAAAGCTCACAGGTCAGGAGGCCTAGGTTTGAGTCCCAGATCTGCTGCTCTCAAATATGTAATCTTGGGGAGTTTCCTTAATCTGTCCAAGCCCCTGTCTCTGTCTACAAAGGAAGATCACAATTCCTACCAATGAGTGGGTTGAAAAGATTGTGAAAATTCCTGACGGGGCTTTCTAGACTTTTCAAGGTAGAAGCAGCTGGAAGCGACCTGTGCCCTCATTCTCATGGCCACCTGAGGGCCCCAGCTGTCCCTTCAATGATTTAACACATAACCTTGGAGCAGCTATTGTGTGCCAGGCTCTGTGCAAAGCACCAGAGATACAAAAGTAAACAAAACAGCACAGTCCCTGCCCTCATGGAGTTTACACTAGTGGAGAGACAGACGTTGACCTAGTAAGGGCAAGAGTGAGATGCAACAATGGAAGTCCTGGCCTCTGAGAGGGTTGATGTGCAGGGTCTGGGGACACAGGCCAGTGTGGCAAGGGAGAGAAGGCTCCCTGAAGAAGCGGCCTTTGAGCTCAGAACCAAAGTTCACTGGAGTTAAGCTCCATGAAGAAAACGGTGGAAGGATCAGCGTGTCCGAAGGCCCCGCTGAGAAATAGCAGAGCAAGTTCGGATTCAAGAATTATTTATTTAGCATATACTGTATGCCGGACGCTGTTCTAGGTGTTGATGATAGGGCATTAATCAAAATGCAAATTTCCTTCTCTCAAGAGCCTTTATTCTAATGGGGAAAGAGAGACACGAAATGAATGTAATAAAAAAGATAATTTCAGACCGTGATGAAGCCCGGACAGAAAATAAATAATCCCTCAGATAAAGGGATGAATAGGGGCTGAGTGAGGGGAGGGACATGCATGCAGCTGGTGTGCTCAGGAAAGGCCTCAAGAGATGACTTTTGAACTGAAATGCCTGAAGAAGTGAGGCTTTAGAGGTTCTGGGGGAACAGTATCCCCTGCACGGGACACAGTAAGTAGAACGGTCCCCAGACCAGAATGACATGGTGTGTTCCAGCACCAGCAAGAAGGCCTGGGGACTGGAGTGGAGAAGTCAAGAAGAAAATGACCAGAAACAAGGCTGGTGGGGTGGACAGGGAAGGTCATGTAGAGCCTTGCAGCCCAGGGGAGAGGGTTGGACTTTTTATCCAGGCACCAACAGAAGCTGCTGAAAGGTCAGGAGCAGTGGACGTGACATGACAATGTTTGAGTTCCAGAAACATACTGCATGGAGGACGCTCAGGCAAGGGTGGGTCATCGGGCTGGGTGGCCGGGAGGAGCTGCCCCAGGACAGGTATGAGAGAAAGAGAGGGTGGCAGCAGGGATGAAGGTGCAGGCTGGCTTCCCACGCCTGGGACTCACGTCAGCCCTGCCTCACCTTGCCACAAGGAACACCCAGCCTGGAGCCCCCACTGGTCTCTGACAAGTCCCCTCCATCCAGGACTGCCCCTGCAGAGGGTCCCTTCCCCAGATGGGCCGGAGAATCACCACCAGTCTCCCCAGATCTCCAGATCTGTGATGCCACCCTCCCCCATAACAGACCTTCCATCAGAGGTCTCTGCATAAAGGACGGCAGTGTAGGCTCCAGACACCAATTGCCAGGGTTCAAATCACCTCTCCACCACTTAACAGCTGTGGGATCTTGGGCAAGTTACTTAACCTCTCTGTGCTTCCGTTCCCTCCACAGTCAAATGGGCATAGTAATACAACTTCCCAGGGCCATCAGTCCCAGAGATTAAGGGAGGTCAAGTGCTGGAGCCCTGGCACAGGGAGTGCTCCCCGGCGTGAGTGACAGCAGGATTAAAGGGCCCGCAAACTGCCCTTCTCGGTGACCTCCTCTTCACCGAGCTTCAAATCCCCAGGGTTTAGAAAAACAAATGACAAATGATGTCTCCCCCCACCCAGTGCCTCCACCCGATTGGGCCTGACTTAACAGGTTCCCCAAGGAACCCAAGGATTTCTTACCTGCCCCATCCTGCACTGGGCCCAGCGCACCTCCACCCAGGTGTACACGCTGTAAGCTGTGAACAGGGCAGGTGTGTGAAGACCTGACACCTGCCCTCTGTGCCCCTCTTTTCAGCAAGCCCCTCCTGTGGGTGGGTTTGGCGGGGAGCTGGGACTGTCTCTGCCCTGCTCTCTGATGGATCCTAACACCCACCCAGGGCTCATTCGCTCTGCCTTAAATGAACAAATGAATAAATACATGAATGAGGGAAATGAGTGAAAGAATGGGCGTTTCTTCTCCACTGATACGTGGGTTTCTTAAGGGCAGTCATTCACTTATTTCACACGTATTTGTCATGTGTGTGTCTTCTCAAGGTACTCCGGATCCAGGTGCTACCCCACCCTGCTCCCAGCGGCCTGACCTGGACTGCATTATCCAGGCGCCCTTGTTCTTTGTCTTCCGGAGACCAAATGGCAAGAACAGAGGGAGACTCCTGCCCGGCCAGGCGGCACTTGGGCAGGGGCCCTACTCTGTCCAACGGCATCCTGGAAGCCGCTCTCTGCCACGTGGGGCTGGTAAGGGCCCTGCTGGAACCAGCCCTGGGGCGCTTCACACCCTTGTTGGTTCCCCTTAACTATGCGCCCGGTTTGTAAATAGTCTCTTCATTACATTCTCTTCAAAGCCCAACCCCCCACTTTGGCCCCTGCCTTTGGCACAGGGCACCCCGTGGCTCTGGCCAGGTTCCCGAGCCATATAGCCTGCTCTGTCCCAGACTTTTTCCAGTCACTGAAGCAACGTGGAGGGGGGGAATAATTCCTGTCTTCTGGAACTTCAATTTAGCGGGAAAACACTGACAAGAAGTATAATAAGTAAATAAAGTATATATTATATAGTAGTGAATGCTAAGAGAAGGGGGATAGGAATTCTTGTGGGTGACGGTGGGTTGCCATTGTAGAGAAGGAAGCAAGGGAGGCCTCACTGAGGGTAATGTTCAAAGACCTCGTGTAAGTGAAGGGACGTGGATTCTGAAGGAAGAAAAGCTGAGGGAAGAGAAGCGCAAAGGCTGTGAGGTAGCAGTGTGTTCTCCTTGATCAAGGCATGAGGTACAGCCCAGCCTTTTCTTTCTTACAGCACGGGGCGCCCAGTGGGCTTTAGTGAATGTTGTCCTTGAAAGGGAGAGGGAAGGACACAGGGAGGCGGTAGTGGGCGGAGGGAGCATTGACTGGGCAAAGTTCTCATCACCATGCCAACCACAGGATTTTTCGCAGGTCCCCAACCCAACAAGTGACTGGCTCAGCTTCTCACCTCATGGGTCTAGGTCATCCCCAGGTGGAGGGCATACCTGCCCACTGATAACTAACCCCCCCCGCCATGGCCATCTCTTCTGGGGCTCCTCTTGGTGGAAACTCCCTACCACCTAGATTGTACAACTAGCCCTCAAGAGAGCTAGTGCCCAAGGTTCCCAGGGGCAGCTCCAGGCTGGGAAGAAGCCCACTACCTAGGGGGACCTGGTTCCAGGGACCTCAGGCCTGCCCTCCTCCCCAGGCCCACTGCCCCAGGGTCCCCTTGGCTGACCACAGGCAAGACCAGGGCTCCTGCAGAGGGGAGGATGCAGGGAGGAAGGGAAGGGGAGCCAGCAGAGGGTGGCCTTGCCCTTGCCGGGGAGCCTGTCCCTGGGGACTCTCTCTCCCTTTGGTGATTGTTTCCCAGGCTCCCTGGAGCCAGAGGAGGCTGGAATGTTCTTATCGCTTCCCGGAGGGAAGGCTTTCTTCTTCCTTCACAAAAATGTTAAGCTTCATAATCCGATAGGAAACCTGGACAGGCTGCAGCTGGTGGCCTGGGTCCTACTTCTGGGAGCCATGGGGACTGGGGGGGGGGGGGGGGAGGGAGGGGAGGGGGGAGGGGAGGGAGAGGAAATAGCCTTGTTGAGCGAGACCAGGGAAGGGTGACCAGGGGTGTGAGCAGGGAACCTGGAGA
Organism: Phocoena sinus; assembly: GCF_008692025.1. NCBI lineage: Eukaryota > Metazoa > Chordata > Mammalia > Artiodactyla > Phocoenidae > Phocoena > Phocoena sinus. Next base: position 70,149,142 of record NC_045770.1, read on the forward strand.
CCCTCCCCCAACAAGTGGGAAACCTTGGGGATCCACCTCAGACCCCAAGACTCTGAGAGATGTCCTTCTCCCCAGCCCACCACAGCCCTGACCATGAAGGGGGGGTGGTTCCCCACCAGGGCAGAGGTAGCCCTGCCACCTCGAGGTCGCTGGCCTGCTCACACACCTTCACAGAGAGCAGGCTCCCTCTCTGCGCTGGGCAGGTGGTCACATCCCCGGTGGGGAGCTGGGTCTGGAAAAGTCTCTCCTCACAGAGCTACAATCACAGGTCAGAGACCTGCACAGGAGAGGACAGGACAGGTGACCTCAGTGGGGCCAGCCTCCTCAGAAGGCCAGGGTTCATGAGGCTAGGACTGTGATTTCCTAGGAACTGGCCTACTTCCCAAAATGGGACAGGTTGAGGAGACGCCGTGAGGCTCAGAAATACAATTAGAGCCAGTGAAGATTATACCCCCAAGGGGACGTGTGCCTTTCATTCATTCATTCTGCAGGTGTCCATTCAGTGACTATTGAGTGGGAAGCTGGGGAGAGGCCAGCTGGGCGCTAACCAATGAGCAGTTGCTACCCTTCTGCTTCTGTCCTGCCCCAGGCCCCCGTGAAACATCCCAGGTTGGCCTCTGGAGCTGTGAATGTCTGTGCGGACCATACGCTCTGGGAGGCCAACAGGCCCAGCCATTTCCTCCTCTGGATCCCCAGGGAAGAGCAGCTCCTCCCCCCAGGAAATCTGGTCAGGGGACTAGGTGTGCTGGGGGGACCCAGGGCCAGACCCCTCAGAGTCAGTGTGCCCTCTCCCCTCTTCACCTCCTTCTGTAGGGGGTGACCATAGTGGCAATCCCCGGCCCTGCTGGCTACTGGACCCCAGGAATAACTGTGCCCAAAACACAGCAATTGCTGCTCAGGCCCTGCTTCAGTTCTGAGCCTGACCAGTCAGCCTAGGCTGGAACAGCCCACCCTGAGGCTGGGCATCCAGTGGACAGTCTTCCCAGCTCACCTTGCTTCAGGTGTGAAGCAAGGCAGACTCTCCCGTCAACTGACTTTTTAAAATCAACACGATATTGGGATCTCTTTCCATGCACACTCATTTCAGCCTTAGCTCTATGTATAAGTACATATATATGTAGATTAAAAAAAACCTTTTAATAATGTTTATCTAAGTTCCATATAAGAAGACTCTCCAGTTTCTAACTTACAGAATTATATATTGCTTGAATTTTTATAAAGTATGCATTACTTTTACAATAAAAAACAGCAAGGACATTTCTATTCGAAATTTAAAATACATTAATACGTTGTTTAAAAAAACAACATATTAGTTTGTGTGGTGGAACAGTGAGATAACTGAGAGGAAAGACCATGTCACTGGGGGCTTCAGGAGGGGGGGTGTTCAATTCCACACCACGCCCCCCATGCGCCCCAGCCACGCCACCAGACACAGAACAACTCATGCCCAGCCAGAGCACTGACTCTCCTTACGTGAGCTAGCGAGGGAAGGGTCTGTCCTGGACACAAGGCACTGCACAGGGGTCAAAGCCAAGCTAACAGGGCAAATAGCCACTCTCCACGTAAGACCAGACTGTGTTATCCTCGGGAAAGATGAATGTTCACCTGGGCCAGGTGTGCGTGCTGTCAGTGTCATCCAGGGAGGGAGCCAGCGGCAGCTCAGCAGCTCTGAAGGCTTCAGACAGACCCCGTGGCCACCTCTGAGCTGCAGGAAGGGATCAGAGATGAGCCATCCTTGCACCCGCTCAAAGCTGGGAGGTGCCCAAGTTCTCAAAAAAATAAATAAAATTAAAAAGCAGAGTCGGGAGGGTTGGGATGAGTGGCTTCCAGGGTAAAGAAGGTGCCTGACTGCAGGTCTTGGTAGAGGAGCTGCGTGGAAATGAAGAAAAGCTGAGGCATCTGTGGCTCCCGGCTGACTGTCCCACTCTTGGGAGAGAAAAAGGAAGAGACAAGGAAGAAAATGACCTCTGCACTGCTCTTTGGAACTGGGCTCTGCACACCTCTGCAGCGGTTGTCTGTCGCCTTCGCACACATCTGTGTGTTTGCGGAACTCCCCACTCCGGGTCCTGGTTGGGAACCAGCTCTCTGTATGGAAGCCAGAAGCACACCCCACCCCCGGCCGCCAAAGCTTTCCCAGCCTCCTTGAGGCCAAAGCTCAAGCCCGTGACCTCATTCTGTTGACCCGACTCACCCGCATGAAACTTTGAACCTTTGCATTGAAAGGAAATGACGCAACAAAGCCAACACTGCCTGGAGCCCCTTCCAGCAAGGGTGCAGGAGCCGCAGCGCCCACCTTCAGGAAGAGCTGGGGCTAAGGTTCTGGGACATCCGGTACCTGGTGCTGGCAGTGACATAGTGCTGACGGCAGTGTCATCGCCCTGCAGTGACGGCCTCGGGGCTCTCCCAGCCCCGTCAGTTCTGAGAAGCGATTTGGGGGGTTGTTCCTGGCTGGGGGGCCTCCAGGCCAGGAGCTCTGGCCTAGAGATTCCGCAAATTTCCCAACACCATTTAATACATCTCCATTTTACCCAAATAAGCCAGAGCTAGTTTCTGTGTTTGCAGGATGGAAGCCAGGCCTGAATCAGAAGCCTGTGTGTGTTTGCTCCGAGGAGGGACATGAAGGGACAGTAACTGCTCTAAGGCACCGTGGACATGTCACCTCGTGGAGACCTAGTAACACTGGTTATCAGCATCAACGGAGAAGACCTCTCTCCCCACGTCACCCCTCCCGCCTCCACGAGAAACAGTAAAACAAACTCCTGAGATGCATCTGCAGGATGACTCAGAAGCCTTAGGTTCAGCAAGCCCGGAGGAAGCTAATGTCCCCTTCCCCACAGCGGCCTTTCGCCAGTCTGAGGGGCCTCAGCGCCACCTGGTCCCATACCCCCCAGTGGGGTGGGTAATTTCACAGTACACCCCTGCAAATAGCATCTGAACTCCAGGGACGGGAGCCCCGTAGCACTCAGTGTGGATGGTGTCCCTGCAGTTGTACAACGCAAGACGGTGGCCCTGGCTGTCATGGGGCAGCAGAGAAGGGAGTCCTGATTTAAGACCCACAGGGCTCTGGGAACCATACACTATCTGGGAGGGAGTATGCAAGGACTTTTCTATAGTCAGAGCGTTCTGGCCTTCCAGCACGCACATCCCTGTGTCCCGCCCCAGATGTCACAGTCTTTCTGAGAGACTCCTTGCCTCCCTTGGCCTGGACCCCTATTCCCTACACACCCCTTCCCTTAATGCCTTCTCCTGCGTTGGAATGTCCGCATGTGAGCGTCTGTCTCGGGGGGGGGCTAGTGGACAAATGGTGTGTGGGTGTGTGTGTGTGTGTGTGTGTGAGCCCACCCATGCTAGAGAAGCACAAGCCCTATCTCTCTGGAGGCTGCCTGGGCCTGAGATGCTATCAGCAGCTCCTCACCCTTGCTCCACTGAAGCCAACATAAACAGAGCCACAGAGCCTCCCCCAAGCCGGGCCGCCCTAGAATGCCCACGTCTCCTTCCCACCCTCTTGGGCAGCTACCCATGGAGCCAAGAGCCAGGTATCAGGCTTCAGCTGGCTGGACTCCCAGCAGCCCCTGCTGGTCTGCCCTGGGCCTGCAGTGCAGCCTGGGCAGGGGGCCTCAGAGCTCAGCCCATTAGTGTCCCCCCAGCCACCCTCCCCACCGGCCCCAGGGTGCTGGCTTGGCAGAGAAGCAGGGTGCGTGGATGGGGGTGCCCTGACTCACTGCACTCCCCAAGATCTCCAAGTCTGCCCCAGGATCCTTTCCATGAAGCAACGGGAAACCGGAGCGTTCGGGCCAGAAACAGAACATTTTGAACAATTTGAGGGGAAAAAATTATTCAGACCAATTTCAAGACATCTGAGAGCTCCAGGGGAAAATCACAGCCACCTCTTCAGGCACTATTGTGTGTTCGCGCCAAACCCCAAACAGCTTGGACTGAAGTAGCACAAAGGCTGCGAGTCCTCACGTCCCTCCAGCTGGGAACTGGCCTGACTCCCGGGCCTCTGGTCTTCTGGGCCACTGGGCTTGCCCCTTCCTCCATGACTCCACTTTTCTGGAGGCCCATGGCGCATGGCTGAAACTAAAGCTCCTGGTACAACCCACCAGCTGGAGTCATCTTCCTGTCCTTTAGAACTCAGCTCAGACATGCTTCCTCCTCAAAGCTCTCCCGGCTCTCCGAGGCAGCGAGCCCTGATGTATCAACTGAGCCACAGGGGCCTGAGGAGTACCTGTTATGGAGCCCTTCCAGGTACCGGGCTTGGAGCTGCGAGCCACAGATAGGTCACCCCATTTAAAGGGCACCACCGCCTTACGAGTGGGTTTCATCACTCATGTCACAGATGGGGACACAGAGCCTCAGAGCTGAAGTCTCTCACCCAAAGTCACAGATAGTAGGTACTGGAGCTGGAGTTTAGAACCAGGCAGTGTGGAGCCAGAGGCTTTGCCCAAACCATTTCACACCACCTCTCCAGCAGCTGCCCAGAGAGGGGAGGGGCCAGCTCTGCTGGGGGAGAAGGAAGGGTCTGGAATGGCTTAATGGAAACTTCCACAGGGGAGCCAGGTATTAAAGGGTGCATAGACATTCACCAGGTAAATACAGCAGGGAAGAGCCTTCCTTGTGAAAATCATGGCAGGTACAAAGGCCTAGAAAGGAGAAATGGCAGAGGGCCACGGCTCTGGGTTCCTGCACGTGCGGTGTAAGGGAAGGACCCGAGGGATGAGGCTGGAGAGTCAGGCCAGACTCCAGCAGCTCCACTGACCACCACCCCCTAGACACACACACACACACACACACACACACGCACACACACACACACACACACAAACACCGACCCATCCCAGGGACTCGGCCTGCACTCTCCAGCTGAGGAAGCACCATGGCTGTGATACAGGAGGGAGGTGGAGCACTCAGATCTGACTGGAGACCCATCCCTCACGGACCCCCGTGCAGCCCCGGCAGGGTCACTCACAGCTAATCCCCGGAGACACATGATCAACACTCAGGGTCTGACAGGACACAAAGGACACCTCTGGGAAGGCTTTAGGAGGCATGCTTTTATTTAAAATATATTGTTCAGGGCTTCCCTGGTGGCGCAGTGGTTGTGAGTCTGCCTGCCAATGCAGGGGACACGGGTTTGAGCCCTGGTCCGGGAAGATCCCACACGCTGCGGAGCGGCTGGGCCTGTGCGTCACAACTACAGAGCCTGCACTCTAGAGCCCACGAGCCACAACTACGGAGCCGTCATGCCACAACTACTGAGCCTGCGCTCTAGAGCCCACGAGCCACAACTACTGAAGCCTGCACGCCTAGGGCCCATGCTCTGCAACAAGAGAAGCCACTGCAATGAGAGGCCCGGGCACTGCAGCGAAGAGTAGCCCTCGCTCGTGGCAACTAGAGAAAGCCCGTGCACAGCAACAAAAGACCCAATGCAGCCAAAATAAATAAATTTTTAAAAATTAAATAAATAAAATACATTGTTCAGTTTCTATGGCATTTGATCATATTCAATTGGAAGACAGTGCTTTGGTTTAGTTTTAATTTTTTCCCTTTAAAAGCTCTTATACGCGCTTATAACAAAAAAATGTTTTTTCAATCAGAAATGTATGAAGTAAGATGAAGAAGTTACCCTCCTCTCTGTTCTCATCCACTTCCCTCCCCAGAGGTCATCACTACAATAAATGTGCTCCTTCCTCCAAACACAGCCAAAAATAAATAAATTTTTAAAAATTCTGGCGTACAGAAATGGTATATTTTAATAAATAAATAAATAAATGTGGTACTTCCTAAACTTTTCTATTTGCAAAAACATGCACGTGGCTCTGCCCACGATTAGGAGTTTTTTCTTAAGAGCTGCACATATTCTTCTGCATCTTGCTCTTTTTCTCACACAATAATACATGGTGAATATCGTTATTCACCTATTCAATAAATATTCACCGGTACTCTAACTTGTGTTCCAGGCCCCCGGTCTGGGAGGCTGAGTAGGGCACAGCAGAGACTAGACGGGAAGTCAGCCTCCTGCTGTGTAGCTTCCACAGTCCATCGGGACTGAGAAATGCAGGCAGCCTCTAGTAGCTAGAAAAGGCCAGGAAACTGATTCACCCCAGAGCCTCCAGGAAGCAACACATCACTGCTGACAACTTGATTTAGCCCGTGAGACCTGTGTCAGACTTCTGAACTATAGAGCTGTAAGATAACAAATTTGTGTTGTTTCAAGCCACCACGTTTTTGGTAATTTGTTACGGCAGTAAATAGGAGACTAATACAGGCGGGTAATCCAGGAGTTCGAGGGAGAGATGCTGGGGCTTTGGTCCTGGGTGGTGAGAGACAAGCAGACAGATCAATTTTGGTATCTCGCATTACAAAGAGAGAGGCTCATGGGGGGAGACTTGGGGATCACCTGGACGTGGACGCTGAAGGAAAGGAAGGAGTTGAAGGTGACTCAGGGTTTAAGATGGGCAGCGGGAGACGGTGGTACTTTGCTCTGCACACCTTGTGAGAGCAGGATTCTGTCTCGTTCACTGCTGTGTCCCCAGCACCCATCAGAGTGCCTGGAACATAGCAGGTGCTCAGTAAATATTTGTTGAAAGAATTCATTAAGTAAATAAAGGGAGAATCTAGGAAGCTCATGTTTGGGGGGAAAGACAATGAGTTCCAAGGTCAGCGTCACACGTCCCAAGCTGCTCTGTGGGCTCCCTGCAGCCATCAGGAAGATCTGTCAGGAGCAATGAACACATCACTGGGATGCGCAAGATGAACCACTGCAGAGGGACCCCCATCTGCCCTGGCCCGTGAGGCTAAGCTCAGAGGGTGCGGCCAGCCAGGGGTCCCCAAGGCAGGCAGGCAGATGGAGGCGGCTCTGTGCTGACATTACCCGCTAATAGGAGGTCCTTATCACCCGGGATGGAGCCGGGTACTCTACTTCATTCAGGAGAAAGCTGCTCTCCGGGAGCCAGGTGCCAATTTGCAGCAATCACAATAAGAAACATCCTCTCTCTGGCTGATGCAAGCTAACAAGGTAACAGGGCATTGTGCAGTGGGGAGAGATCAAAAGGGTTTTTTTTCCCAAGCCCATGGTGGGCACTTAATCCATCTTTTGCTCTCTCCCTCTCCCTCCATTACAGCCCACGGATGCACTATTTACGGGCCCTGCATCAGCTGCCTTTTCAGATATCGCACTTGCTCAAAACCACTTCAGAAGGAAAGTGAATTAGAAATGAATTTGAGACACAGGCAGTGGCTTTCACCGCCTCCCTGCCCGCAGGTCAGCAGCACCTTCCTGCCTGGAAGCAGGAGCCCAGGTCCACACCCTCTCAGCCCCCGGGGCGAATGACTCCGCTGTCCTCCAGACCCTGTGTACACACTGGCTCCAGCCCATGAGGCTGGCTTGGAATTAGCAAGGTGGAGGGCAGGCTGAGGGCAGGTGTGGATAAGGAGATTGAGCAGGTAATGCCACCTGGGCAAATGCAGGAAGCCAGGCTGAGGAAAAGCAGCAGATCTGGGCTGTGGATCTTGGGGGAGGGGCCATTTTGGACAGCCTGCCCTTTGTAGGACCTTCCGTAGGAGCCTTCCCACTTTTCTCAGTCCCTCCCAGCTGCAGGGAGCACAGGGCCACTGCTAGGCTAAGGGGGCTGCCTGGGCAGTACCGAGGCCCCAGGCCAGCGTCAGCTCCCTCCCTCCTTCACCGGACTCCTCCAGGAATGCAACCACCCCTCCCTGATGCACGGCATTTTCCAGGTGTGGGAGTCCAGGGAGGGCAGAGGGAATGTGGGAATGTGGGAGTTTTCTGTCCCCGGAGTGGGAGAAAATTTCAATATAGGAGAATGTTCCATCAGAAATCCCCATCCAGTCTCCTCCTTTTACAGGTAGGAACATCTGTGAACTAAGTGACTTACCTGGAGTCCCTAAAGCCTGGCCTAGGACCCGACATTTCTGACTCACAGCCAAATGCTTTTGCCTCCATTGGATAGGTTTAAAAATCTAGGCTGAGGTTCCTGTCTGGAGGGGAGAAGAGGACCCCACCCCTGCTCCAACTCCATTTTAATCGTCATATTTATTAGGGTTTTCCCTAAAAGTTTGAAAGCAAATGAACTATTAAGTGAGGGGAGAAGCCATAGGGCCTCCATCAGACCTTCTCTCCCAACTGCCTGTGTGGGAAGCGGACTCTCAAGCAGCTTCCAATAGTCCCCGCTTCCGAGTGTTCATGCCTGTGTGATTCCCTCCCCTGAGTGTGGGCTGGACCTTGTGACTCACTTCTAACAAATAGAATATGACCAAAGTGATGGGACGTCACTCCTAGATGAGGTTACAAAAAGATTCTACTTCTGCCTTGCTGGCCCTCCCTGGCCTCTCTCCACCCTCCCTCGGAAGGAAGCCAGGCACCATGCTGGGATCTCCTGTGGGGAGGCCTCTTGGCAAGGAACTGGCATCTCTGGCCAACAGCCTGCGAGATCCTAAGGTCTGTCAGCAGCCACATGCGTGAGCTGGGAAGCAGATCCTCTCCAATCGAGCCTTAAAAAGACTGCAGACCCAGCTGGCACCCCAATCGTGTCCTTGTCAGAGACCTTGAGAATTTTCAAGGACCCAACTAAGGTGCACCTGGTTTCCTGACGCATAGGAGCTGCATGGTAATAAACATTTGTTGTTTCAAGCTGCTACGTTTTGGAGTAATTTGTAACAGTGCAGTTGATGGCTGGTACGGTGTCCTTTTTAGAAGGCCGCTTTTCATGAGACGGGCAAAGCACAAAAGAGAGCAGAGGCAGCTGTGAGGTTGTCACCTGCTCGTATTGGATAAAGTCAGGAGACCTAGGCTCTGTTTGGGGCTCTGCCATCGACCCACACTTTGGCCTTGGATATGACCCTAACCATTTATGGGCCTTAGTTCCCCAACCACTGGGGAGGACTCTGGGATGCTCCAACTTCCTGTGCTTGAGAACTAGGAAAGGGAAGCTTGCAGGCCTGAGATGACTATGTACGGCATGAGGAAGGGGATATGGAAGGTGTCTGACCGTCCGCACCACCGCTTGTGCTCTTTTCCTCAAACCTGAACCCCATGGCGTGAGTCAATGGCGTCAGTCTTCAGTGACACCCTCTGATCTCAGAGGCCCGGGGGGTCTCCAGATCTGGTGGGAGGAGACTCAGGACACTGAGGGTCCCTTGGAAGGAAGAGAGCCACGCTCCCTGCCCTTGCGGCCCCATGCCCTCTCCATGAGGCGTGTCTCCTGCCTTTGGCCCCAAGGAGCCCTGAATGGATCTCTTCCAGTCCCTTCCCCTCAAGGACCCAGATGGTCTCCAGCTCAGCCTTCCCCTGGGAGAGCACCCCTTGGGGGCCCAGGTGCCAAGAGGAGGCTCCAGAGGCAAGCCACCCCCTCGCTTTTTCCCAGGTCCCCAGCAGCAGTACAGGCCTCCCACTCTGTACCCCAGGTGGGGGCTGGGTCTCTTCTCTCTGCACCAGGCCTGGGACGGTCCCCAAGGTCCCACTTCCCTCCCTTGAGCAGCCAGAAAGCCTGGGAAAAGCCAGGCCACTTTAACACTCCTGAGGGATAAAAACAAGCCCAAATAAGGGTCCATTTCTACCACATTCCTTCAGGCTGCAAGGGAATGCCAGGCCAGGGCAGTCCCCCCACGGCCGCCTCCCCTTCACCAGGGCCAGGCCAGGCCTGACGTCTCAAGGCCGGGCCGAGCTGGCAGGACTGCCCCCAGCAAGCTCTGTCATCCGTGAGTCTGTCATCTCGCTCACAGGCCCGGGGCGGGGGCTCCCGGGGGACCTCCGCTGAAGGGCCTGGACTAGTCAGAGCTCCCACAGGGGTTCCCGGAGCCCTGACAGGCAATCGTCACTCAGTTCTGCGTCACTCCAGAGGGTTCTTGCCACCTCCTAGGCTGTCGCTGATTCAGCCGCCCCACTCTCTCTCAGAAGCTACTCAATCCCAAGTCAGGGTTTCTCAACCTCAGCACTGCGGACATATGGGCTGGAAAATTCTTTCTGGGCGCGGAGGGGGCTGGCTGTCCTGTGTGTCACGGAGTGTTTAGGAAGCACCTCTGGCTTCTACCCACTAGATGTCGGTAGCACACCCCCACCCCAATGGGTTGTAACAACCCCCAATTCCTCCAGATATGACAGGTATCACCCCCAGTTGAGAATCAGTGTTCTAAATGGATTTAAAAGCCTCTGGCTGGTCTCTGATCGAGGTCTCTGGCTGCAGGGCTTTGGAGGAAGAAAAGCAGGTGGCAGAGAGGAAGGAAATCTCACTGGACCCATGATATACACACACACACCCCTCTCAGGGTCAGAGCTGATAATTGAGGCGTCCCCTAACTTGAGAGGCCAGTATTAACATCCCTGCTTTGTCAGTGAAGCTCAGAGTGGCTACATGGCTTGCCCAAGGCCACACAGCTCAGCAGAGGCAGAGATGGGCCTCCAGCCCAGGGCCATGGGCCCCCAAACCTGTGCTCTATGCCACGCTGTCCTCCCTGGTCTACAGAAGAAAGACTGCATCTCCCTCACTGACCTACTTTGGGATGCCAGGTCCCCACATTCCCCAGCTCAGGCTGGGTCTCCTGAGCCTCCTGGGCTGACTTTCCCCTCCCCGACGCTGTGCTGTCCTGATCGCGGGTGATCGATTTGCATACCGTATCGATCTCAAGGGCCTGTGTAATATGTTTGACTTGTGGCACTTTGCATAATTTTCTGATTAAGTTACTTATTTAACCTATTGACCTTTTCTTTTAATTAGAGTATCTGGGTACTGCAAATGTTGAGTAGTAATCAAGTTGTGCATTTCCCCGAGTGGAATTCACATCCTCACCACTTCCCTGCTCCTTCATGACTCCAGCTTCCTCTGCAGTGGCTCATGTTGAACCAGCTGCCCCCTCCCCACCGCTTTCCCTCAGAGGTGTGAGAGCTGCACACGTGAGGCCAGGCCTTCTCTGGCCTCTGCTGTCCAGAAGGTCCCCAGAGCTCAGGAAGGGGCCAAGACAGGGGGCAGCCTTGCTGGAATAAATATTCCCAGCTGAGTGGACAAATCAAGGCAGGGGTGTGGATCAGAGGTATGGACACTGTATCAGTTAGCTATTATGCGTAACAAACCGCCCCAAAATGCAGTAGCCTGAAACCCACCAATGGATTATTTTCTTAGGCATCTGCATATTGGTAGGACAGTTCTGAGGATTTGCACCAGGCTCCAGTGATTTGGGCTAAGCTCACTCATCCATCTGCAGCCAGTCAGTGATCTGGGATAACTGTGGTCTTTTTTGCCTGTCTCCCATGGTCTCCAGCAGCTAACCTGGGCATGTTTTCATGGGTGATGAAGGAACAAAAGTGACAAGAGAGCAAGCCCCAATGCACAAGTGCTTGTGAAGGCTCTGCTTGCGTTGCACCTATTACCAGGCCATTGGCTGAAGCAAGGCACCAGCTGAGCCCAGAGTCAAGGATATGGCAGAAAGCTCTGCCCACAAACGGAGTGAAGATCCAGGCCAGGTGAGCCTCCCCTGTCCACCTCGGAGGAAGAGGTGCCCAGTTAGAGTCTCGACACAAGTGCAAAGCAAGGTGATCCTCCTCCTGGCTCTCCCACCCTGAACACCCACCCCAAACGCCAAAGCCCAGTGTGGTGAGCCTGGGGCCCAGGGAAGGGAGGACAGGTACAGTTTGCTACAACTTCTTGTCCTGGCATCTACTTCTTAGAGGGTTTGGATTAAGATACCCTTTCAAGGGCTCTTAAAAATCTTGCAGCTCTTCTGGTTGCACTGGGGCAGGTGGAGACTGAGAGAGGCTGTCTCAGGTCCTCTGTACCCCTGACCACCACCCTCTCCCCCAGCGTGGCCACATCGTCTCCCCTCCGCCTGCACCGGCCCAGGGAACGCTGACAAGGCTCCTGCCTCCCAGGGCTCCATGCAGGATGGGGCACAGGTTCCTCCCACTCTCTCCCTAAGCCTCTCTGAAAGGGCAAGAGTCAGCCCCAGGGAGGCCCCAAGACCATCTTTCAGAAACCACTGCCGCCCTTGGCATCTAAGTACCGCCTCTCCCCTCTGTGGTAGAAACTGCCCACTGTCCACCAGCATCCACCCTCTGCTCCCCCCACAGTAAGAGCTTTACCTTTTGTTTTATAGCTATTATCAACTGTAGCTATTGTATATTTTATATAAACACGTAAATATATATCATGTATTGTGCTATTATAGCATGAGATATTACTGACATACAATATGTGATATCGTATATTTTGCATATATTTGTTGCATATATTTAAAGCGCATGATTGGATGGGTTTGACACGTGTACATACCCATGAAACCACCACTACCATCCAGACGATTATAGCCATCACCCCAAAAGTAGTTTTATGCCCGTTTGCAGTCAGTCCCCTCCTTGATCCCTCCTTCCCATGTCCCTCATCCCCAGGCAGCCAACGATCTTTCTGTTCCTAAAGATTAGATGGCATTTTCTGAAGTTTTACATAAGTGGAATCACACAGGAGGTACTCTTTTGTCTGGCTTCTTCTGCTCATGATAATTATTTTGAGATTCATCCCTGTTGCTGCGTGTACCAACAGCTCATTCCTTTTTATTGCCGAGCAGTAGTTCATCACGTGTTTTTTTGCTTTTTGGTCGCACCATGAGCCTTGTGGGATCTTAGTTCCCTGACCAGGGATTGAACCAGGGGCCTCAGCAGTAAAAGCGCAGAGTCCTAACCACTGGACCGCTAGGGAATTCCCTCCATCATATGGATGGACCACATTCTGTTTATCCATTCACTTCTTGATGGAGAAAGTTGAATTGTTTCCAATTCAAGTTTGGGGCAATTACAAATAAAGTTGCTACATCCACACAAGTCTTTGTACAGACATATGTTTTCATTCTCTTGGGTAAATATATAGAAGTGGATTGTCTGGGTCATAGGGTAGGTGTATCTTTAGCCTTCTACGATACTGCCAAGCCATTTTTCTAAGTGGTTGTAATTTTACATTCCCGCAAGTGGTGTCTGAGAATTCCAGTTGCTCTACATCTTCATCAACACGTGGTATGATCAACTCTTTTATTTTTAGCCATTCTAGTGGGAGTTTAGTAGCATCTCACTATGGTTTTAATTTGAATTCCTCTACTGACTAATGAGCATGTTTTTATGTCCACAGCTCCTCTTTTAAACTGGGCATAGGATCGCTCAACTACAGACTGTGTCTTTCAGCCTCCCTTGCAGCTAAGTGTAACCATATGATTAATAACATGTGAGAGAAATTAACTTTTTAAACTTCACTCCTGCTTACTTAAAACAAAATTGCTTGCCCTCATTCCATAGTTTGTATCAACCTGTGTTTGCTGCAGTAATACTGCATAAAACCACCCCAAAATTCAGTGGTAAACAAACGTGAGTATTTATTTCTTGCTGACAGATCTGCAGGTCTCAAAGCAGCTGCTCTGTTCCCAGCCATGGGTCAAGTTCAGGTCTGCCCCGCATGTCTCATTCCCACGCCCAAGCTCCAGAGACAGCAGTCACCTTGGGCAGGTTCTGCTCACAGCTGAGGTCAGAAGCTCCCAGAGGATCAGACAGAAACTCACGATGCCTGTTAAGGCCTAGATTTGGAACTAGGGCAGGGAAGTTTATTCCCCTTGCGGCGATAGACCAAAAAGAAGTGAACATTTGCTGGGCAATGTAATCTCCCAGTGAACTCTTCCCCCTCCCACAAGGTAGAACACAGGTGAGTCTGTGACCCACACTTGACCATGAAGCTGAGGTTATTATTCTAGGGATGGTGGAGCCACAGGACAGAGGGCACCTGGGTCCCTGAGAACCCTTGTAGAGCCGAACTGCCCGCACACCTGTTCCACTCTCAACCTGAGTATGTTGAAGTGAGGTTGCAATAACCTCCATCTTCTTTATGATGCTGCATTTTTAACCCTCTTTGTTTCCGCAACCTAGACTTCAGCCTAATATATGCTCCGGCTTTTCCTTTTCTGACACAGGGAAAATTTGTTTTTGTTTTGCTTTGCTTTAATCTCTTCTCAGGTGGAAAAAAAATTACCCAAGCATTCTTTCCTGATTAGCAGCCAGAAGAGGGAAGGTCCCGGGGTCAAAATGCAAAAGTTAATACTTCACATTACCATCCAGCCACATGACCTACCCTGCTGGGCATTTTCAAGAATTCTGGAAACTGACTTGCCATGTTCAGAGCTCAGCCTTCCCTGCTCTCCTGCCCATCCAGCACATTCACCTTCCTCCCACACAGAGCTCCCAGCTCTGCTGCTCCCAGTCCCTCCCTCCCCGGGCCTGCGGCTGGTTTTGCAGAGCCAGGTGCCAGCGCCGGCCCTGGTATCCTTGCCTCTGACTAGCAGTGCCTCCACCCAGCCTCGCTCCACTCAACAAACACGAAATAGCAGGCTAGGGCATCTCCTGAAGTTCTGCTCTCATTAGCACACTGGGAGGTAAGTGCAGGCAACCAGGGAGAATTTACCCTGCAGCAACAGGCTTCTCTGGAGAAGCCAAACACACCCCAGCAGGTAGCGAGTGCAGAGGCTGGGGGCCTCTAAGTGCCTCTGAAAACGTTCCTTTTCCCTCTGCACAGAGCCAGCCCCTTCCTCCCTTGCCCTGTGTCTTCTGCAGCCCCAGCCCCGTTTTCGTGCCCCTTCAGCAGGTGCAGCTGTCAGGCTCTTCCCCAGGGGAGTTTCCTGAGGGCCTGGGAAACGGCCCAGCCTCATCTGGGGCTGCTTCTCCTCCATGCACACTCTCTGGTCACTAGCAACTCCACCGCGTTGCAGGAAAGCCCCGGATCTCACTGCCTGCTCTCCTCCCTGCCCTCAATGCCCTTACCCTATTCTCCACCTGGGCAAACTCCTTCCCACCCTCCAAGTTCTGATTAAATGACACCTCCTTGAAGAAGCTTGCCCTCGGCCTCCATACACAGTGGTTATATCCTCCTCTGGCTTCCACTGACCCACGGGCAGCTCTGTTCTAGTTCCAGCCCCTCTGTATCATTGTGAGGTGTTTAAGTATTTTCCCCACCGATCAGTCTGTGACTGCTTTGAGGTAAAGGTCGAAGTCCTTTTTTTGGTATTTGGGTCTCCAGCACCTGGCCTAGTGCCAAATAAATGACAAGTATTGAGTCCATGTTTATTGATGCCCGGAGCAATGAATGAGCAAAAACACACACTGAAGAAATAAAGAGCCAGTTAGATGCCAGTCTGCTTGGATGCACTTTCCCTCTCTAGCACTTATTTCTGTTGAAGTATGTCTCATATGTTTATTTTCAATCTCCTCTTCCACCCCGCTTGTGAACTCTGTGAAGACACAGGCTGAGTCTGTTTCATTCGCCGGGTATCTTCAGTACCCAGTTTAGGGCCTGGACCTTAGAAGGTGCACGATAAATAACTGTTGTAGAAATGAAAAAAGTGAGCACATACTGGATTGGAGGAAAACAGGATGCTTGAGTGGGTACCAGGATAAAAGCAGGAAAGGTCCAGTCTAGTTTTATAATCTGGAGAGACCTGGCCACTTCTTCTTGAGGAAAAAGAGTTTAACTGGCCTCTTGGTTTCATAAAGATAAGGTCCAGGCTTAATCTAAAAGTGGAGGTTAAGGAAATTCAGGACCAACCTTCTTTACAAAATAATTATTAAGCGTCTGCCCTATGACAAGGACCTGTATCTGTACTTTTTTTTTTTTAATGTTAAAAGAATGGCAGTTTTTCCTTTGGTTCTGTTTTGTTACTCCTGATGAGTGGTAGAGGTGTCACGGCCTTGGGCCCAGAGAGAAAAAAGTGATGAGAGAAGATGCCGAGCTGAGGGAAAGCAGCAACGTCCCTCCCTGGCCCCTCCTCCCAGGACCAGGGAGAAAGAGGCAGGGACAGGGCTCCTTGTGATGGGCTGTAGATAATGGCCATGGGAACTCTGATACTGAAGGTTTAATTCTAAGTTCTTTCTGTGGGCCACAATTTCCTTAGCATCTCCTCAATACAATCCATTACCCGTGACAACTGTTTGTCGGGGTTGGGGGGGCCTTGGAGAGTAAGGCAGTCTGCTGTGTCCATGCTTGGAGCAAATGGTTATGGGGGGAGGAGAGGGGCCAGAGCAGCAAGGACAGCTGGGGAGGATGAAGGGGGAAGCCTGCAAGTGCAGCTCACAGAAGGAGGTGACAAGCAACACCCACCACAAGGAAACACACCCCAGAAAGTCTCAGGGAGATTCAAGAGGGGCTGAGACTTCCTCCAGTCAGGCAGGGTGAGGGCCTCAGGTATCATACTAGAACAGTAAAGGAAAGAAGGTTGCAAGAGCCCAGAGTATGGGAAGGCACAGATTATTAAAGGATGGCTGGATAGATGGATGGACGGAAGGATAGATGGAGGGGTGGATGAGTATATGAGGAGATGGGTAGAAGAAGAGGTGGATGGAACGGAGAATGAGTGGGGAAATGAATGGATACGTGGCCATTATTACTTTTTCTGCTTACAGGTATGTGGACCCAAACAGAGAGACTGGCCACTTGGATGTCAGAGTTATAAAGGAAACGGGTGAACGTGTTGCCCATCTGGAACTCACTTCACTGCCTAGAGTTCTAAAAAATAAGCTTGTCTCTTCTGCTTCCTGGCCCTCTGCCCTGGCAAGCCCGGTCCCAGGCTGGTGCGTGGATATGCCTCAATCAGCCCGGGGGAGGAAATCTCCTAGTTAAAATATTCAACGGCAGCAGCTAAGAATGCACACTGATTAGCCAAGTGCATCCCAGGCCCGGCTACTCCACTCCACCGCAGAGGCCTGATTAGTGAAGGAGGAGGCTCGATCAGCACAGCCTGCAGGCCCTAGACAGGGCCCTGGCACTGCCAGCTCCTCACGGGCTGTCCCTCCGGGGGGGCGGGGGGGCGCAGGCGGAGGGAGGGGCCATTGCTGAGCCCCAGAAAGTCAGCCTGCTTCAGGTCTCCTGCCGCCTCTCTAAGACCAGGACCTTATCAGCACCTCACAGTCTGCCAGGCTGAGTTTCCTATCATTTAATCATTTCATCATCACAGCACTTTGAAGCTAATATTATTACTACCCCCATTGTACAGATGAGGAGACTGAGGCTCAGTGAAGTCAGGTAGGCTACAGAACTAGAATTCAAACCCAAGTCTTAAGTCCACATGTAATACTATCCCTGCTACAAGCATCTATCTGACAGTGAGGGCGCCCAGCCTTTCCATCCAAAAGGGCTGGGCAGATAGGATGAGGCCGATAAGGGAGTCCCTCCTTTGTGGGTTCATCTTGGCTTCTCCAAAGGAGACAGCCACACAGACGTCTATTCCTGGACCTACCTGCAGCTCCCAGATAAACCCTTCAAGACCCTCAGAAAGAGACCCTCCATGTCACAGATGAGAAAACTGAGGCTCAAAACAATATTTTCCTCAAGGTTGTTTATCAAATAGCTAATCCATACAGGTGGAATTTGAATACAAAGCCTGTGCAGAGCTACTTTACCATATGAAGCTATCTCATTGGCCTGGAGTTTTGGAGTAACTGACCCACCACATCACCCTTATAATAGTTAAGACTCTAACTACTGGTTACAAATGGAAGAAACTCTAACCCAAACTAGAGTAAGAAAGGGGAATTAACTGGCTCACAAAACTGAAAAGTCTGAAGGGAGTTTCAGCTGCAGCTTGACTGGACTTCAAACCATAACCGCAGGGCTTGTTTTTTGTCTTTCAGCTGTCCTCTTCTTAAACTTCTCATGGTAGCACCCTGCAGAAAAACAGTCCTGACCTGCAGGCACTGGGGGTTCTACTCAAAGGGGAAAATCACATATCTTTGTCCCAGGAGTCTCAGCTAAAGTGTCTTTTATCTCATTGGTTCTGTGAGGGTCACGTGCCCATCCATGAACCAATCAGTGTGGCCTCAGGAATGCCAGGGGGCGGTGCTTATTTCCCACCCGAAAAGCACTGAAAGTTGGGGCGATGAGATTTCCCAAAGGTAATGCCAAGCGTCTTTAACAAAAGGAAGGTGCAGGGATGTTGTGGGCAGAATAACAGGCAACCCCTAGCTCCCAGTGCCTGTCCTCTGCCTCAGGCTCGGCCTCTTGGAACCACTTGTCTGTGTAAATGCTGGAAACCCACCACTGAAGCGCCTGCAGCCCGTGGAAGAATGGCTTCTGTAGGACCGCTTATTCCTTTTCCAAACGGACTTTGTTCTTGAAATCTTTTAATGAGGAGCAAGCCGGCATCACACATCTATCCGGATGTGGACTCAGGGTCAGCGGCATTTGATGATTTATTAACTGACCCACCAAATCTCGTGCCTCCCCGCGGCCCATGCTAACGGGCCATTTCATTTATTACACGGCAAAGTTTGAGTCCATGAAACAGATTCTTTCAATGACCTGTTGCAGTGGAATTTGGCAGCTCAAGTCAAAGAGCACTTATTAAGCACCAATTATATGTCATGGACATTGGGAGTGCAGAGACAGAGGTCACCCAGATCCGGCAGAAGGGACAGGCTTGTGACAATGTTTTCAGTGTTCTGCAGACAATACTGTATTAGTTGCCAGGGCTGCCATAAGGAATTACCACAAACAGAGTGGCTTGAAACAACTGAACTGTGTTCACTCACAGTTCTGGAGGCCAGAAATCCGAAATCAAGGTGTCGGCAGGGTTGATTCCTTCTGGAAGCTCTGAGATCGAATCTGTTCCACGTCTCCCTCTTGGCTTCTGGTGTCAGCTGGTAATTACCGGCCTCTCTAGGCTGGTAGACACCTCACTCCAGTCTCTGTCTCCATTTCATGTGGCCGGCCCCTCTGTGTCTGTGTCAAATCTCCCTCTGCCTTTTCTCTTAGGAGGACAGTTGTCCTTGGATTTAGGGCCCACCCTACTCCAGGATGATCTCACCTGGTGATCCTTAATTTCATCTGCAGAGACCCTTTTCCCAAATAAGGTCACATTCACAGGTTCCAGAGGGACATAACATTTGGGGTCCACCTTTCTACCCAGAGTTAACACCGTGCAGGGTACAGAGAGGCATCAGAGAAGGGAGTGGTTTCTGTCTTTAGAAGGTGAGGGCAGCGGTGTCCTCACAGAGGAAGGCATGGTGTTGCTCTCCAAGAGGAGAACAGGAGTCTACGAGGGAACACAGGTAGCAAGGGCTTTGCAGGAAAGAGCAGGGACTGAGGCAAAGGGAAGAGAAGGAGCAGTCACCTTCAGGGAATGAATAGTGTGGTGTGGCTGGGGCGTGGAGGGAGAGTGACAGAAAACGAGGCTGGAGACGGAGGTGGGGCTGGACTTGCACAGCGCCGAAGAGCCTTGCAAAAGAGTCTGGACTTGATCCTACAGGCAACACAGAGCCATGGAAGAGGGAACCAACCGGTTTGTTCTGTACTTGGCTCTGCTCGGAGGCTCTTTTCTCATGGATTTTATGCATCTCCTTTGCAATCTTGGCAAATAATAGATTGTGAGCTATTTGAGGGTAAGATTCATTTTTGATTTACCACTGTATCTAGCACAATGCCCATGTGAACCACATAGCACATGCTCAGAAAACATGTCCTGTCTAACGAACGGGCCGCGTGAACTGAGAGGGTGGTTGCTGAAGGCAGGTGGCCTCCAGCCCTCACCCGTCGGAGGCCGTGTGGGAATAAAGTACGGAGCCTGTGTTTATGAAACTCTGTCCAAATCGCAGTTCTGCCACTTAGGAGCTCTGTGACCTCAGGCAACCCCTTCACTTTCTGGTTCTCAGTCTGCTCCTCTGAACGATGGAAATAATCATCACTGCCATAAACACCGCAGGTTAATGTCTGAACCTCAGGCGTGTGTGGCCTGCCCCATGTGGCCTCCAATAAACAGGAGTTGGATCTGAAGAGGCTGAATTGCTGAAGGAGTGGAGTCCAGAGCTGGGCTGGTCATGGGATCAGCTTCAGCAGCTCAGAGGCCAGAGGCTCGGTGGCCTGCCAATGACGCATCTGGCATTAGGGCAGCCCCTGGCTGTGGCGGTGTCAGGGTTGATGCTTCTGTGACAAGTCATGGAGCCGCCCCTACAGTTGCTCACGTAGGTTGTGTGGTTGTCTGTCTAATGGAACCAGGAAGAGCTTCTCAGCTCCAAAGCTGGAGGGTGGCCTCCAGAAAGGCCAAGGTGCAACCCTGCCCCAGCACAAAGGACAGCAAGGCCAGCCCCCTCCGAACTGACCCAGGTCCATCTGGCCTGTCTCCCAGCTCCCAGCTTCACAGACTGCCCAGGAGGCCCAGGGATAAAGTTTCCATGGTGCCTTGTGCTCCAGAATCCTCTTCTAGGGCGCGGTCCTGGCTCTGCTCACGCTGTCCCTCTGTCAACTAGGGACCACCCACAGCGGCCTCCCTGACCACACCCTCCTCCCACCTCCCGTGCCATTTCAGTACCAGGTTAACCCCATCCTGCTCTCCTTGGTGTCAGCTCACTGCTGCAGAGCCGCAGCTCCTAGGGAAGGTGGGACCATCAGAACGTTTGCCTTGAGGACCTGGATTTGGGACACAGAGTCCGTCAGCGGCGGGACCAGTCTACAGGGCTCTAGCATCTGTTGGCACTTGGAGCTCACACCAGAGCCTCACACAAGCCCCAGACGTGAGAACAAATGGTCCTGCAGAGAGGAGAATGAGGCAGAAGCAGGCGCTAAAAGTGAGAGAAAGCGACTGCGGAGAGGCTCTCGGAAATTGCTCCCTCTACATCCTGCAAGCCCAGCTGTCCCTCCTTGTACCAGAAGCAGAGCGAGTGGGTTTCAGTCTCCTACAGCTTGGAAATCCCTGCCACAGATATGCTTCCCCTCCTGGCTAAACCCAACTCTGCCTAAAAGGACCAGCTCAGTTGTTGTTCATTCGAGACACCCGTGCCTGGCGCTGTGCATTCGGTGCTGGTGCAGGAGGATGACAGACAACATGTCCTGCACCTCTGAAGTGCCTGGCAAGTGTTGATTCTTTAAACTTTTGCAGCAGTACACTGAAGGTCCAATTTAAGGTCCAATTTTCAGATGAGGGACCCGAGGAACACACAGAGGTGTTAAGCGATTATGCCAAGGGGACCTGGCATTACATAGAGGGGTTGGCCTCTGGCTGCAGAGTCCACATTAGTAGCCCCTGGCCATGCTGCTGGTCTGGGACATAGACGTCAGTTAAGACTGGTTTCTTCCCCGGGAACCCAGTGATGAGCTGGCAGAGCAGGAGGTACTTTGTAACCATCGAGA
Source organism: Phocoena sinus (assembly GCF_008692025.1). Taxonomy (NCBI): domain Eukaryota; kingdom Metazoa; phylum Chordata; class Mammalia; order Artiodactyla; family Phocoenidae; genus Phocoena; species Phocoena sinus. The sequence goes on from NC_045770.1 coordinate 70,170,294, forward strand.
TAAGCAGAAAAGAAGGGAATGTTGCAGGAGCCATGGGTCACACAAGAGGGAGCCACCAACAACCCGGGACAGTCAGAGGTCTTTACTGGAGGGCGGCCGTCGAGCTGGACATTGAAGGATGTGTAGACGACATCAGGGTAGAGATGGAGGAGAGATCGTCATAGACAAAGGGAACAGATGGTGCAAAGGTGAGCAGAGAGGAAAGCCCGCTGTGCCTTTTCTAGCCCACACTGACCTTATTCTCTTCTGAATCCTACTGCGCTGACTGGGGATGTTCACAGGCTGATCAAATAAATGCCCAGCGGACAGGTGCTGTGCAAGTCTCCTCTGTATCCACAGAGGCACATCTGCATGGCTGGTCCCTGCCTCTTTAAACCAAGTGTCCCACCCCAGGACTGTGTAGCAAGCTGATCCCCAAGAGGAACAATGCCTATTGCCTCAAAGCCTTTCTGTCTTGGCCCAATTCCAGAGATACCAACCACCTGTGGCATGTCCTGCCTTCAGCCCCTCCCTCTCCCTTCAGGCCTGCCATCTGGTCCTTCTCTCAATGCTCACCTCACCCAGGAAGTGCCTCTGTCCACTCAGGTAAGACCCATGTCTGAACCACCCAGCACCCAGCAGCCTGCCCTGTCCCCAGCCCACGTGGCTTCTAATGCCCTGGCCCACCTGCCCTGTTCCCACCAAAAGGGCTCAGTTAGAGTGCGAAATTTGTGTTCTGCTTCTCCACCTGGCAGTAAAGTCCCAATAAACTCTGAAAAGCCCTCCCATTGGATCCTGCACTAATTACAACAAACAGAATTCTTAATGTATTTCTGGGCTCCCTGGAAAGTGAGGGAAATTTCCATGGCCAGACGTGGACAAAAAAGAGAGCAAGATCAGCAAACTCACACATAAAAGGCAGAGTTTCCTGGAGGGCAAGTGTCAGCACTGTGGTACGGAGACTAGCCCTGTGCAGCAGGCAAGGTCAGAGATCTGACCAAGACTCCATCTTTAATCAGGGGACCTCTGAAGGGGACTCAAGTGGATCCAGATCTCTAGGCCTCCTTGGCTCTCAGCAGAAGTACATATCAATCCGCTCTGAAAAACTAACCTACCAGCCTAGGTCCGACAGGATTATCAGATAAGTTCAATTCAAAGTGAGCTCACAATGGAAACTATCAAACATATACGAAATGGGTGAGAATCAGCTGAATGACAGATTTAGACCTACAAATGCTTTAGATGTTGGGATTGTAATATAATTAGATACAATAACCCTGTATTAAATAACCCTAATAAAGAGCTAAAATATGGAGCTAGAGATGTGCAGGGACCAAGAAACTATCAAAACTAGTCAGGCAAATATGAAAATGAGTAACATAGAACTTGCAGAAGTGAAAAATAAAATTTTTGAAATTTAAAATTAAACAGTGGATCAGAGACAATTGAATAGAGAATTAGTGATCTGAAAGTTGATGACATTTATGAGAATGTAACTCAGAGAGGGAGATAGATGAGAGGGTAAGTGATACGAAAGACGAAATGAGAAGGAGTAATGGGAAATGAAAGAGAGCCAATATTCAAAGAAGTAATGGCTGAGAAAATTTCCAGAACTGATGAAAATTTATAAATCTGCAGATGCAGAAACGTAAATATATCAAACAAGGCTAAATAAATAAATCCATGTAATATTGTAGTGAGCATGCAGAAGAACCAATGACAAAGAGAAGATCTTAAATACAGCAAGAGAACAAAGCAGGTCATCCCCAAAGGAATGACAATTAGATTGACAGCAAAGTTCTCAACAGTAATGGAAGCCAGAATATAGTAGAATAAGATCATCAAAGTGCTGGGAGAAAATAACCAGCCAAAAACAAAGACAAACAGAAACTTTCACGGATGAGGGCAAAATACATTTTTTTCAGATAAACAAAAACAGTTTACAATCAGTGACCTTTACAATCAGTGACCTTCACTAAAACAACTTCTGAATAACTTCAGAAGAAGGAACACAGTCTCAGACGAAGTGCAAGAAAGAATGAAGAAACTGGTGAACATGAAGGTAAACACAAACCAGACATTATCTCTATTATTAAGTATAATAATAATGACCACCACCACAACAACAATATAAAAAAATACAAATATGAAGTTTAAGAAGCACAGACCTAAAATACTCAATGCCAATGCCATGTCACTCAGGAGAAGGGTGACTCCATTAAAGCATTTGAACATTCTCCTGTTATTTCCCGTACTGTTGAGAAGAAATGTTTAACAATGTTAAGTACAAGGTAAAAAGCAAATGTAGTCATTAAAAGAATAGAAATTAAATGTATAACTTACAAAAGTGTGGAAGGAAAAAAAGTTTTAAAGTTAAACCAACGAGGGGAGTTGAGGAAGATGGCAGAAGAGTAAGACGTGGAGATCACCTTCCTCCACACAGATACATCAGAAATACATCTGATTTGTTGTGCCATACGTGGAACAACTCCTACAGAACACCTACTGAACGCTGGCAGAAGACCTCAGACCTCCCAAAAGGCAAGAAACTCCCCACGTACCTGGGTGGGGCAAAAGATAAAGTTAAACCAACAATAACCATAAAAAGCAAGAAGAATAAAGCAAAAGAAAAGAAGTACAGAAAAGACCAGGCAAAGAATAGGTACAGAGTAACCTGTAAGAAACAAATACAAATACATCAATAAACACAACAAATATAAAGGGACTAAAGTCACCTGTTAAAATATAGAGCTTACCATACTGGATAGAAAATATAACTATATGCTGTTTCAAAGAGATAAGTCTAAAACCTAAGGACACAAATAGGTTGAAAATAAAAGGATGGAAAAAAGTATACTAGATCAAGTTTAAATACATCTGGGATCGCTATATTGATATAAAAATACACTTTAAGATAAAGAGCCCAGAAGTTATTACATTTTAACAGGTTTAATCTCCAGGAAGTTATATAGGCTATTAACTTACATTCACCTAATGAAATAACTTTAAACTTGTTAGACATATAGAGAGAAGATGAAAACTTACCTTCATAGTGGGAGAGTTCAACACATCTCTCTATTGACAGATGAAGCAAATAAAAATTGAGGAAATATACAGACATTTAAACAACCTAATCCACTAGCTTAGTTAAAACTCTATTCCCAGTAATTGGTTGGTGCATAACTCTTCAAGCACATAAAGATCATTTATAAAAAATCATCAACAATATTAAGCTATAGAGTAGTTCTCAAGCAATTGCAAACACATTCCTATCATGCAAGGAAGGTGTAAGTCAATAACAAAAAGATAACCGAACAACCAAAACAGCCACCAGCAGCAGCGTGCTGACTAGGCAGATCCACTTCACCGTACTGTTCAGGGGCTGCGATCTCCTCCACACGGATGCCTGCCCATTCCTTAGGATACTGTTGTCATGTGCATGGGTGAAGTTTGGCCACGGACACATTCGTCTGCCAGCTTGTGGAAAGAGAAAGCGTCCGGAGCAAGCAGTTTTATTTTAAACTCACATAGCATTGGTGCACATTTAATCACATGGAGCGGCCACACTTAACTCAATGGAGGCTGAAAATGTCATCTCTGGCTGTGCAATCGTGTCCAGGAAAAGGCAGAGATCAGAGCTGGAGGACCAACCGGCAGTTTGCCACACTCCTGATTCATTCTCTGAAGTATAATATTGTTACCCAAACCACAAAAGAATAGTAGGGAAAAAAAAAAAAAAAAAAAGAAATAGCTGGCCAATCTCACTCATGAAAAGAGATATAAAAGTCCGAAACAGGAATGGGAAAAAATCCTATTCCAGCTATTTAGAAAACATATAAACAGAATTAACAGATTTAAAAAAAATGATCATCTCAGAGTGGATCTACAGCCAGGTGCTGTTTGCAGAGGAGAAAATGAAGACAATGAGAAGCTGACTCATCCAGGTCCCCACCTCCATGCTACCCCATTGGATGCTGCCCAGACGTGTAAAGCAGCCAGGACGCTCATAGGGGACACACCCTTGGTAGGGACATCAATCATTTCCATTTCTCTGCGTCTGATACAAACCAGACAAGGCCTTGGTCTTCTAGTCTTTTTTTTTTTTTTTTTTTTGCGGTACGCGGGCCTCTCACTGTTGTGGTCTCTCCCGTTGCGGAGCACAGGCTCCAGACGCACAGGCTCAGCAGCCATGGCTCACGGGCCCAGCCGCTCCGTGGCATGTGGGATCTTCCCGGACCGGGGCTCGAACCCGTGTCCCCTGCCTCAGCAGGCGGACTCTCAACCACTGCGCCACCAGGGAAGCCCCTTCTAGTCTTTTTTTTTTTTTTTTTTTGCGGTACGCGGGCCTCTCACTGTTGTGGCCTCTCCCGTGGCGGAGCACAGGCTCCGGACGCGCAGGCTCAGGGCCCAGCCGCTCCGCGGCACGTGGGATCTTCCCGGACCGGGGCACGAACCCGCGTCCCCTGCACCGGCAGGCGGACTCTCGACCGCTGCGCCACCAGGGAAGCCCCCTTCTAGTCTTTTTAACTAGCTTCATGAGTGCTGGAACAGCTCCTGCTCTACGGAGAAACCTGACGGGCATTATTCCTTCAGTTCTCACAGAAACCCAGTGAGGTCGGTGGTATTACTGCCAATTCGCAGATAAAGAAGCCAGAGCTGGCCTCTTGGATTACTGTGGCCGTCTACTCATCCCTAGAGATCCACCCACTGTTGGGCCCCTAGACCTGTTGCCTGCAGGACTGTACCACTACTTCCCTGTGGGAAAACTTCACGTTCCTGAAGGTGTCTCTGGGGCCAAGGGACGGCCTTGCTCTGAGAAGCCCCAGAGGGCAGAGGCTGCAGGCCAGAGGTTGAAGGGTAGCAGACTGGATTCAGCAAGTGTGATTCCTCCAGCTGTCCCTGGAAGGAACCACCCCTCCCCAGCCCTGGCCTGCTACTTTGATGCCCCCATTTAAACCCTAGAGCAGGATTATAGCTCTCTTTTCCTCTACACACCACCTCATGAAACACACACACACACACACTTCACACATTACTTATAGATTTATGGATGGATAAGAGGCTCTGCTGGAGGGGAAAGAGGCCTGGACTGGAAATCAGACACGCTGATTTTGGCTGTGTCACTCACTCACATGTCGTCTTGGACACATCACTTCACCCTTCTGAGCCTCATCTACGATGCACACCCTGAGGCTTCCATGAAGTGCTAGATGTAGAGGGATGTATTGGTGTCAAAGTAAGAAGATGCTATTGGCAGTTTTAATATTTTTCAATCCAGGAGTTAGGTCTGCTCTCTGGCTCAGCAGCCTCTCTTGGGCATCAGCTTTTTGGGGATGGCCAAGGGACCCACAAGTCCTATCTGTGTTAAGTAGGATAGAGGTTCGGCTGTTGTAACAAAACCTCAAAATAACAGTAGCTTAAGTAAGATAGAGTGTATTTCTCTTTCATATAACAAGCAACCCGGGCTTGGTGTCAGGGCTCCATCATGTCAGTGGCCCAGGATTCTTCCATCTGTTGCTCTGCCAACCCTTGGGTGTTGCCCTCGCCATCTGGTTCAAATGGCTGCCACCACAACTGTGTTCCAGGAAGCAGCCTGGAGGAACAAAGGCTCACCTTCCCCCTTAATGGCATAATCCAGAAATTGTTCACACCACTTCCACTCAACCCCACAATTTAGTTGTATGACCACACAATGGAGACAGGATCTACAGTCTTTAGATGAGCAGCCATATATCCAGCTGAAAATTCTACTAATATTGAAAAAGGGGGACAGAGACTGGAGGACAGTTTTCAGTCTCTTCCATACCATCCCTCTCTTTCCACACTTAAGGAGAATGAGGAACTTCTTGGACTGAAAATGAGCTTTCCAGTGGTGTTCTAGATTGGCATGCATGTTGAATTTGCAGTGACGCTTAGAGGCTCTATTTGGAGACACTAAGAGAATTCAACGAATAAACACAGTCTGACACAGATCAGCTCTGGAGCATATCCTCCTCCCTGCTCTCAGAGGAGAAACCTGAACCAGCTGTTAAAGGACAGAGCAGGAATCAACAAGCGTCAGCAAAGTGGGGGGCCTTCCTAACAGCTAGAGGTGTGTCTGCTCAGCTGGACTCGCCCGGACCCTGGAGGACCTGCCCTCAGTCACCCCATCTCTCACCAACTAGGAGCAGAAATAAGTATCTGGACACTTCACTAGTTTTTGCCACCTGCAAACGGCAGTGACTGAGAGCCAGCTGGGAACAGGGCACAAAGCTCAGAGCTGGGGCTCGAGGTCTTCCTCACCCTCCATGGGAGGCTGTGCCATCAGAATCGCTGGCAGGTGCAGGGCCTCTAGGACACCAGGACTGGCAACGTGTGTGTCCAGGGGGACGGAGCCGGGGCTCAGGAGTCCCTCACAGAGAGCTGCAGAGCCCTGTTGAGTCCTGACTGGTCAACAAAAAGGGCCAAACTCAGCCTCTGGTGACAGAGGTGCTGGGGGATGATACTCCACTCTCCCAGGGCCCTCGTGCAAAGGAGACAATCAGAACTCCAATATTAGCTTAGCCATTTATAATGGGCTGCTCGTACCAGGCAGCAAGGTAAAGGTTTTAGGTATGTGTTATAGGGAGAAATCTCATATTTATCATTCACAAAAACCCAGTGGGGAACGAGGTAACTAAAGCTAAAAGGAGTAAAATAAGTTGCTGAAATCACATGGCCAGTAAGAGGTGTGTGGCAGGAGCCAAAGCTGGATCCTGTCGGACTCCCAGGCTGGCAAGCTTCACCACCAGCACACCGGAAGACGACACAGTGGGAGGCCATGGGCTTTAGAGTCAGCTGGGCCTCGGAACAAGTCCCAGCCCTCCACTCACACCAGCAGCCTCTCTAAGCCCTCACTGCCTCCACTGTCTCAAGGGCTCAGTAGCGGCCACCCACCTTGGCTTCGGTCCGTGGTACTGACACAACACGTAAGTGAAGAAGCCCAGGTCTTCTCTAGCCTGCGAGGAATGGCACGCACTGGAGGAATGGAATGTTCACTCCCCACGATGCTCTCCCATCTCAACTGTGAACTCCACACACGGCAGGGACCTCACTCACCCAGGACCTCACTGCTCTAACCCAGCATCTCCCCAGCTGCCCCACTCCACTGTTTTCTCTTTGTTTTTGTTTTGTTTGTTTTAAACCCAGCTTTATTGTTCCTCTTAGCTCTTCTCATCACCTGATATATCATATATCTGGGCATTCATTTGTGTTTTGTCACGCACTAGAATGGAGGCTCAGTGAGGACAAGGGTTTTTTCTGGTTTTACTTACTAGTACCCTTAATGTCCAGATAAGAACCTGGCAAGGGGTGAGTACCAGTAAAATTAATGAACGGATCTATCCATCAATCAATATCTAGCAGATTGTACAAACAGATACTCGGTAAATTCATTGAATGAATCAGTTACTCAATGTCTAGCAGATGGTACAAATGCCATTAATTCCCAGGCTCCCACCTCTAGGGACAGGCTGAATAAACTCTTATGTGCATATGTGCCCACAAAGACACATTCAAAAGGTGTGAGGGCTGAGGCTGCTCAGTACCTTAGAACTTTCTGGCTGTTGTGGATTGGCTTATTCCCAACTTGTGAAAACTGAGAAGTAACACGGTCAGAGGGACACAGTTCCAGGGAAAGGGGAAACTTGCCCCCCAGACACCACAAGTCAAGTACATCTTCTCACACCCTTCCGGGAGCCCCTTTCTCTCCCGGCAGAGCATGAACTGGCCTTCAGAGTCTGGGCTCCCACTCCCTGTGTCCACAGCCCCCGAGCCCCTCTAGATGACAGCTTCCTCAGCCCCGGAGAATGGGACACTCAGGCACTTGGCATCCCCCAAACAGGCCTCTACTGCTTCCGCAGCACAGTGGCTCCTGGAACGTCCCGAGGAATGGTCTTCTTTGGCCAGCGAGGGCAAACCCCAAGAATCAGATAAACACCAGTGGCCTGGCCTCCACCCCTCTCGGGGCTGATTCATGAGGCCCAGGCGTGCCCATTAGCTGCCAGGCCGGCCCTGTGCGCTCAGAAAAAATATTGCCGCTGCTCTGGAGGCGGCTGCAGCGTTTCTCAGAAGAGCCGCGGCCATAATAACCTGGCGTCCGCCTCCCCGCGCGGGAGCCCATCAGTTATTATCTGCAGCACAAACACCTACCACTTTGTACTAACATTTTGGCAGTTTCATACAAACAGAGCACTTAGCGCTGCCCCATAACTCTGCGCTCTTGCTGGGCCCCAGCTCCCAGCTGGCACGGGCAGCCAAGTGGTCTGCAGCAAAAAAGTGCGAAAGCAAATGAAACGTTTGGGGTTGTTTTTATGGGCTTCTCTGCAGCCCCCGCGACTCCCCCGGCTCTCGTGGCAGACACACAAGTATGAGTTCAGACCCTGCACGACACAGTTTTCGGACAGGCCCCGGTGACGCCAGCTCTGGGGATTACAACAGGACGCATTGTGCGGCATTTTCCGTCCTCGGCCGGGGGCTTCCGCTGCAGGCGCCGGGGATCCACAGGCTTCGCGTCCGCCCACTGCCTACGCGTGGCAGGGCCCGCTGTCCTCGCAGCTGGGCATCCCTGGTACATGCTGATCCTGCAGCAAGGACAGAAAGCCCCGAACGTGGCTGCTGGCTGCCCAGATATTTGCCACCCCAGTCCTAGTCCATCCAGGAGCCCAGGACCTGAGCGCAGTTCAAAGGCCTTGTAGCTTTTCCTGGCAGAGGTGGGAGGATTCTGGAGGCCACAGGAAGAGGTAGACAGTGACTTCTTGGGCCTGGAGGCTGGTTCGCTGCCCACTGCCTGGGTTCTACCAGCCTCGAGACCGGAGAGGTGACCCCAGGGCCAGGTGGATGGTCTGGCTGCCTCCTGTCCCCTTTCTGAGCCCCCCTCTCTGGCCCATTCAACTAGCTGTTGCTTATTTCTAATGATCTCCGGATCCTTCAAAAGCTAAAACTGTTTAATAGAGGTATTGGGAAGGCCCTGCTAGGTTTCAGGTGCTGTACTGAGCACTTTCATTGCTCTAAAATTCCCCTAAAAGCCCTGTGAGAAGGTAGCATTGTCTCCATCTGAAAGGTAGAAACACTTGTGCTCAGAGAGGTTAAGTGACCTGTCCAGGGTCACACAGCTTATGAATGGGGATGCTGGGACAGAAACCCAGACCTGCCTCAATCCAAAGGACTGCTTTTGCCTTCTTCTGCTTCCTGGGGAGAAATGAGGTAGCACAAGAGAGCTTCTTGAAAAGCCCAAAAGACCCTTGCTGACTTGGGGCTGGCACCATGCATGTGCTGTATGACACTGGGCAACTGTCCTCTCCTCTCTGGTCTAGAGTATCAGCGTCCGTGCAGTAAAGAGCATGGATCTGATGTTCCCTTAGGTCTCCCTTGTCTCTTACACAGCCTTCACTCGGGCCTCCCCATCCACCCCAAGTTTGCTGCACTGGCCTCCAATGGTCTACCTGTCTGCAATAGGCACCCCACTGCGCACCCACAGAAGCCCACAAGGTCTGTGTAACTGGCCGCTACATAATAGCCACACTCTTTGGCTTGGTGTTCGAGGCATGTCAAAGTCTGTCCCCCTTTCTCAGCCACAAAGCATGCTGGGACCCCAGGCCCAGAAGACCACAGAAAGGGGAAAGATGCTAGATCCAGGGTGGGCAAGGAGATGGAGGCTGACCTGGGCCAGGGCTGCACTGAGCTTGGTAGAAGATCCAGGTACTGGGACTCTCGGCGTCAGGGTGACGGGCAGTGTGTTGGGCACTCAAGGCCAGGCTCAGGCACAACTGGAGAGACAGCAGAGTCTAACTGCAGCTTGGCTCTATCTTGGGTCTAAGCCTGCTGCTGGAGGTTCAGGCCAGGGCTTGGCTCCTGAGGCAACCAAAGGGCTAATCAGGGAAACCGAGGCAGCCAACCATTCTCAAGAATGAGAGTGGGGTTAGAAATTCCCCATTAGTCCTCAACTAGTCCCAGTTCGTTGCCCACCTTAACTCCCACCTCCCAGGATGGGCTGGGGGCTGAGACCTTTCATGTGCAGCCTGCCTCAGTCAGGACGGACCTAGGAGCCCGTGGAACACACCATAGGTGTGGTGGCCCTTCGTGCTGGGATTCCTGCTGTGTCCTCTGCCTTCAGCTGCAGTGTCTCCTCCTGCCCCGCCACCAAATGGTACTCATTTCTCAAGACTCAATCTCTTCTCCCTCATTTCCACCCTCTGCTCCTCCTCCTCCAGGGAGACCCCCACAAAGCCGGCCCCAATCTCCCAGGCCTGGTTGGCAGGTCACTCACACTGCCTTGTCTAATTTCACAGTGCTTTCTCAAAGGAGACCTTAAAGTCCCTCAAGAATTCACACGGAGCCTTCTTTTGAATCTTCTCACGTATTCACTCTCTCACTCATTCACCAACAGCAAAGACTTTTCTGAGACAAGCCATATGCTAAGTGGCAGAGATAAGAGGACAAAGATGACCTTAGTCAAGGGGTCATCAGACCTGAAATCAGATTATAGATTTTTCTGAGTTCTGAGTCCATTGGGGTGGAGGCAAGAGTGACGAGGACTCAGAGAAAGAGTTCATACAAAAGTTCTTAAAGGTGGTAACACTGGCTGCTACAGCTCTGGGATGTCTAAAGGGCCAAGGGGGAGAGGGAGGGACAGGGGAAGAGCAGGCTGTAAGGGCAGGCCCAGGCCCTCACTGGACAAGCTGAACAGCCCCCAAAGGGCTTTGGTCCTGAAAGTGACCGGAAGCCATGGGAGGTGAAATAGCTGGTCAGGTTGCCCCCTGGAAAAAAAGTCTCTAAAAGCTTTGAAGCCCTCACTGTCTAGGTGACCTTGGGTGGATATCTTAATGGCTCTGAGTTTCAGCTTCCTCATTAGCAAAATGGGAGAAATTACGCCTGCCCTTTGTGAAGCACTATTGCTTGGCAAAGGTTGTTGACAATAATGATGATACTAATCAAATAGGGGGATAGTAAGAGACCTCCCCTCAATCTCCCCAAGCCATCCAGAGGGACCTGGGAGCCAGAGCCCCTCAGAAACCGGCCAGGGCCCTGAGTCTCCTTGCCCAGTGGAAACCTCAGCCTCAGGGTGGCCCGCCGGCCCTCTCCCTGCCCAGCTGCCCAGGCCTGGGAATAGACAGGCCCAGCCCAGCCTAATTACTCCCATCCTGGCATCTGCCTTTGGTTAAATGCACAGATCCTCTCATAGGCTTGGAACATCAGCAGTAAACAGAGCATCTGCATGGCGGATGCTGACGTTTAAAAATAGCCCAGCCTTGGGAACCGCACTTTCCTGCCCTGGGAAGTTCCTGGAACGGGAGAAGGACCGTCTATTGCGAATTTAGCCCTCCAGCAACACGCTCTGAGTCCCCAGGCCAGGGCAAGAGAGGGGCTGTCTAGCTGGTGCAGTTCCACAATCAGCCACCAGGTGGCGCCGGGGCCGCCGCCTGGGGGCCCGGGAGGGGCTCTGGGACGCCCCAGCCTTTGGCAATGCCCTGTTCTCCCACCACTTGGCCTTGGGAGTTGGCTGCGGGCAGCGGCTTGGCAGCCTGCGGCTGGGGGCGGATGGCGAGGCTGGTGTGGGGTTTCAGCCTCTCCGGAGGGCCCTCACGGCTGTGTGCTGAGCAAACGTTCGGGCCTGATGTCGGCAACATGCGGAACCAATTTTCGGGGAACTCGGCAGCCAAACCATCCACCTTCGGGCGGGAAGCAGGATCGCTGTCGGCCCTGGGGGCTCTGTGTCTCCCGTTTGGAAAATTAGAGAGGTCTCCTCGCGGTGGGGGGCAAGGCCGGCCTGGCTGTGCGGGGCCTGAGAATACAGAGTCTGGGCAAGCGCTGAACTCATCTGCCCTGGGCTGGGGAATTATAGTCTGGGCTCAGCTACGACTTTTTAATGAAGCATCTACTATGTGCCCAGCACTGCCCTGCATTTTCCATGCATTTTCTTACCTAATCCTCACAACCAGCAAGTCTCAGGGAGTGTCAGCCAGGGCACCGCACACTGCCCCAGTCTTTAATCGGCACTAAAATGTCACTAGAATAAACCAGAAATGCGAAGCTAATTCAGGTCCCCGCACACAGAGAGGAGAGGAAACTGATTCTTCTACCACCCAAGCACCCCCAACTTCCTAAATCCCCTTGGGTAACACCAGAGGGGCCTGGAGGCCAGAGCCCTCAGAGCACCAGCCAGGGCCCAGAGTGTCCTTGCCTGGTTGACCTCAGCATCATCTCTTAAACTATCCCCCACTAAGTGAACATAAAACAAATGTTTAAAGCGTACATCTTTGAAACACAGAATTGTCAACTTTTCCGCGTTTCTCATTGTCTGGCCCTGGACACTGCTGTAATCACTCCCATTTTACAGATGAGAAAACTGAGACCCAGGGAGTCCCTACGGGAGGTGGAGGGCTGTAACTGGAAGAGGACTAGATGGTATGACAGGCAGGCAAAATCAGTAGATGGTTCTCTCTACTTCATGAACTTGTACATGGATCTGAGACTCCATTTCCTCATCCACGTGGTGTGTGGTAGGAATCATAACAGACTCTCCCTCTGTGAGAATCAGGTGATGTTCAGAAACTCTGAAGTGCTGTGCATGTAAATTAGTTCCGGTATCGACTGTGGTATGGGCTGTGGGGTAGAGGAGTTGGGGAGGAGACTGAGGGGGCAGAAGAACCCTTGGAAGAGCAAGTATTCCCAGGAGGTATTCCAGGACTAAACAGAAAGAAGCCAAAGGAAGAAGGATAAACAAGACAGTGGCCTCCAACCAAAACACTTGACAGAACTTCCCTGAGAAAGGAGAACGACTCCATAAGATAAACGAAGAGGGTCCTCTCCTTACCTACTCCCTCTGCCCGCACCCTCATCCTTCCAGCTCCTCAGACATGGAATTTGGCCGCCCCTGAATGTCGGTGATAATGAATGTAGGTGGCACTGAGCAGGTTTGGAAGGTCTCGGGGGTGTCCGTGGGAGCAAGCAGTCCAACCCCTGAGTGTGCAGCTCCTGGGTGTGCAGGACGACCAGAGACACCTGAGTCCTAGCGAGTGAGGGTGCGTGTAACACTTGACGGCTGTGTGAAGCTAGTGGAGGTCGACACATCGTCTCTGACGGCTCACTGTGCCTGGGATGATTTGCTTCCACTCCTACTGATGCGTCTTGCACTGTCTCCCTTCTCAGAAAGAGGCCGTGTCCCTCTCCCCTTCCCCCACTGCGTGGGCAGAAAGAACAGGATCCTGCGGAGGGGGCGCATGGCAGTGGGGTGCTGGGAGTAGGTGCTGGGGGCCATTTCAACACTGGGAGAGGGCTGAGGAGGAGGCCTGGGGGCAAGACGGGGAGAGGGGACAGCCCACTTCTCAGTTCTCTGCCAGGCTGTGGCTGTCCTCTCCTCCTACTCCCAGCTGGGTGAAGTTGCATTTCAGGCTCATTATAATGGCACCCTCATCTGATATGAGCTTGTATGCAGAGGTCATCTCAAAATCAGGCAGGAGGAATAATCACAGAGTGTGAGGGAATCTTATTATGTAATTACTCACTAGCTTGACCCTTAAGATTCCATATTTCACATTCAGCATCTCACTTCATTCTCCCAGAGGAGGTTATGATTTCCATCACGTGGCCTTGGAAGCTGAGGCTAACGCAGTGTGCTCTGCAGAGATCAGTGAACATTTGCTCAAATGCCTCTGGCCAGGACATCACCGACTGAACGAAGCTCTAGGTGCTTACCTGGGCTTTCCAGGCCACCTGGATCAGACACATCTAAGCTGTCTCATCCATCACCTAGGCCTCTCCACCCATCCTGGATCTAGCTACACACAATGTTTTTCTGTTCTTTAAAAAATTCTTCTGGAAGACCCTTCCCCCCTTTTCCGCCTGATGAACTCCTACTCTGTTTTCAAGACCTGCTCAGATATCAGCACATCTTGTTCTCCATGGCAGAGTTGGTGCTCCGGTCTTGGAGTGCCCACTGCAATGCTCACTGAGCCCTACTGAAAATCTGACACGACCTTAGGAGCTGAGGTTCATAGAGGCCTTCTTGAGACCCATACTGCGCTGGGTACTTTATACATACTTTACCCTAAGGGCCGGCACTAGCGTGAGGCAGATGAAGCACTCTCTTTGCGTGCCCCCGAAACTCAGTAATCAAGGTAAATAATGTTTGAATGCATTATTTTAAAAAATCAAAAAGAGCCCCTGTTTGAAACATGCAGTGTACTCACATGCATGCCAGCCCACGTTTGCTGGACACGCCTGGCTTTTTCCCTAGTAAGGGCCCTTTGTGACCAGGGACATGCTTCTCAGTCCAAAGAGATATTGGGAAGATGTCTCAAAGACAAAAAAACGAAAACAATTAAGTTTAAAATACTTTCCAGGTGATTCCTGGCGATGCTAGAATTGGTTAATCATTGACCTAAAGTATTCCGCTCCTGGGGCTTCTAAAGAACTTAACTCCTTATTCCCCTTCATGTCAGCAAAATGACAGCCAAAGTTGCCATAGATATAGCCAATCCCAACTTTCTCTTCTGCTGAAGAGGCTTTCAAAGGCCTCCCTTAGAAACTGACGATTGGGCTTCCCTGGTGGCGCAGTGGTTAAGAATCTGCCTGCCAGTGCAGGGGACACAGGTTCAAGCCCTGGTCCGGGAAGATCCCACATGCCGCGGAGCAACTAAGCCTGTGCACCACAACTGCTAAACCTGCTCTCTAGAGCCCGTGAGCCACAACTACCAAGCCCATGTGCTGCAACTACTGAAGCCCACGCACGTAGAGCCCATGCTCCGCAACAAGAGAAGCCAGCGCGATGAGAAGCCCGCGCACCATGAGGAAGAGTAGCCCCTGCTCGCCGCAACTAGAGAAAGCCTGCATGCAGCAACAAAAACCCAACACAGCCAAAAATAAAATAAATTAATTAATTAAAAAAAAAGAAAGTGACGATTAAGTCTATCTGAAGGACAGATAAAAGTGAACCAGAAAAGATTTGAGGAAGTGGGTTCCATTAAGTGGGAACAACATATGCAAAGCTTGAAAAGCTCTTTTAACCCAAAGTAAGTAGAAGGAAGGAAATAATAAAGATGAGAGTGGACATCAATGAAATAGAAAACAGACAAGCAATTGAGAAAAATCAATAAAATCAAAAGCTGTTTCCTTGAAAAGATCAACAAAATTGATAAACTTCTAGCAAGACTGAGCAAGAAAAAAGAAGAGAAAGCAAAAGATACCCATATTAAGAATGAAAGAGGGAAAGAGAATAAGGAAATACTATACAAAGTCTCTTTGATTTTGATCAATGATGTAAATTTGAAAATTTAGATGGAAAGGATAAAATCATTCAAAAACAAATTACCAAACTTACTTAAAAAATAGAAAATATGCATCATTCCACATATCTTTCAAATAAATTGATTTTGTAATTAAAAGCCTTCCCCCTAAGAAAATTCCAGGTCTAGAGGTGTCACTGGTAAATTTTCTCAAATATTTATAAAAAAAATACTAAGCTTACTCAAGCTCATTTTTAAGAGTATGACATTATCTTGATACCAAAACCAGACAAAGACATTACAAGAAAAGAAAAATCACAGACCAGCATTCTTCATGGATATGGACACAAGAATCCTTAACATAATATTAGCAAGTCAAATCTAACGATGTATAAAAAGAAAAACACATCATTATCAAGTGAGCTTTATTCTAGGAGTGCAAGGTTGGTTTAATATTTGGAAAGCAATCAATATAATTCACTATTTGTATACTTCTAGTCAATGTGTATGTTCATTATTATTTTGTTTTTATTTTTGCTTATTTTCTCAAAAGCCACTGTTATATTCAGTGACCTATTGGAATTGATATTTGTTCTTTCTGCTCACTCAGGACTTCTCCCATCACCACCTTAACCTTACAACACACACATGCCCACCATTGGCTCCTGCTTCACTCATGCTTGTCTGCCAGACCCCCAACTCTAGGCTTTACCCACCTCCATTCCCATCCTCCCCTACCCAGACCTCTATAAGCATCAGTTTCCCTCATAAGCATCCGCTGGCTGCTCGTTCTCAGCTCACATACTCACCTTCCCACCTTGTTCAATCTCTTGGCTTTCAGCAGGTGAGCCCCATCCTTCCAGCTCCATCTGGGGAACCAAGTCCAGACAAGCCAGGCCCTCCCCACGGAGATGGGGCATTCAGACACTGGCCACTTCTTGCACTGATGGCTGAGAGGCCTTGGTGGGCAAGGTTCTTCCTAGTGGACCCTTCTTGCTTCCTCTATTTACCTGTCTTAGGGAGTCCCAACAAGAGACCCAGAGCAGATACTTTCCTACCCACCAACCCCCAGGAGCCTAGTATTACCCTCATACCTCACTGAGCACCCTCACACAGCCTCTTCCTGAAGTATTTGCCTTTGTGGATTCCCAAGTTCCCACAGAGCCTATAAAAGGGGAATAGTACCCAAGAAAAATGTTTTGAAATTCATAGGCTCCCTTAAATTTTCATGGGATGAGGGAACAGACTTTTAAAGGAAAGGTTAGGAATATGAATATCTCCTGGCATAATTCATCACATGTCAGTTCAGCCCTATAGGATATCTTTGGAATTGATTAATGGAATCCAGCTTCCAAGTAACTGGCATCTGCTGACTCATTGAAACTGAAAATTTGGCAGTTCCAGGGCTTTGAGGGTAGAACTAGGACGCAGGCGGCCACTGAGCCTGCTTTGAAAGTTGTAAAAGCGTTGTCTGAAGTTTCCCTAACATGCTTTTGTATACGCTACTTCTAGAATAACCTTGCCACTCTCCTTTTCACCAGATTACTCTAAGTCATCCTTCAGGTCTGCAGTGTTCAATACGGTAGCCACTAGACTCGTGTGGCTTTTTAAATTTAAATTAAGTAAAATAAAATTTAAAATTCAGCTCCTCAGTCTCACTGATCATGTTTCAAGGGCTCAGTAGACACGTGGCTAGTGGCCACGACTTGGGTCATTGCACACATAGAATGTTCCCGTCATTGCAGAAAGTTGTGCTTGACACCCTTGCTCTAGCCTAGGTAATCACTAAGCCCCTTCAAAATGATGTTGAGCTAATTTTTGTGAGTCTTTGGTGAGCTCCATGGAGGCTGTAGGGCAGTGTCGGGACTAACGGTCTGTAACCCCCAGTGTGTCCTGCACAGTGTTGAACTTGGGATTGGCTTTCTAAAGATACTCACAGTTCTAAGAAGGGTCAGTTCAGTTCAATATGACTGGTGGAGCATCTGTGCTGTACTGGGCCCTATGCCAGGGGCTAGAGGTTTTAAAATGATGGGACAAGGGCTGTGCCCTCAGGGAGCTCACTGACTGGGGTGGAAGGCAGATCATATAAGCATATAACGACCCGACGGACACCAGGCAGAGGAGAGAGCGCACGGTAGGGGCCTTGGAAGCACAAATGAGCAGAGATGATCACTGGCAGGGGAGCTGGGAAAAGCTTTAGAAAATAGTCCATGTCCAAGTAGCTTCTGAATGATAAATGGGAGTTACCCTGATGGCCTGATGAAGAAGGGCAATTCAGAAAAGATGTGCAGCGTGTTGAAAAGCAAAGGGGCAAGGCACGTTACAGTGTGCCAGGGAACCTCAAGCCACTTGATGTTGGTGACCGAACATCAGGCCTCAACCCCGACTCGATGCTTGGCACGGGTTAGCTGCTTAATAAACATGAAAATAATATGAATTTTGGTTCTAAAGCTCAGGTATGCAGAAACTGTAACTTCAGACCCCAGCTGAGTTTCTCTTTTGCGCCCTCTTTACGCCAGGATGTCAGGAACTCAAAATAAAGGGATCCTGGGTGACAGCGTTGGAGATGCTGGACTACGCCTCACCAGAATGTAGTTCTACTTCTGGATGTTGGTTCTGTGAATCATTTAATTCTTTTTCTACTTAAGCTACTTTGATTTGGGTTTTCTACCATAAAGGATCCATTTCCAGGGAAGGAAATTGAGACCTTGATAATTCAAGCAGGGTAGCTTTTATTCTTAGTGTGCATTGGAATCACTTGGAGCGCTTAACCCGTGTTAAAACACGGGTTCCTGGCCCCGCCCTCAGAGACTCAGATTCAATAGGTCTGAGGTGCTGCTTGGAATTGGAACTTCTAGCAGGCACCCAGATGATGGATGATGCTGGTTCGGGGACCACATTCTGAGAGCACCGGCTTAGCCACTCACCCAGCGTCACTTTGCTAGGAAGTGGCAACCTGGGATTTGAACCTGGCTCTCTGTCCGATTCCAAGCTTAGCACTTTTCAACTCACCATCTATAGTAAACAGGATGAGAGAGTATATTATCAGCAGGATATTGAATGTATTTGTCTTGCTTACAACCAGAAGACCATCTCTAAGGGGAAGATAACCCATCACGTTTAAGTTGTTCATAGAATAACGTGCAATAATTTTCAGCCACCCTTGCTTGATTATTCTCCCTTTAAAATGCCAGCTTTGTTTCTGGCCCAGCTATCTTTCACCTACAAGAGGCATCTCCCTCTTTGCACACACAGTACTTCATTATGTGGGCCACTTAATTACATGTGTAAAATGGAATGAAATTTCATATGTCCATATGGGGTCGTGTTAGGTAATATTTTTATAACGTTGCCTCCAGCCATTGTGTGAAAGTTATAACGTCATTGCCGCATAATTTCTTGGAAATTCCCTCCTAATACTGTATGGGTAATGCTGAAAGCAAATAAACTTATTCTACCCTTCCTTTTCCCCCGTTCCCTCCCCCAACAATCTAATCAGCTGCTCCTAGGGAGAAGTAAAATACATGGACAACTCTGGAAGGTTCAGGACCTAAAATTGAGCTGAGCCTCCAAGGCCATCCCAAATGGTGCAGAGAAGGGATTTCCTGTCTTGACCAAGGGAAAGGGGCTATGGCTCCTTCCCGTCCCACCCTCCTGGTATTTGGAGTATCAGGCTAGGTGCTTCGTTTTCTCTGTAGGGATGGAGGAGGAGAAGAAGAGAAGAAGGATGTGAACAGATGACAGCCTGGAGGGTAGTGAGAGGCATCTCATGGAGGGCACCCAAGACTGAAGGAAGGGAAGGCTGCAAGCCAGGGGTGTGCAACAGCAAAGCCATCGAGAGGCCTAGAATCAGATCTGGGTTGGAATCTGGGTGGAATCCAATCCACTTAAGAGGTGGAATGCAAGTTCACGAGGTCTGGACTATTATGTTTAGCTCAGTTCAATAAACATTTATGGATGCTGACTAGCACGCTGCTCCCTGCACTAAGTGCTGAGGACAGTGAGACAAATTAGGTGCTTCCCTGAGTAGAAATCACTGCCAGGCAGCTGTGCTGGACACTGGTAGGTAGTAGTTATGTCCACCACATTTAGGTTTTCAGCAAAAGAGTAATATGATCAGATTTGCAGTTTAGAAAGACCATCTTGGCTGCAGCTGTGGTGGGGAGAGCTTGGAGGCATGAGGTCCGGGGGGTACATTACCGCAAGGTCCAGAAATGAGATCCCAACGTCCTGAACCAAGGCAGGGCCATCCAGGAAGAAGGGGAGGGCACAGTTGAGGGACACTGAGGAGATAAAAGCTGTGAGATATGGGAAGGACAATGGAAGAGTCTAGGATGCTCCCAAGTTTCAGGTTCAGATGATCGACTTCAGCGTGAACTCACTCGTCCTCTGCAGCCAGCACAGTTTGAGGCACATAATGGTTTTTTAACCAATTATTTCTATGATGAGTTAAAACAATCATCATCAAATTATTTAATCTGTCTGAGCCTTTCTTTCCATTTCCAAGAACCTCACTGTTGTGAGGATTAAGTTCAAGAGTGTAGGTAGAAGTGCCTAGCTCTGTATCTGGCCCACGGTAGGTACAAAAAAACTTTAAGTTCTTAACCGTCTAAAAAAAAAATCACTAAGGATTCAGAAAACATCTAAAGATGTCAGCTTTTTCCTGCAACATCACTAAAATATTTGTAAAGGGTTGTTTTTGAAGTCATAAGCCCAGAGGACAAAGGGAATGGTAAAGAAGACCTTACCACTAAAATTTTAGAAGGCAGAAAGCAGACTGTGAAATGGAAATGATTTAGCAGGCCCAGGAAAGCACATGCCCAAGCCAGCAGTCGGCAACCACAGAGGCAAAATGACTTGCATGGCAGAACCCTCTAAATTTTAGAGTCTAGAGGCTCAGGAATCACTACTGATGTCCCTGTAAGTGAAAGTAAAGGTGAGGCTAAAATAGAAGAATTGGTTGAAAGTCTGTTTAAGAAGTGGATCGTCTCCCTGACTCTGAACAGACACCTTGACTGCCCTTCCCCCCTCTAGCAAAGACTGGAGACTTAGTCTCTATGAGGGTGAAGCAGAGAATCTCTAGGTATCTGTGACCAAAAATGAGGCATTAAATGGAAGTTAATATCTGAATATTTCCCAGTTCTGTCCCCAGGGGGCTGGCAGCCAAGCTTAGACCTACAAGGCAGGAGACTGGAAGGTCTTTTCTGGATGAATCTTAGAGAAGATCCAAAGATGCTGACATCAGAAGTTCTCCAAGGAAATAGAGCAGCCATGTCACTTACAGTAAAGATAAGAAGTGACACACCTTCCCTCAGACATATTATGTTCCACTGGGGTTTTTTGTACCCTACTTAAACATAAACAGAGAGCTGAGGTTCACCAAACACATTAGCAAAGTCTCTAGTATTTAAAAAAGACAACAAAATAAGCAACCAAAACATAAGCTGCACAAGGACCTAGATCTTTGTTTTGTTTGCTGAATTAGTCCAAGTTTTGTAGCTGCCTAGCATATAGTAAATGCTCAATAAATACTAGTTGAATGAATGAATGAAGCAAGTAAGAGGAAACAGTGATCATGTAAGGAGAAGAAATTAACATTTTCGGAGGGATAAGAGAAGTTATAGCCTTCATAATACAAAACCAGGGTGCTATAAAAAAGGAAACTTTCAGGCAACAAAGAAAAGCACTTAGAAATTAAATATATGATACAGAAATGAAAAACTCAATTCACACATGGAAGATTAAGATATTTCTCCAAAACATAGAGAAAAATTACACAAAAATAAAAAATGGAAAAGAAAAATAAAACGAAAACACCACATCAGGAGGTCCAGCATCTGAATTTATGAGTTCCTCAGAAAGAAATAGAGAAAATGTGAGGAGAAAGTCATCAAAGAAATAGTTCAAGATAACTTTCCAGAACTGAAGGATATGAACTTCCAGTCTGAAAGGGCCCACTGAGTATTTAGTATAGTGTAGTGAATAAATATGTACCCATACCAAGGCACATCATCATAAAATTTCAGAATGCTGAGGACAAGGAGATCCTACACGTTACGAGAGAGAGAGAGAGAGAGAGATGTTGCAAACCAAGGAACAAAACTCAGAATGCATCGGATTTTTCAAAAGCTATGCTGAGAGCTAGATGACAATGAGGCAATACCTTCAAATCTTTACTGAGAAACTATTTCCAACCTAGAATTCCATTCAGCCAAATTATTAACAGTAGAATAAATATTAAGTGTAGAATAAATATATTTTAGACAAAGTCTGAAGAAAAATGTATCTCTCAGACACCCTTTCTCAAGAGGCACCTGCAGGATGTGCTCCACCAAAACAAGGAAGCAAACAATGGAAGAGAAAGAAAAGGTATCCAATGCAGATATGATGGGGGATGGAAGAGCCCAGGACCAAAGTTGTGCAGTAGGCCTATCAAGCAACTGAGCTATTTTGGAACTGAAAACAGTTCTTCAGGAAGATAAAACCGATAAAAGACTAATGTGTTTTAACACATTGTGAGGATATTTACACAGATGGAAACGCTATGTTCGTGATTAGTACATAGACAACTTCATGAAAGAAAGAAACTAGATAAAATTCTGAACAATAGGAAAAATAACTCATGCAGGAAAGAGAAAATAATCATAATTTTCTATGTGTCTCAGCTGTGAGCTCTGACTGAAAAGTAGGGATACAAAGTATGAGCCCAGAGTAGGAAATCTGTCGTTAATTCTTAAAATTGGAAAACAAGGAAGCAGCTATATAAGCCCTCCTTTTTTGTGGAACTTAAAGCTGAGAAAATATGTCTGGAGCTGCAGAGGAATAGCTCATGGAGAGAGACTACCTGGGAGCAAGGCCAACCAGAGCAGAGAAGAGAGATAGAGACATCAGGTCTAGATGGCCCTGTTTGAACACCTGTATCCAGCCATGCCTGAAGCCATGATATCCTTGCACTTTTTCAGTTATGTAAGCCACTAAATCCCTTTTGCCTGCAGAAGCCATCTAAATTGGGTTTCTGTCACTTATAATCAACAAAATCTAAATAACGCAGTATTTGATCTCACCAAAGATTTGTGGGATTTTGTTTTGTTTTATTTTATTTGGAAAAGGAGATTTCCCAGCTCTCTTCAACTCTCTGAATTATCCCCCCAGATGACCAATCAGAAAACTTAAACGATGCAATTCACATTATCTGAGCGGTCTGACCCTCAGGATTGCAATAGAGAGATTAATCAATATTCAACCTTCTTTAGTGTGTCCTGTATTTCTTTAATTTATCATTGCGGAGTTGACTGAAATTTAGGGTTAAATTGAATTTCCTCCAAACAGCATCTTAAAATTTGTGAAATTAATTTCAATTCCAAATTTTGATTGGACAATTGAACTCTTCTGGTCCTCACTTCCCAGACTTTCTTGGTTAAATTAATTGGACTTTAGCCATTTCTTGCAGTAGAGTTGCAAAAATAGAGAGTCCCAGATATTACACTCTGCTTGGCAAGCATTTGAAATTCAACAGCTTGAAAAATGATCCTGTTTCTTGAGCTGTATTTATAGCTGCAGTATTTATCCCCTGGTATGTCTTATCTGACACAATTTAAGGTCCAGACCACTTGTCTTTTCCACAGCTCTGTCCAGGGCAAGCGTGTTTGGCCGACATTAGCCAACACATCAACTACCTGTCTTCCTGGCACTCACAAAGGGTCCAGATTACCTCTGCAGGTGGAGAAGTAAAGGTGCCCCCATACCCAGACCTAAGGCTGCCTTGGGAATTTACTTCCAAACAGAGTTCTAACCCATATATTTAGCAGGTGTTCTTTTCAGTATTAATAAACAAGTGCTTCTTCTAAGTGAATTGATTTTTTAATGTGTAAAAGTGCATTTAGATGATTTCATAAAGGTTTTTCTCCAAATATAGAATATATGAGTACTTTTTGCAATTAAATATATTCTAACTCAAGGGTGAATCAGGGCAGTAAATGTCATATCAGGGAAGAACGAACAATTGGCTTATCTGGGGATCAGTATCCTGATTATTATTTGTGGTCAAATAATTGTTTGTTTTGTCCTAACTTTCCTACCTGCCTGTGTTGTTCATTAATAATATCAGTGTGTCTTTCATTCCCAAAAATGTATCTAAACTCTATATTTTGCATTTAATGATAAGGATCCAGCCTCATTTATTCTTTTCATATAATGACACTTGTAATGGAAATACTAATGGAGCTTTTATTAAAATTAACATATAATGATATTTTAAAATAGAATTATAAATAAGATTCAAATAAAAGAATGTGCTAAATATCCTTGTTTCTTTAGATCTGGTTTGGGTATGTATAATAATATCCGTTAGCTGATTAATATTAATCCAAGGTCAGAAATTTAATAGATTGTCTTAAGGTTGACACTGTTTTTCTCAATTTAACTTTTTGGATTTAACTGATGATATAGGACATATTTAGGGACTGCTAGAACATCAAACTATCATTTCCCAAGTCCAAAAAATGTTGATTTTTTTGTATTTTATGACTCCTAGTACTGATTATTACCATTTTAAAACATCTTTTGTTGTATTGATGAGAGTAGTGTTGACAGAAATATCGATACAGGTAGAATATTAGCAAAAGGGGATAGACCGGTACTTTGCTAATTATCGACAACATTAGTTTCTATAGAAATGAATACAAGTCAAATTCTATTGCACATACTTTGGGTGACTCGCTTGCTCTATCTATCTGCCTATATATCTATCATCTCTCTATCTATCTATGTATCTATCTATCTATCTATACTGGAATTTGACTGGTTTGAATATTTCCAGAATAACAGACTGCCTCTGAGAGGAAAAATAAAAAGAAAACTTTAACGAGGATCTTGCTTGTAATGCTTGCTACTCAGTTACCATTTGTTCTAGAGTACCCTGCTGCATCAGTGAGCTTCCTGTCCAAAGCTGACCTCTCTAGGGATCTCTGGACCATGGTAACCACATACTGGTAATGGCAGGAATGGACCAAAGCTTGGGGTTTTACCCTCTCAACTTAGAGTATCCAAGTAAATTTCAAACACATATACCAACATTGTACCATGTGCAAGGCCCTATGAAGATGAGGTGGTAGCTGGAGGTGGGGCACAAGGGTCACAGATAGACAGATACCAGAGTATAGCATATTGTATTTTCCGAAGATGGCTACAGCAACACATCCAGTCCCATTTACTCTTCAGAGCTTTATCACTCTCCCATTGAGAGGTGGAGTTGCTTTCCTCTCTCCTTGAATTGGGCACAACTTTGTGACTGCATCAGTGGACAGAATGCAGTGGAAGTGATGCTGCATGTCTTCTGGGGCTAGGCCATAAAAGAGGACTCAACCTGGCCCTCACTCCTTCTGTTCTGGTCTGCTCGCCCTTGACACCCACCACCATGTTATGAGGCAGCCCAAGGTACATGAGGAGGCCACACATACGTGTCTGGCCAATAGCTCCAGCCAACAGCTGGCATCAACTGCCAAACATGAGAGCAAATGAGCCTTCATTTTATCCCAGCCCCAGTTTTTGAGTTTCCTAGCTGAGGTCCCAGACATTGTGAAGTAGGAAAAAGCCTTCTGTTGTGCTCTGTTCAAATCTGTGAACTCACAGAATTTGTGAGGATAATAAATGGTTGTTTTATATCACTAAGTTTGGGGAAAAATTGTTACTAAGCCATAGTAATCGGAATGCAGAACTCAAGACACAATAAGGAAACAGTGTGGAGTTTCAGTTTGGCCCCAAACTCCATGGTAAGGGCCAAACCTCAAAGTGAACTTGATACAGAGCATGCATTCTCAACAGGGGCAATATTGTGCCCCCAGTGGGGCAAAAATTGGCTCCTGGAAGGTGAAAAATCTTTTTTTAATGAATAAAGCATAGATATACATAGAGTACATAAGCAGGTAGTGTATTTGTAGTATTTACATTTCATGGGTGGTAGAGGACTATGGGTGAGGAAAATGTCTAAAAAGCCTCCTTAAGTGGTGATAATGAAGAAAAAAAAAAGATCGAGAAACTTTGAACTAGAGTAAGAGAGAGATTCATTCTGAGCTAGAGAAATCTGAGAGGCAGCCCATCCAAGCAGAAGACATTCTGACTTACTGGGAGACGCTGACCAAGCAACTTGATCTCTCCCAGTTTCAGTATCTTCTTCTGTGAAACAGGGAAAAGGATACCTAGCATTCAGAGCTGTTGTTAAGGGTTAAATGAAACGTTTAGTAAAGTTTCTGCTATATAGTAGACTCAGCATTTTGTAGAGGTTGTTGAAGGAGATGCGCTTTGAGTTGGCCCTGAAAGGAAAGATGGTGATTGATAGATATGGGGGAAGGGCAATTTAGACAGGGGACATGAATTGACCAAAAGTCTAAAGAGGTGGGAGAACACATTACAAATTAATAGTCTGATGTGTCTAGAGAGCTAGAAGCCATGGGGTTAGGAGATAGGCTGAAAAAAAAAA
The DNA here is from genome assembly GCF_008692025.1 of Phocoena sinus. NCBI lineage: Eukaryota > Metazoa > Chordata > Mammalia > Artiodactyla > Phocoenidae > Phocoena > Phocoena sinus. The sequence goes on from NC_045770.1 coordinate 70,195,992, forward strand.
AATGTAGCCAGTAGCAGAGTATGGAGGACTTTGAATTCAAGGATAAAGAGTTCATTCCTTCATTTTTTAAAATTGTTTTAATAATACACACACGTGTGGAGCACCTAGTGTGTGCCAGGACTATTGGATTAAAAAAAGTGAATGTGACAAAGGAATCCATCAGATTCCTGTGACACAATATGACATATGTGACAAATGCAATCAGATCATTTCAGTGCAATTCACGTTTTCTGGGTAAAAGAATTTTTGACAGAAGATTTCCCACAAAGAGGTGACATTTAGGCTGGACTTTGAAGTATGGGAGGTGACGGTGGCAAGAGAAGTGAGAGGGGGACACTTCAGGGTGTGGCATGTACAGGTAATGACGCACAGCGTGCTTGTGTCAGGAGCACGAAGGTGTGTGGACTGGGACACTTCAGGGTGTGGCATGTACAGGTAACGACGCGCAGCGTGCTTGTGTCAGGAGCACGAAGGTGTGTGGACTGGAAAGGGAGATCGGGGCCTGTGCGCATCGGGAACGCACCTGCGTGAATGCCAACGGTTTAGGCTTTGTGTTGTGTGTGCTGCGTCGTGACTAAAGCTGTGAGGGGAAGATCCTTCTGGGGAGCAGTGAGGAGGGGACAGGTGGAAGTGGAAGAGGGAGCAGAGAGTGGATAGACTGTCAGAGCAGGAGGCAGAGACAGAGCTCACAGTGACTGATGGAGAGGGGGCAGGATCAGGGTTGCCTGCCAGGGGGTGAGTTTATAAAACCTGCTGGATGAATAACCCACACGGGGTCCTAGGAGCCCTAGTGCCAGTGCCAAGGTGACATGTAATCAGACCCCTTTCCTGATCACTCCCTTTCCTGGGTGTCTCAGTCTGTCTCCCACTCCCACAGTTAGGAATGGAGCCCCAGAATCTACATCTCTCCTCATTGATCTACTCAATGGCTACTCAGCCTGGTGCCAAAATACAAAAATTGGGTAGATGGACAATTGACAGAGGGACCATAGAACAAGCTCTTAAGAGAGTCACCCTATTGGCCTGGGGTCCCTCTTGGGGCCTCAGTCAGGGCCGAGCACCAGGCCCAGCCAGAGCCGGGGATGACAGTGGCAGAGCTCTCGGAGGCCACTGTCCCTAGATGCCTCAATGCTCCCACAGTGACACAGCTCAGGACGCCTGGTGGTAACTAGAGTCTAGATTCAGTGCTGTAATCTCCACAGACCCTTGTGGGGCCACATGCAATACTGTCAACTATTTTAAAAATTGGAACATACAAGTGTTCGTTCTGACACTGCCATTTAATCTCCGTGTGACTTTAGGTGGGTCATTTCCTGGCTCTGGGGCCTTCACAGTTCAAATGAGCACGGCAATCCTTAACCTCTCCGTGCCATGGTATGTCACTGACTAAGAAGAGGTAGATAATAGTGATCAGAGTCTCCTGTGTATCAGAGCCTGCTGCTCAGCCTGGCCCATGTAGTGCTTTAATGCTTCTCAGGTGATGCTGAGGCTGATCTGTGGACCATATTTTGAGTAAGCAAAGCTCTAGAGCATTATTAAGGGAAGAGTCATTACTACCTGGACTGTGGGTTTCTTTTGTTGAAGAAGGAGAGGGTACTAAGCGAACAGGTTGCAAGGCCACTGCCCTTCCTCTCCCCAGCAGGCAGAGCAGCTAAGTATCCCTCCCTTTCTGCGGTGGATGTCCAGGGTGTAGGCCTGCCAGTACCCCTCATCCCTGGGCAGAGTGAAGGGTAGCCTTGGGCCCTGGGATGTCAAGGAAAGAGTAGGACAAACCCATAAAACGTCCTATTTCTGGTCTGTCTTTTCCACACTCTAGCCAGGCTGCCCAGGAAGGACAGAGCAGTGACTCTAGGCTCAGAAACCTGGGCATCCAACAGGATGAGTCCTCCCCATAGCATGGGGACTCAATGCCTTCAGGTCTGATCAGGAAAAAACATCACACTGATTTGAAATGGTTCCCCCCAAATGACCAGAGACGCTTCAAATAAAAATGTTCTCCAAACGAAGTAGCTAATACCAAGGTACCCCTACAGGCTCCCTCATCCCCACCATCTAAGACCCTGATACTCACAGGCATCTGTACCACACATGGAGGCCAAGTTGCCACCATTCACACATTCATTCCACAGACAAGTGTTGAGCACTTACTCTATGCCAAGCACTGTGCTGGGAGCTGGGAGGACCAAGGTACAGTCCTTGGTTTCGGTAGCTTGTTATCTAGCAGAAAAGACAGACACAGAAACAGATTATTACAATGTGGTAAACATGATCACAGAGGTCCTTTCAACGTACCTTGGGAGCCCCGAGGGAGAGCCTGAAACTATCTGGGGAGCTGGGAAAGGCCTGATGAGGTGGTGATATCTGGGGTGGGGTTTGAAAGAGGATAGGAAATTTTCCAAACAGAAAAGAGAACAGATTTACTCCAAGCCAAAGAAGAAGTGAGAGTCCCAGGGTCGTGGGTAGGCCCCAGGGTGCGAGAGAAGCAATGAAGTCGCGGGCATGTACGGCCACAGTGGAAAATGAGGCTGGCAGGTCTGCGGGCACGTGAGTGTCAGGGTAGGAAGTTTGGATTTTATCTGGTCAGCTATGGAAACCCAGAAGATTTTAGGAGAGATTATGAGAGGGAGGACAGATCAGATCTGTGTTTTAGAAAGAAAACCAAAGGCAGTGGTGAGGATACACTAGAAATGAGAAATCTGTGTCCTGGAGACCAGCTTGGAGGAAGGAAGGGTAATCACAGACAGGACCAGATTCTGAACTGAAGCTCTGTTCTGAAGCCAGTGGCACCAATGCTCTCCCCTAGCTGAGACATTCTCTGATCAGAGGAGGCAGGCTCACTCGCGTGCTCTGTGTACAGGCCTGCTGCTAGGTGTTTTACACGTGCCATTTCATTGAATTCCCCCAATAACCTTGAGTGGTAGGGACTTATCGCCCCTTTTTACAGAGGAGAAAGCTCAGAGGAGTTACTTAGGGAAGGTCACAGAGCCGGCAAGTGGCAAAGCCAGGTTGTGTGACTCCAAAGCAATTCCCTACGCTTAAAACCCACGGGGCAGGAGGGAGGGGCATGGAAAGCTAGGTTTTCAGGACTGACAACAGATTGCATCAAACTGACGGTTTGACTGTGATAAAGAAAAGTTCCACAAATCCTTGGCTTTTCTCTAATGAGGCATTTGTCACAGGAAATATCAAAGAAGAAATCGCTAGGCCTCCCCTCCGTCTCCCCTGAGCCCTTTGCTTCCTTCTCCAGGTGTTGGTCACTAACCTCTGGATCCATAGCACTGGCTTGGCTGGTTTGGCCAGTCTCCTTTAAGGGCCCGCCTCACTTTGGTCCACTACCCCACCTCCAGGCCTCAGACCCTTAGAGGCTGGTATCATTCGCTCCCGGGCCAACTCATAGCTGGGCAAGGAGACCGGGAACTCTCCTTCTCTGAGGCAGAAGTAGCTGAGAAATCAGCCAACCACTCCCAACCACAGCGGAGGCAACGGTTCCAGAAGTGCAGCATTTTCCACTCTTGGCTGCTAGGCTTGTAGAAGTTGATGTCATGTGAGAGGCTGGCCCTCGAGATTCGTTCATACCCGGGAATGCTGGGAGTTTTTATAAACTGTTTCACTCTCATGAAGAAGTCAGGCAAATAGGAAGTGACATCCTTTCCCATCTTCTCTTGACAGAAATCCACCTTGGATCCTGTTCCTACCATCTAAATCCACAAGCATTTCCTGCTGCAGCTGTGTATGCTCCACAGTGAAGAAAGCAGGCCAGTCTTCCAGGCTAAGGGGTTTGAAGACTTACCTCCCAGCGAAGGTAGAAGCACCGGCGGGAGCAGGAAGGCTCTGCAGGCTCCAGCAGCAGGCAGTGTGGGCCAGGGCTGCACGACCCGAGGGCTGACCAGGCTTCAGGGTAGGAACAGTTGGCAGGGCACAGACAAGGCCGTACACGGAGGTCATAAAACAAAATTTATCTTTAATTTGTAAGTGTCAACAGCAGTACAAAAGATGGAGTGATGACGACTAGATTAAGGGTAGAGAGGACAGTCTTGAGGTAAATGAGCATAAATAGGCAGTTCTTATAGACACTCCCCTGAGGGGCCTAGGCCCCATCATGGCATATACATTATCACCCAAAGATGGCATGTTTAACATATCAGGAAAGCACCTTGTGCAAAAAGGAAAAAAAAAAAGTAGCTAAGGTGCCAACATACACCAGGATAGATAAAGACAGTGTCTTTCAATTTTGTCTTTTCCCTTAATTATGAGGCAGAGGAGGGGAAGACTTTGAAAAGTACCACTGAAAGATTATTCAATGTTGAGTTTTATCTCACGTCAATACTGCACAACGAAATCCAAGAAGTGTGTATATGCAACAAAGCTAAGAACAATGATTCATTCCTTGAAATTTGAAGATATTCTCTTTTTTTTTCTCATTTCTTTAATCCTTAGCAAACTTTTTTTTCCATTATCAAGAGGAGAGTGTGAGAAAGATGTGATGGCAACCCTTAAGGTCATTTAAAAACTTTACACTGGACTGTACAAGATTTTTTTTTTTTGATAAACTATTTACATTTTCAGACTTTCAAACATATTCAAAGCAGCAATAGACACTAGTTTTTATGGTTTTTGTTGTTTTTCTAATTGCCCAAATAGTTACCAGCCACGGGCCAAGTAGGTACCTGCATTATACACAGAATTTCTACAAAGAATATCTGCAGTTAAAATTTGCTCAAGGGTGTATTCAACGCCCTTAGCGTCCCAAGGGCCGCACCCGCAGTGTCGCTAGAGGAACCAGCACAGCACCTTGACAACAGAGTTGCAGTTGTCCCAACAGCCCTACACAAACTTTACACTTTGAAACAGCAGCCAGCATTCAGTCCAGCATGTCAGTGAATTGTGCTGATTAAATTAACACAGAATACAATCTCACAATATACATCACAAACAAATTACAATGTCGGGAAATAAAAGAGTTACAGTAAGATAAGTTATGTAGTAACAGCTTATAAGCTCGTCTAAGGTAATAAAAATTTTACATGGCAAATACAATAATGAATGAACATAAATGCTAAGCCTTCTAATTTGCTACAAGCTGGAAAGGGTACAATAAAGACTGCACTTTCCAAAAAAGCAAAAACACATATGACAAAGGAAGACAAACGGAGAATGCACATGAGCAGGTCTGCAAACGTGCGGCATACAAAACAGTTAAATATTTGCACATTCCCCATATTCCAAGAGCACCAGCACTGAGGCCTCACTTTCTGCTTGTGGTTCTTCAGGAATAAGAAGCTACTGAGCAAGATATGTCACTGAGTTGCCTTTAAGCTTTCATATTGCCACGGACACCAATTAGAAGAGGATTTGCACTAAGCTTTACCTTTTTGCCCCTCCCCCTCCCCCCTCTAGCCCTGCCCCAAAGGTACCAGCATTCCAAATACTTGTTCATGGGCTTTTGGGAAGAAATCTGTCCCCAAAAGAAAAGATGGCATGGGGATGAAAGGGAAATGTGTTTGCATATCAATATTTTCAGTGATATTAGCAGAGGGTTACACTCAATAGTACATGGCATCAGAAACAGAACATAATCGGCAGGAATAGCAGATAGAAGTTGTTTATTAAGGAAGAAAACATGTCAGGGGACAGATGACTTAAGGAAATGATGCAAGTGCTTTTGAAAAAGGACAAATGAGGTCATACAATATTATTATACTTTGAGAAGTGAGTTTAAGTGCCAACTCAGTCCTTAAACAAACGTGTACAAAATCAGGCAAGGCTACAGCAACCATTTTTGTCATTTTCTCATTAGAAGGGAAGACCCAGTAATAAAGTCAATACATTCCTCTAGCTGCATTCTTTGCAGTTGTTGGCACTTGGTACAGGACTTCTCATACGGTTTAAAACTACTAACTGATTCTTTTTCTTTTCCCTAATGAGTAGGTAGAGGTCACCTCTTTGCAAGACGAGTAAATTGAGAGAAGCAGCCTCAGCTGTGGTGTTCAAGTGACCGGGCTGCCTTCCTACTGGGGTTAGATGGGCTTCCTCAAAACAATTCCTGCTTTCAGCTAGTGCCTGTGCTCCCCGCTCAGGAGGGTGTGCTCCGGAGAAGCAGCCTGGCTTCATAAGGAAAAGAAAGAAGCCTTTAATTTCAGCCCTAGAGTGATCACACCCTTTTCAAACACCCCAGGCTCCAGTGGGGCTAATGTTCAGGGGAGGCCAGAATTTGACAAGCTCAATAGCACTGTGAGCCCGCACCTGAATTTAGAACTTGGCCTGAGAGATGGTGTCAGGACCCTGGCAAATCAAATCAGGCCTGAGGACAAGGCTGGGGTGTATCGAATACCAAATGAAGCAAACTGACGTGCCCCTAAAAGGGTGAGCTGAATACAGGTGAAAACAACAAAGCTTTCGTACCTTCCTGGAAAAGATACTGCCTCGCATCTGCCAATGAAACAGAAAAACTGCCTGCCTGGCTGCTCCTGTCCACAGATTAACCTTTTCTTTCTCTCTCCCTTTCTTTCTTTTTTTTTTTTCTTTCTTCCTTTCTTCCTTTCTTCCTTCCTTCCTTCCTTCCTTTCTTCCTTCCTTTCTTTCTTTCTTTTTCTTTCTTTCTTTCTTTCTTTCCTTTTGCTTTTCTTTCTTCCTCTTTCCCTTTCTTTCTTTCTTTTTTTCTTTTTCTTCCTTTCCTTCCTTCCTATTCCATATGGTCCATTTTTTAGGACAGGATTGTCTGCCAGTGTCCCTATTCTAAGTGACAAGGAAAATCCTGATCCTGCAAGTTCTTTAACAAAATGGAGGTAACTTTTACCTTTGATTTGAAGATACTATGAAATAGGGAGCAATGGGAAAAAAAAAGTTGATTAACATTCTTTAATTGGCATGGTGGGACTTTCATTAATGGCCGATCTCAGAGAACGATTTTTGCCTTTCTAATGGCATTCATGCTTCATGCTAGTAAATGGTCACAGAACTACCTTCTAAGGTTTATGTGGATTCACAAAGCAAATTGACTCTCTCCCAGCTGTGCTGGAAATTCACCATGTTCAATTCATCAACTTTCTATAAGAAAAAAAAGTGAAAGTCTGAGTCTGTGGACAGTGGGTTCTAAACTGTATGAGAACCCAAGTGATGGGTTTTACTGCTCCAGCTACAGGTGGGGCTCTGCTTTCTCACTGTGGCTGATAATTCACTACCCCATGAGGTACAGTGACTCGTCAACTTCTAGTCTGGACCAACATATATGGATAGAGAACAAAAAGGAAATACATAACTTATATTTCACTAAATATTCATGAGCCAAAAATAAATTCTATTTCTATGTTATATTTACACAATTAGAAAAATCTAAAATGAGATGGTGAAGTCATAAAAACTTTGTTTAAGCCCCACTGAAAATAAAATGACGTGATCCCTATGATTGTCATTCTTAATTTCCATGGATATTTAGAGCCAAACTTGGCTAATAAATAGAATAAACTGCTTATGTGCAGAATTTAGATTCAAATACAGCATCACTGTTTAACCCAATGAAAGAGACGTTTACAATCAGATCATTCCTGAATAGCCTTTCATTTTTAAGAACATGGCTAGAAGTAACTGAGCCCCAGTACTGAGGCAGAGCTGGAGCTAAAACAAAGTGTTCATACACACATGTATTTTGCATAAATAAATGAAATAACAAGACATAAAAATGACTCAAATCCGGCAACTGTGAGGCAAGCCCACACGAGTCGAAACAGATGACTTTTGTTCATGTAGTTTTCGTACAACAGCTTCACATTAGTCAGAAGTGATAAAAAATACCATTTATATCCAGTGCTTATAACACTTATGAAACAACATCTGTGAGTGTGTGTGTTTTTTGTTTTTTCTGTTGATTTCTTTTTTTGTTTCTTTTTTTTTTTTTTTTAACTACAAGCAAAATCAAGTTTCAGTCCTAAAGAACAGTCCTTTGTTCTCCACCAGCCCAGAATATTATTTTGGCATGGTCATAAAAACAAACAAAATTAACCTACTATTCTAAATGTCTGCCTTTGTGCAAAATTAATTACATACAATACAATGCTAGCCATACAGCACTCTACTTATGCAACAAAATTAAAAAGGAGCGGGAGAGGGCAAAAGCAAGAGTCAAAGAGAAAGAGAAAACAACGTGAGAATGAACTGAGGAGGAGAGGTATATAATCAAAAGAAACCAGTAAGACAATAATAAATACTCTTTTTTTTTTTTTTTTTAGGAAAACGACCTCCTCCTCATTTGAAATAAATGTACAAAAACAAAGTTCCAATCCCCAATCGATATTAAGAACCAAACATTCCTATCAGTACCTTAATCAGTTTATAGAGAGCACTCCTAGCTAATGACATAGACAGTAAAGTCTTGGCTAGACCTATTTATTGCTATTAGGTATGGCCTTGAGCACTCTTAAATAAATATGAAGGTACACTATTTTCTTCCAAGTGACAAAATGGCTCAAGAAATCTGATGGGGCCGTTCCTATGTCCTGGTGATCAGATTCTGGTTGTCCCATGAGGTGAACTGTCCCATCTGCTGACATTCTCCCATCAAACTACTCTGGGTGAGGCTTCCCCATAGGCAATCAGTCCTGGTTTCAGGAAGGTCAAAATGGCATGGCTGAGCTCCCTGCAGTTAGGAGATGGGGAATGAAGCCTCACTGCTTCCCAGCCCATCAGTGCATCTCCAGAAAATCCTTGTGTGACAAGGGCAGTTAATCTTGTTCACACATAGGCATGACCCCCATGCAGCCACAGATGGAGGGAGTGAGCCAGAGGAACTCGTCTGCTGCCCCAGGAGTGATCTGTTCCCCAGAGTTAACAGTAGGAACATCCCATTTAGGGAATGTATTTCTCCTCCTTCTCCTTCTCTATGGTTTTCTCTCATTCTCTGGATGTATCACGACTATTTGCCTCTGTCTTTGCTTTGAGGCTGTCACGTGGCTTCTTGCATCCTGGGGATTTTGCAAAGAACTCCCTAGATGTGCGAGATGGGACAAGGCAGCTCAGTATAAAGGCACCAGCCCATGACAGCATCCCTGTGGACTCCTACGTGGACCACAGCTTTGGGCTTTAGGATTGGCTGCGGGACTCCCCTGCCTGGCAGTCACCACTGTTGACCCTTGCTGCTGAATGGCATTGAGGGGAAATGCCATTGATGCAGATCCTACCACTTGTTGCCTAATTGAATTAGGGGAAAATTCTGGCAAAAGATTCAAAGTCACGGGGAACCTCAGGGGCAATACCTGTTGAAGTATAAATCTCTACACCTGTATCCAAATACACAGCTCTATAGCCATATATACACTGATGTTCAAAAACAACAATATAGGTATTTAGTAGTATCTTGTTTCAGAAATGCATCCAGATGTTCTGGGGACATAAAATCACTATGTACACCTTTGTATCTAGCAGGAGAAGGAGGTGAAAAGGGCTGAAAAGTTCTTTGGGGAAGGAGGGTAAGAAAAAAGAATTATTAAATTAATGCCACCAACAATTTTTTTAAATAAATAGTAAGTGGACCCTTGACATTCTGGAATGAATAAATTATTTAAGAGAAAATGTGTTAAGACTGAATGTCAGGGTTAAAGGCAAAGGGATAATGGATGTAGTGAGAGGTGGTCTCAGGCAGAGGAGACCACCATGTCGGTATCTGGTGTGGAGATCGCTCTGGTGCGTGGACGTCGTACCACGTCACACACTGATGGCACGTCAAGAGGCAAACACAATTGGGTACATGCACTGTGGCAACCTTGTTCATTCCTTACAATATCTTGTCTCCAGATTCCTGAGTACTTCACCATTTTCTGAAAAAAAAAAAGTGTGGTTTGCTATTTTATTTTAAGATGCCAAAGATTGTCTAAGACTTTGCAGTGTCTCCTTTAAGACTTTCAAAATATTAAGATTCAAAAGTTATGAAAAAGTTTGGCACATTCAAAGTTTAACTCTACACATGGAAAAATGGAATTCTGAGGCCTTTTGAATATGCTCTACATGCAGCTGCACACGCTGTGGACTTGTTCTGTTTCACAAAATGAAATTCTCAGTTGTTTTCTAAAATAATTCAGAATAAAAACACATTCACAACTTGTAGGCTGGCACAGCATACCTGAGTGAGAATGTTTAACCCCATCTAAAACAGTAACTTAAACCTTTATCGACATCCAAAAGAAAAAAAGTAAGACAAAATATAAGACTTGTAAGACAGCTATGGGTTGAGATAAGTTTTCAAGTCCTGGTGTCTCATATTTAATATGTCTTCACCTAAATTAAAAAACAACAACAACAATAACAATAACGACAAAAAACTCAAGTTCATGAAAAATCTGGGAAAACTTAATCTGTCTCACGCTTTACGAAACAATTAAGACCATTCTGCTGATGTAATTGCGGAGCCACAAATGCATGCGGGCTCTTTAAGAACTTTTCTGTTGGGGGAGGGGAGGTGAAATGTCAGAGTATTTTAATTCAGCAAACAAACACTCCTCAGTTGGCACTGACAGCTTCCGGGGCTTCATTTTCACTGCTATAGTCTGATTTGGGATCATCTTCATAGTCGTCATACATTTCCATCTCATCCTCTCCATTAATCATTTCATTTCCAGCTAGGCTTCCGCCGTCTGTCTTCATACCATAAGTGCTCTGGATGACCGGGAGGCTGGGCTCTGGACTGGCGGAGGTGCTAGAGCAGTCAGATGTCATCTGAGGTGATGGTGTGGTAGTTGCCATAGTAATAGCACCAGGATACACAACACCTGTTCCTGTGGTGATTGGAATCTGAGGCTGCTGCCTGTATAGATGCAAAAAATAAAATAAAACAAAGGGAAATATCTATATACGTATGTTCTTCCGTGTGGCATCGGAATTCACCCCTCACGCATTCTAAAAGGGGGCTCTGTTTGAAACTCTAAGCAAATGACAAAATGGGACAAAGGTGTTTCCTGGAGGAGTCCTGCAAATCTCCCTGATGATGTGATTGGTGTTAAGCAACAATGGAGCAATTCATCCATGGCTTTGCAACATGAAAGCAAAGCTCTGATAACCCCTTGGCATTTGGAACATATACTATAGTTAATTCCACAAAGTCACATGTGAGATCATTTTTTAAGATCTCCCAGGACATGACCAAAAAATAGGCTGGTAAATATGAGACATACTGTAATGATACAGTTAAGCAGGTTTGTGTCTTCACCTTGGTCTGAGAACTGTACAAAGGAAAGATCAAGATGAGAAAGGATCCGGTATATCCCAAAGTCAGATTCGGCAAAGCATGTATTTGGTATCCGTGTAAATGTCTACTTATTTCCGCGGCTGAACTTGTAGGGAAGCTCCTTGAAGCTTCTACTTCCTAATTATGAAAGGATCATCCTGGATGTCGTTAGTCCTGTGGCCCTGGGCTGGAGCTGGGGTTGGAGGAGTCAGGAGTGAAGAACAGTGAAAGCTCCACCACTTAACAGAATAACACGCTGTCTCATCCTAGATCCCAGCGGGTGCCAGGGCATGGTCACACCAGCTCAGTCCGTAGTCATGACACTCTAGTTCAAATAAACTTACCAGACCCTTTACAAAGGGCAGTCTCTCCCTCTGCAGGGAGACATGGCTATCTGTCTCTCAGTTTCCCTTGAGGCATTGTAACTGGTTGAAAGAATGGAAGTCCTACTACCTAGCTCAAAGACTAGGACTGAAACAATATTCTCACGGATGCAATATTCACCAAGTGTTTCTCAATCTCTATGTACAGTATTATTAATTCACCTCAAAATGTCATTGTAACTCTCTTTTCTGAGCCTCAGTTTCCATTTATTTATAAAAGCTGGGGTCAGGGAAGTCCTGGAAAGTCCTTCCACCTGTTAATACTTGGCCTCAGGTCAGTCCATCACTTGAAGCATTCTTATTGACCCCCCTACATCGAAACTTCTATCCACCTCAATCTAAAAGCAAAATATGCTGAATTTGTGAAGAGCTAGCTTAGTTACCAGCTATCCTTTGACACGTCCTGAAGGAGCATAACTTCTCAAAAATGTCTGCATGCCTTCCAGCCTGGTAGATGGAGAAATGATGGAAATGGCCTAGAATCACACTGTGGGATATCTGATAATGCTATTTTTAACAACCTCTTTCAAACACTAGGAGATATAATAATGATGCCTTAACCTTTGACTAATGTAATATATAAATATTTACATATGTATTACCTCATTCAGTTAACAAGGCAACCCCATGAGGTATCATTATGCCCAGTCTTCAGATGAAGAAAATGAGGCCTTGCTTAAGGTCCTGCATTCAATAATCAGCACTGCTGGGATTTGAACCTAGGTCACCCGACTTGAATTCCATCACTCTTTCCTTCCTAGATATTCAATATACAGATACACTATGCTCACTATATCCCATAAAAATTCCTGACTTCTATAGAGCCTGTAGGTATCCAGTTGATACTACGTGCCTGATATTGATGCATTTTCTATGATGCTCGTGGTTATTTTTTTGATTGCCCCAAAGAAGATGATAGAGGAATCTAAATCTATGTATAGAAACATCTGATAAGATACTGTTTTTGCTTTCATAGAATCAAATTCTAAAAACAGTATACTTCTTGCTTCCTAAGTTTTGGGCAAATTAACACAAATTAAATTTTATGCTAACCTATCCAAGGCAGTAAGAGCCTCATTAAATATTTTACTGAATTTGGATAATTGCAATAAAAATATTTTTGCCTTAATCACGTAATGAGTGTCGAGTGAAAACTTTTACTGCACTATTAACCCATTTTACAGATTTCCCAATATGGTGAGCTAATCTATAATATAAATTCTACATACCATATGCAAACTATCAAATGATACATTTTCTTTTCATGAAGGACATTTTCTTTTTGCAAAGAATAGATGGTCATTTTTTTGCAGTATTTTAAAATCAAAATATCTATATATATTAAATAAATTTGAATTGACCTCTTATTATGTGCTATGGACAATGCTTAGATGTTTCCACATTATCTCCTTTAATCCTCACAATAAGCCTGAGAGATAAATAAAGGTGCAAAACTGAACTCCTGATCATTCTCCCATGTACTGGGCTCCTCTCATGGCCTTTCAGATCTTGGTTAATGATTACTTCATCTTTCTGACTGCTGGGGCCAATCCTCAATCCTATATCTGCCTAGTTCTCCCAGATATCTGCATGGCTAGCTCCCTTACCTCCTCAGGTCTTTGCTCAAGTTAATCTTCTCAGTGAGGTTTTCTATAGCCACTCAGTTTAAAATTGCAATCCATCCTCTAAAACTCCCTACCCCTTTCCCTCCTTTAGTTTGTTCTAAGGCATTTATTATTATTTGATATTTATTTATTTATTCATTCATTTACTCATTCATTGTCTGACATCCCCCACTAGAATGGAAGCTTCATGAAGATAGGATTTTTCACTGATGTAGTCCCAGAGCTTAAGCAGTGCCTGGGACATAGGAAGCACTCAACAAAAATCTGTTGAATACATGGAATGAGAGAATGAACTAGTGAATGAGAAGGAAAACAAATGAAAAGTCTGGGTAACCTGTTCTACAAAAGAAAAGATATAATGAGCTTAGATATATGAGAGAGAGGGTAGTGGAGAAGGAATGTGAATATAATCATCTTTAAATGCTTGAATGATTTTCTTCACAAAAAAGGAAGAGATTTGTTCCAGAAGTGACCAAAGAAGAGGATCAGAACCTATCTACAAAGTAGCAGAAAGGCAGAGTATGGCCTACTTAAGAAGAAAGAACTTTCTAGCATTAGGAGGTGTTCCACAAAGAAACTAGCTCCCTTGGAAAGTGGTGAGCTCTCTAGCCCTCAAAGAAAGAGTTCAAGCTAAACTTAGAAAGGACTCCTACAATGGCTGGCTATTTGAAGGATATGACTTCTGAGGCCCCTTCTATGTGACCACTGATTCTGTGGGTGCAGAATCATAAGCTAACGGTCATGTTGGTCTTGCTCTCATTGTCATTATCAGCATAAAAAGAGACTAAAAAAATTAAGTGAGCATAGGTAATTATAATTGAAGAAATCTGGCTTTCAGGGGTTTCCAAAATAGTATTCCACCCTACATATTTTACTTTTCTTACTGCCAGAAAAAATTCCTAGGATAGCCTCCTTATTTATTTTTGAACATTTTCACATTTCCCCCATGTGTTCATGCTCTCCTTCATGCTAAACTAGGAATCTTTACCTGTACTTTCCACCAGCCTGACCCTACCCAAACCTCAAGTCCCCTTCCTCAAGAATGGCCTACGCGTGGCCCTAATGCATTGTAATCTCCCTCCCTCAGAGCTTTACTTGCTCTTGTCTATATAATCAAAATTAGTATCCCATTATACATTATGTGGAGCACGATGCAATGTATTCTGTGTGTGCATGTGTGTATAACAAACTATTATTTGCTAACCTATTCACGTATATGTCTGGACTCTCTGACTTTAGCATTCTCTGAAAGCTCACTGTGGACAGAATTAATGCCTCATGTACTATATTAATTTACTACAGTGCTAGGCACACAGCTGGTTTCAAATAGGCCCTTACCAACTGACTGACTAATCAATTAACAAAATGGAAAATCTGGCCAGCAGGCTCAATATTTGTCTATCGGAAGTTACTTTCCTAAAAAGCATTTTTCCTTCCTTTACAGATCAATTGCAAATTCAAACACTGCAGATTTCACAAACAGGGATAGCTGGCAAGCATTGGACTTTACAAATAATGAATGTGCACATCAAAACAAAAGTTGTAGATATTTGTAAAAGTACACGCATGCAGCTGATATGAGGAGAGAAGCAGAGCTAGTATTTGAGCCAGAACAGTCTGGCTCCAGAATTGACATTCTTAACCACTACACTATACGGCTTCTAAGAAATCTGTAGGCTCTAATTGAGAACCCTCCCTCCCAGCCCAAGTAAAGAGTTTGAGCTGTTCCTGATAGAGGCCAGCATTGCTGCATGGTTTCCAAATCACAAGAAGAGTCCTGGAGTACAGTCTAGCTTTGCCAATTGCAATGGAACTATTTATTTATGTTGTCAAAGCTCCTGTTTGCTGATCCTTTACAGTATCTATAAATGAAGGCAATGAAGTTTGCTTCATTAGGAGATTAAACCTATAAGTTGCACATCTTTTTACATTACCCATTAGAGATTCTAATCTGGCTTTCTCTACAGGAGGACAATGCTAAAAACAGCATGTCTAGTCTATGCTACTCAGTTAAATTTGTAAGTATCTTATAGGTTTTATTCAACCTCTTTGAGATTAAGATCAAAATGGCAAATGTTCAAATCACTTATACCACAATGCAGGAGAACATAATTCTTTATAATATGAAATATATACCTGACACATAGCATCATTTCTCTAGGATAATAATATTTACTCTAATTTGGGACTTACTATATGCCAGACATTGTTCCAAGCACTTTAGATACATTAAGTTATTCAATCTTCAGAAAGGTCTGATGTTGTAGGTATTACTGTCATCCCCATTTTACATATGAGGAAACTGAGGTACACAGAGTTTAAATAAGTTTCCCAAGGACAAGTGGAGAGTTCAGAGGAATAAGAATTGCTATGCACTAGTTCCCAGAGCCAGGAAGAAGCAGAGCTAGTATTTGAGCCAGAACAGTCTGGCTCCAGAATTGACATTCTTAACCACTACACTATACGGCTTCTAAGAAATCTGTAGGCTCTAATTGAGAGGTATGTGTAAGGGTGAAAAGGAAATATAAGGTGTCACATAAGCCTGGTCTAAATCTCAGCTCTGCTATTTACTAGCTGTGTGGACTTGGACAAATTATTTAACATCTCTGAATATTGTGTTTTTCAACCTCATAGAGAAGATGATAGTGCCTATCTTGTAAGTTTGTTGTATCTGCAATAATCTGTATAATTCACTCAGTATAAGTAAGTATTCAATAATTTACCATTATTGTTACTCAAAAAGTAGCCCCAAATTTTAATAGTTTTTAGTATCTGCATAATTCTCTATTAGCTCACACATAAATTACTGAATACGCTTCAAATAAATTGGAAATACATTACATTTAGCCATAGTTCTTTGGGAAAATACAATGTTGTAGCTATATGTACCCTAGTAAGTATCATTTAACATTAATAGTACTCCTATCAGGATTATTACAGAACTCTGATACTTAACCTATCAATTGAAGGGGTTAAATCCAAGGTTAGAGCTAATATTACTCCATTTCATATATTGATAAATTCATTTCATAATAGCTAAGTAAAAAAAAAAAACCTAACTCACTGAATTTCCAGTTGTATCATCAGTAAAATGTATGACAATGTTGAACAATATATGTAATTTTATTGGCTTGAAAGTTATGCACGTCTTTTCAAAATCAGCTATAAAAATTGATCTCACCCCCGTTCCCTCAAGAAGTCAACAGCAATCTTTGAATTTCTTGTTTGTCTTTCCCTCTTGTAAATAACCTCGTATCTAATGAAGATCAGTTTGCAAAGATGAATCCCAGGGAGTTAATAATCTATCAAATACAACTACTTAAAAGAAAATACGAATCCTTAAGTGGCAATAATACCTGGCTTTATGTAGCAAGTATTATCAAAACTGGGCAGAGGAGAATACTCAGCACTGGAGATTTAAGAGTAAGATATTCTGGCCATTGCCTACACATCCATAGCCCTATTCCACAGTCTAAAATGAGCCTTCCACAAAGGACCTCTACGCCGTCAGAATCCTTAGTCTCTAAATTTCAAAGCTCCTTTTATGCTACTGTATACCACAACAAAAGACCTTATTTTCTCTAGGTTCTAGGAGCTTCTCCTCAAATGGCCCAGTCATACTCACAACTGTGCAGAATAGGACTCTGAGGCATATTTTGAAGCAATGTTGTGAAGACAATTCCTCAGTCATTTGGCATGACAGAGGCAGAGACCTGATTTAATCCTTTGCTCTTGCTCCCCTTTCAGTAGCCATAGGACCTCTTGAAGCCTCCATTTCTTTATCTTATTTAGAGGATTATATACTTTGTATACCTAAAACACCTCGTATACAGTAGGCATTCAATAAGTGGTAGATGCTGTTGAGTTGTTTTAGAGTTTCATTTTACATGCATTGTTATGTGTTGAGGTATTTCGGTCCAGAGCTGGTATCAATGTTCCCTTTGGTAAAGAGGACTTAAATTAAATAGAATTACTGCATCTCATATTTTCAAATAAGTTATCAGGGAACTAAAATGGTACCTTTGATAATCTTCCAGACTATGACAAAAGAGACCCACTATGCAACACAGGGGACATGACTGAGAGAAGGGTGGGAATGACAAAACATCTCAAATTTAAACTTTTGATTCTCCGCTCAAAAGAGACTATATACCTTTTCAGAGATAGACTAACAGGATTAAAAGAAGACATTACACAGTCTTAAATTTATATTTTGTTACCTACAACTATACTTCCTAGAGTACACTGTGACTTGGTATATTTCATAAATTCTCTAATTAGCATGTGAGTAGCCCAATTATATTGTATTGTACTTTTGGTGTTAAAGGCATTACTTTTTAAAATGCAAACATTTGTAATACAGAAGAATTTGATATCCTATTTTGGCATGTCTTCAGCTGTTAATACACTGGGATCCTCAAATAACAAAGTGATTTAAGCCTCACTTTACCTCGAAAAGTTTCTGCCATAGTGTAAAGAAATTCATTGATTATCTAGTGTGATATAAAATATAGTTTTACTCTGATAGCAAATCCATATTTAATAGTAATAATAATGACAGGAATTCACCTTTATTGATATTGTACTAAGCATTATACAAAGTACTTTTAAAAGCACTGCCTCATTGAATCCTCTCAACAATCGTATGAGATAGGTACTATTATTCGTTTCACTTCACACATGAGAAAACAGAAGCTTAGAAAAGTTAAATAACTTGCCCAAATAGGTCGCACAGCGTCTCAAACTCAGTGGTCAAACGCAGAAGCCGATGCTCCTCCCCAGAACACTCTAGTGTATTGTATAGTGACCCAGACTGCTCTCATTGGCCTTTTTTTTTTTTTTTTTGTATTCTGACTATTTACTTTTCCAAATTAGTTGTATGTTTTTAAACACATGCTTCTGAAACCAGCCTTGTGTTTCATAAGGTTATTTTCTGAGTGCCCTTAAAAATAAATGGTTCTTTACTCCTCCTTTAAGGCATCTCTTTTCTTCACCTCCAAGTGAAGCTTTCTTGTTTCCCTGGCACAGCACAGCTCCTCAATTCCCCTTCCAGTTAACAGTGAACACAGCTTCCTTTTTGCTTCCTCCACTTCTCTCTCTCAAGCCCTTTCCCAAGTGTCTCCCCAGTCTGATGCCAGCTGCCTCAGGCCACTGCCTCCAGACGGCCCTCTGGTTTGCCACCCCTGTGCTGCTAGGTCTGAGTGTGCTGGAACCTACAGACATCTGCACCCCGCTCTGCTGACCACTGTGGTTACAAGAGGCCTCTTTCGAGTGCAGACAGCCAGTCAGCCAAGTGGAAATTTATACCAGAAATCTATTACCTAATTTTTAAACAAAATGACATGAAATCAGACTTGAAGATATCAAAAACATGTCTAGTTTCTGATTTAAGCAAGAAAATCCACATTGTTACTGCTTCTACCACAGAATAATTTACTGCAACAGGAGTTCTGGATCTTATGCCAAAAATGAGGTCCTCTAACCAATGTCAAGGCCAATTATCTTGTGGTAAATCCCACAACAAAAGCAGACTATTGTGATTAGAGTCAGAAGCACCACCCAGAGAAGCTAGAAAGCTTCTGGGGATTTCTTAAGGTTAGTTTTTACTCTTTTTTTCTCCCTGTGTGTCTGCTTAAATAAACTACCAGAAACTTTGTGTGTGGGCACTGGACATCCTAGGTTAGTTTGAGAGACAATGAAAGGGGTTATCAGTTGGGAGTGATCTGTTGCCTGTTTGTTTTGATTTGAGCAGAAGCCATGCTGCAAGGCTGTGCGCTTGTGACAGGCCCCTTCGGTATGTCACAACCTCTTCCCTTCCTTAATCTCCTTCCCCAAAACACTGCCAGTAGCCATCCTGTGGTTTCTTACCGCAGGAAAGCCCAGGTGGTTAAATGCAGGAACACTTACCCCACGGTAAAGAACTGCCTCATCTCCTGTCTCCGAGATCTCATCAGTTGCTTATACTCCCCAATCCGGAGCTTTTTGCCATCAACAATGCAGGTGCGTTTCGGTCGAGGTTTGTATTTATAGTTCGGGTACTTCTCTAAGTGGATCTTGCTTAGCCGGGCCTGCTCCTCATAATAAGGTTGCTTCTCTTGGTTGGACATGGATTTCCAGCGAGACCCTAGACATAAAAATAGCCTTAAGTACCCAAGTGGTCAAGGCAACATACAACATACTCCTGGCAAATAACTAGATATACCTTCCCACCACTTCACTCACCCGTGCTCTGCGTAGCTCCTATTAATTACCACATACCATCAAGCCACACAACTAGTGTTTTAGACTATAGAGCAAAGAATAATTTGGATGTGATACATTTATTATATTATTTCCCTCAATAACTTAAAGCTGATGCTACCATAAGTATATTGTTTTAAAACACGTCTTTGCTTCTTAAGATCGTCTCCTACACCAAGGTTGTTTCCCCATCCATCTGCCTAGGGTTAAAAACCTAGACTTCTTAAGTATACTTTGGAGTATGACAGAATTCTCAGGAAAAACTCTCTTGGTTCCAGAAATTCAAACATCTCCCACACTCCAAGCATCTTTAGTGAAGCTGTCCTTTGATAAGATGTTAGATGTTGATATTCTTCCAAATATAAAAACCTAAGGTGCACACTGTATCCCCTGGCCTAGGGTAATTAAAAGTCTACACTCTACTTAAGAAGTTATAGCTTTAGAACCGGAAGGTCCAGTGGAATTATATATATATATATATATATATATATATATATACATATATACCATTTTCAAGTACTATAAACATTCATTCAAAGCCATACCAATGAAAGTACAAAAATTTTTAATGTGGTTTATACAGGAAGAAGGAAAAGTATTCACTTCTCTAATATTGTTTATAGAGAATTATCTAAACACTTGACGAAGAAGGGATGTGTTTTTTTACGTGTATCAAATTGCATTTTTGGGTCTCGCTGGTGAATAAAGCGGTAACAGCTGTGCTGACTGGATGTCAGCTATTCTTCAGTGGAGATTTTTCATACATAAACAAATGGAAAAGTTGTACAAATATTCTATGCAGCCAGCAATATCCTGGTCTGTTTTAATAGCACATCCATTCCTGTTTTTCCTGATTGTTGTGCAAAAATTGTGTAGAGAGTCTACACGGACAGGCTTCTCTGTGTTCGGCTGGCTCCCAGCAGCTTAGAGTCCCAGTTAAGGTTTTTGGTGCTCTTAAAATTCCTGTGCTTAAAAGTTTACATTTTAATGAATATACTTACTATACTCTTAATTTTTTCACGAATGCACACCAATAATATAGATTCCCCACCGATGCCAAAATGGAAACAGAGAGGTTCTGTGCCCATTGGAGAACTTACTCATACTGCTAATAAAATGGCCAAAAAGGGGGAAATTTCCAAGTTAGATATCAAAATTTAGGGACAGGGAAATAATGATTTTCTTTTGAGTGTCTATTAATTAGAAAAAATTTTAATATATATATTAGGACCATTTTGGTTTGAAAGGTATTTAAATTTATAAGAATAATGCCCCTATGTATATCTCTGAAACTCTAAAAATAAAACCCCACTTAACTGTAATAACAGTTAGTATCCATCTTGAAATTCAAAAGTCAAAAAAAAAAAAGGAAAAACTTGTATTTTAACATTTCAACACTATTTGATCTTACGTATCTTTAAGATTTTCTTAGGGGTCGCTGCCTCAAAATGTCTCAGAATCAAGTTAAATTATTTATACAGTGATAAAACATGTGTATTTGTGTATGTCCAGATCACTGATATTTACTCAGGTTAAATATTTATTGCTTTTGAACAAAACATTTAAAAAATGAAAACCACAGTTTAAGTCTCTAATGTTTTTCGGCTTCTTAAACGGCTGCTTTTGAGATTTTGTCACATCATGACAGCTTAAATAGAACAGTGCCTTCTGTGTTTTTTCTTTTTAAAGAGGAAACATGTTGACTGTAATGCTGCATGTTGAATAAAATACGTTCAATATGTTAAGCACAATAGTTCCAAACTGTATAATCTGCACTAGGCAAGCTTTACACTAATAGAACAAGGCTTGAGTTTAATCCGGAGAAACGGGAGAATCACTCTGGCAAGTTACCACAAAATGGGCCTCTGCCCTGTGGTCTCTGTGTTCAACTCACTGCTATGAAATTTGAACTAGTCATATCTTATTAAAGTAAATGTAGTTTTATTTTACAAGTTTTAAAGTTATCATTAGAGGCACTGTTCTACACTCCATAAATTTCACACTATTTGGGGGCTCACCCCTAGCCCTCGGTGAGTTCTTTCAGAGGGACATATGAGCCCAAGAATTCTAAAGCAGAAAACTGTAGGGTCTATGAGTGTTCCCAGCGTTTCAAAGCAACTTACGAATTTTAAAAGACTGAATTAAGAAAAGGAGATAAAGCTTGTCTCCATGATTCTTATTTTGCAGTGACCTCTCAGAGTTGCCCTATTAACACATACAATAGATAGTTTTGTCTCTAAAACAAGTGTTTAGTCAGTCCTGCCCTGGCACCTGGTGGATGTACTAACTCCTAAACCTAAAGGCTCCGGTGCAGGGTGGGAAATGCAGAGATGATGACAGTCTCCTGGGGCAGCTTGCTGAGCTCCACCTAACTTCCGCAAACCACAGTCTCCCTCAGGTGTCACATTAGGCCCCTTCTTTCCAGTCGTTAGAAGATCAGCATCAGCGGCTGCACTCACCTAAGATTTTGCTAATGTTGGAGTTATGCATGTCAGGAAAGGCCTGAAGGATTTTCCTCCTCTCATCCTTGGCCCAAACCATGAATGCATTCATTGGTCGCTTGATGTGTGGCTCACTGCTGGCCCGGCCACGGGCATCCCTGTAGACTCGTGCTTCAGCCACAGTGGCACCTCCTGTTGGCCAACAATAATACTGCTGTAGTTTAGCTGCAGAGCCATTCATTGCTTTACTTCCTGTAATGTCAGGGCAGGAAGAACAAGATGGGTGCAAAGCATTATTATCTGGAGACTGTTAACATAGCTGGCCACCTGTTTCAGCTGTTTTCCCTAGGCCCTTCTCTTCTTTTTAAATGAACTCTTGGAAGCAGAAGACAGTTTTAGATGACAGTTCTACAGGCTCTTCTGAGGTAGGCCTCAAAGACACACTGGGCAGAATTAATTTTGCATGTTTTTATATACCTAGTACATTTTTACCACAATCAATTCCAGGTAACCTTTCCTGCGTGATTTCTCCCTTCAAAGCAGGCTCTTACTATCATTTTAGCCTCATTTGCCAAACACTGTAGCCACTTCAAACTATCTCTTAGCCCCAACAGAACTCTCTTTCACAATACTGTGCCTTGGCCGGTGCTCCCCTCACTGCCTGGAAGCCCCTTCTCCTACTTCTTCATGCGAAATCCCACTCATTCTTTAAGGCCTATTCAAATGTTGTGTGTTGCATGAATTAATCAGTAATTCAATGATAACTATTAACTGAGCAATTACTATGAGTTAGGCTTTATGCCAGGTGCTAGGTATACAAAAGTGAATGAAACAGCACCTGCTTTTAAAGGAGCTCACAGTTCAGGGAGGAGACAGACCCCAAACAGACAATTGTAACAGAGTGTATGGTAAGTGCTCTAATACTGAAGTAAACAGGGCATCAAGAGGGTGCCAGCAGACGGGACAGTGAGCTAATGCCTCCTAGGAGAGGTGACATCTAAGCTGAGTCTTGGAGGATGAATAGGAATTAGCACGTGAATGGGGGCGGGCAGTAAAGACGATGGGAAGGGTAATTCAAGCCAAAGGAAGGGCATTTGCAATGATGCCTACCAGGATGCATTCATTCCTCTTTCTTTTAATGTTACATGCTCCAAAGAAATTACTTGCTTATGTGGCTATCTCTCTCTAATATTTCCATTCCATCCCCAGGAATATGAGACCCCTAAAGTTAGTGTTTATGTTGCACTCATTTTTGTATCCCCAGGATTTTCCATGTAATAGATACTCAAATACTTATTAAGTAAAGGACTGTTCAGTTTTCAACTCATATGCAAAACTAGTAGACTAAAAGGCAGTCATTTCAAGGGTTCTGATATATTTTTCTGCTGTGTGAGCGTAGTTCTTTAACATCCCCTATGAAACTAAGTCTAAATTCCTGATATTTTATAGTTTCCAAAGAAGTGACCATAGTAACCTACTAGATTGAAACCTTCTTGAGGATATGGCAGGAACTGGCTCTCCTTCACTGCTGTATCCCTAGGTTCCAATAAAGCACATGGCATCCAGAGTTTCAGTTAGTAAAATACATTCAATTAATGAATGGTTGAATAAATGAATCAATGAATGAACATAGCTCTTGCTTGCTTTCATACCCCCTACCAGCATGATACACTGATGGGTGCTTTGCAGGTGGCAACTACTATATATCTCCCTATAGATTGAGAACCCCTATAGTTAAATGTAAAGTTGGACTGATGGCCTCAGCCAGGGCTTCTACTGCATAAACAGGAAAGCCTACTCCCAAAAGTTTAGAAGCAAAACATGCATTAAAACCTACATCTCTACATTTTGGAAAAAGTAAATCCTTTCAGCTCAGTGGAGTGATTATACAGGAACAACATGATCCAATCCATCTCTGCCCTTCTACTCTATTTCTAGTTACCTTGATGAAGTAGAAATTTGTTTGTGTCAGAGCTAGGAATAAATTAGAACATTAAAGTACACTATTATTTGGCAAATATGGTCATCATTTATTGCAAACAAAAGACAGAATAAAAGGGCTGAACTGGCTAATACTGTCAATTCTTTTCTAAATATGAGGAAGGGCAGAGGGGCCCCTTTCTGAAGACCATGCAAAATAAAATATTTTATAAACAGCCTTTCTTTTAGGCCGACTAGACAGAATGATCCCTTACATGAAAAGTCTCAGATCCCAAGATGCATAACTAATATGCTACCTTTTCGCCACCATACCCACAGTACATTAATTTCATTTAAAATGCACTGACCATACAGGATAAATTGATTTCACTTTATATGGGTTTGACAGCCATGTTTATTGTGCAGTGAAATGTAGTGTAGCTTCCAGCTGACAATATCCATCAACACAGGGCAATATGCTGACTGCTGGGCCAGATGAAGGCATACATTACTCTGGAAGTGAAACACTCATTCAGATACGACAGTGTCTTCTCCTGAGGATCACCATAGTAATTTATGATGCCCTCAGTGCTATTACTTTACAACTGACATGAATTCAGCAATTTATATACTTGCATGCATACATATAAAAGGAGACAGGCTTGTGGAGACTGTCAGATGCAAAAACATTTCAATATTATTCTAAGTTAACTACTATGCTACAGGTGATTAACATTTGAGATCTGCTTTTACTGTCATAGCTTTTCTTCAACTCTAGCAACACCAAATAGCCAGCTTCCATTTATTTATTCACTTACAAGATGTATTTCATTGTTAACAGGCAGTTTTAATCTCCTACAGACTGATCATCGTAGATTTTTAGACTCTGGTTTTAGTAGATCTTCTACACCATACCAATTGATACTCCCAGACATGTCCAAACCTAACCCAATCTCTCTCCCTCTCATTCCATACTGTAGTCTTAACATATCCTTCCTACTCACTTCTACCTGACTAAATTCCACCCTCTCTAAGGTATAGAGTTCAGGTCCCATCCTACCAACTGTCCTACACTGACCTTGTCTGTCCTCCCATAGTACATATTATTTACATGACACTGACTGACACAGAAATTGAGAAATTCAAGCACAGTACATAGTATAAAAATGTGAATTAAGAAAGGGAAAATAGAAAACACCAGGGTGTATGCACATCTTTTTTTTCTTGTCTCCTTTTCTCTCTCCCAAGCAGAGTCAACTGCAAAATGAATGGGACATTCCAAGTTAAAACTAGAAATGTTGTATTAATGAACCAAGATTTAGGAAGAAGAAGAGACTTATCCAGAGAGATCAAAAGTTTTGAAACTACTTTTAAATTGGATCTGATATATGATCAGAGTCAGAATTTTTAAGAAAATATAAAGGGGTCCTAACATCAAAAGAATATTTAGAAAGTGTCCCTTAACTTCCCAAAACTGCTTCATGAAACAAACTGGTGAGGGAATTATTGTTATAGCAATAAAAATACATATGCCTGTATATATGTGTATAAACTCAGAAATTTAAAAAGAGATTGTATTTTAGGAAATCCCTTTTAAACAGATAAGGAAAACTCTATATAATAATATAGAATCATTTTAAAAAGGTATGCTATTAATCTGAATATTTGAAGCCTAAAATTGACTTTCTGCTATAATTAACTTAAGAATCTACATATCAAATGTGACTTCATGCTGCTCATTTATTTTCAGAAATAACATCAAGTTAAAAGGGCGGGGGCGGGGAGGCAATTCATTCTAAAGTAGCCAATGCTCTGTGTCAGAATCCAGAGTTATCCTAGAGAATTGCTCATAATTCTAAGAGGCAGATTCTTTCACTTTTAATAGCAGAGGAATCATTTGTGAGTTCAATGTTCATAATATGTCTTCTCATGGAAAGCAGTTGGAAGAAGCCTAGACCTACAGCTATGTACTTGGAGACTACTGCTTTCCAGCTGGCCTAAGAGTCTTTAATTACCAGCAACACCATTCCTAAATAACGGAAGGTCAACAGTACCACACTAGGCAACAAGGGAAAGCACCGGTCCCCTTTACTCCAGGAATTCCTGCTCTCTCTATTTCCCTGAGTTTAATTCAGCCTTCATCTCCCATATCACAGTCTGTGTAAAGGCAAACTTTCAGTTAGATGAAAAAAGATAGTCTATGAGGAAACAACAGAAACTGCCAAGGCAAAAACTTTCTTAGGGATCTGTGATTTAGACGATTGAAAGAGAATACAGAAAGCTGAGTTTTTCCAGGTGGGCTGGAAAGAAGGCCAGTTTAACCATCATAGCCTATGGCAATGGTCCTGAACTAATCCTAGAGAGGCCCCCTTTCTGGGTAAATGCCAAGGGTTATGTGAGTGAATGAGTAAGCGTTTTGTGTGGATTTGTGCATATATAAAGTTCTCCCTAAGGAGGAACTCTAGCAAATTCTATAATGTGCTTAGGAATCATTTATTTATGCATCAATTCAGCAAACACTTCTGACAAATTTCAGATGTACCCAGCATTGTGATGGAGTATACAAAGATAAATAACACATGTGACTTGTTTTTAAGGAATTTGGTCCAGTGTGGGAAACAGATGCATAAATAGAAAATTACAAAACACTGTAAGTGCTAACATGGGTAATTTCAAGGTACTAGGAAAGCAGAGAAGGGAAGCTATTAATGTTGTTGGAATGGACAGATATGAATAACGCAGAAGCTTCAGAGAGGAAGTACTGCTTGAGCAGTATCTTAAAGGAAGAGTAAGAATTTACCAGCAGGTATGAGTGTGAAAGCATTCTAGGTTGGAGAATGTGTGAATATAAAGGCACAGAGTTATAACAAAAGCACAGAGGGTTTTAGGGAATAAAAAGAATCTGGCTATGGCTTGAGTTTTTTTTTAAAAAACAGGGGAATACCAAGAGATTAAATTCGGAAAGTAAGTAGGGGCAAGATTGCTAAGTACCTTGACTTCAAAGCCAAGAAGTCTTTAAGGTTTTTATTATAAAAAAGCAGGGTAGTGACATGAACAAATGTGTTCTACAAGAGATCAAAATGGAAGCTAAATGAGAAATTACCACTGAATAGTCTCAATGATTACCAGCGAATTGGCAATAAAGAATACAGAAAAATAAGGTGAATAAATACCTCCTCACAGGCCCATTAAAACTTACATTTTGTCAGACAGAATGAATGTAATATAAGTAAAATATAGCACAAAAGATTCTCTTCTGGGATCCAGTTCTGGTAATGGCAGAATAACGTATATCAGACTAACTTTCAAGTGGATAATAATTATAACTGCTGGAAAAAATATGAAAAAAAAACCAGTTGAAGGTACTTGAGATCTACCAAAATTAAGAAGAAACTGGAGAGGATTCAATCTTAGAAAGAAAGAAATGTCACTGAGTAAACCCCCTGTTTTCATAGTTTTTCCATGAAGACACTCCCCAGTCTGAGTAGCATGGAGTGGCTAGAATGCAAACAGAAAGTCAGTCTTACTTGGCCTAATGTATCAGAAGAGACAGTTTGAGGCTTCTGAGTGCCTGACACCTGAACTTCACATGTATAGGGATGACTTCAATGATTCTGGTGGAAACCAGGGCTGTATATCTGAAAACTCTGAGCAGAAATTTCAGCTGATGCCCACTGCAAGGGAAACAGAATTTGGATTTGAATCCTACAAAGTTAGAAAGTATTTGTGAAAAATTCAGGCTTTCCACTGAAACCCCAGAGGGACCACTCTTTAGGAATAAAGACTGTATGCTAAGACTAAGGATTCATCTTAGGACTGAAGACAAAACTCAAACAGTCACTACCTAACAGTGCAAAACTAAGCCTCCACAAGTTCAATGTGACCAGCAAGTATTTTAACTGCCTCCTAGCACAAAAATAAACATTCTTAACAGAGGAAGATAATAGAAGCCAGAGTCTCTACAATTTATAATCCACACTGTACAGTGTATAATAAAAAAAAAACACTAGTTGTGCAAACAACCAGGAAAATGTGACCCAGAGACACCCCCCCCCAAAAAAAAATATCAACAGAAAGAAACTGCAATGGCTCAAACAGTGTAATTAGCAAACAAGGACTTTAAAGTAGCCATTAAAAATATGTTCAAGGATATAAAGGAAAAGAATATCATAATTAATGCATAAATGGGGGAACTCAGCAGAGAAATGAAACTATAAAATGAAACATGGAAATTCTAGAACTGAAAGACGTGTTTGAGATGAAAATACACTGAATGGACTTCATAGCATTTTCAAGTGCAGAATAAAGGGTCAGTGACCTTAAAAATACATCAAAAGAAATTAGCTAGTCTCAAAAACAGAAAGAAAAAAAGCTGAAAAAGTAGGCAGAGACTTTGCAATACGTAAAACGATATACTGTCCTAAGTGTAACTGGAGTTCTAGAAAGAGAGGAGAGAGAATCATGACTGAAAACTATGTGAAGAAACACGGGCTGAAAATTACCCGAATCTGGTGAGAAAAATCACCTTGTAGGTTCAAGACATTCAGACAAATGCAGGCAGAATAAATACAAAGAAAACCATACCTAAACACTAGTCAAACTGCTGAAAACCAAAGACAAAGGGAAAATGCCAGAGAAAAAGGACACATAATATATACAATGAAACAATAATGCAAATTATGGCTGATTATTCATTAGAAACAATGAAGACTGGAAGCCTATGGAATATCATTAGACTGCTAAAAGAAAAAAATCAACGTAGTCTTATCCAATGAAC